>NC_140508.1:67998065-68325565 GCF_964339955.1 Pipistrellus hanaki
AGATCAACAATGGACCCATTAATAGGCTCTGTGCTATCTGTTCTCTACTTACTACAAATCTAATTGCAGGGCTGCGCATTGTTTTATCTGGCCAATGTTGAAGGAAAGCTGGTCCGGCAATAACATTTTACGTGTACTTCCTCATTGCAAATAAATAGAGCTGCTTAATTTTAATTATGCGCTTGCTTGACCTCCCGCCCCTTTCCATGTAGACAGGCATCCTGGGGAGCTACAGACTCAAACCACCGCTTTTCTCTTACAACGCCAACATTTTATAAAATACCTCCCTGGCAGCGGCCAGCCACCAGACAGGAGTCCTTTCTTTCCGAGTGCCCTCGCCACGCAGGGGGCCACGCTGCCCAGTGCTCACCAAGGGGATGAGCAGAAATGACACTTCCCACTTTCTGTCCCGGCCTTGCCCACCAAGACTGCCCACAGCCTCCTTGCCCTCTCCTCAGCCCAGGGCCGAGCATCGATGCCCAGGACGACCTGGGAACAAGCTGCCCACAGCTCACTGCCAGCTGCCTGGGTCCCTCAGTGAACCACAGGGGACAGACCGCCGTACTGCGCCTGGCCACACCCAGCTGGGCCGCTGAGATACACTGGGCCTGGGACACCCCACCCAGGAGGGGCTGTAGTTTTCCACAGGCAGCTAGAACTGAACTTCCTTCTCGTTGTTCTAGTGACATTTCAGCCCAGACATTTCAGCCCATCTAATCAAATGCTATTTAATTAGCATCCCCAAATATTTTCAATGCATGAGACCCTAGCTGTTTTAGCATCTCCCAAACACGGAATATTTGCTGGGAGAATGGAACATGGCACTATGATAACATTTCTTTGTTCCAAAGAACTACAATCCAAACACCATGGCGAGTAAAGAAAGGATAGGTAAGGGTAAGGAGGTAAAGGACATTTCTATCACTCCAAAAGAAACCTCATAGCTATTAACAGTCATTCCTACTACTCACCACAACCTTAAGCAACCACTCTGGTTTCTGTATCTATACATTTCTCTATTCTGGACATTTTGTATAAGTGAAATTATAAAATATGTGACTTCTGTGTCTGTTTCAAGGTTCATCTATGTGGTAGTGTGAGTCCATTCCTTTTTATGGCCAAATAATATTTGACTGTATGGACAGACCATGTTTTATGATGCTGAACATTTGGGCTGTTACAGTGTGGGAAATTACCGAGTACTGCTGAAATGGACATGTATGTACAAGTTCTTGTGTGGACATATGTTTTCATTTGCCTTGGGAGGGGTGGGACTGCTGAGTCATTTGGTAACTCTAAATTTAACTTTTTCAGAACTCCAGGCTGTTTGCCAAATTGGCTGCACCATGTTACAGTCCACCAGCAATGAATGCAAGTTCCAATTTCCACATAACTCCCCAACCTGGGTTATCCATCTTTTAATTATCGTCATCTCTATGGGTGTGAAGTGTGCCTCACTGTGAATTTGATTTATATGTTGAGCATCTTTTTGTGATCTTATCAGCCATTACTACTTTTTGGAAAAGTGTTTATTCAAATCCTCTGTCCGATTTGAAAATTGGTTATTTGGCTTTGTTGTTGAGTTGTAAGGGGCTTTTGTATATCGTGAATACAAGTTCCTTGTCAGCTGTGGTCTCTGTGATTTGAAGCTAAATGCAAGTCTAAATTAATACAGGAGTATTGGAATAAAGTAAGAATTGCAGTATCTGCAATAATTAACCAAAATATGTAAGTGAGTTTCAAAACAAAAAATAACTTTTGGTTTTGATTTTTTAAAAAAACCAATTTCATGAAAGGTGCCCATCTAAGGAAGTACTTACTATTTGAGCCTTTAAAATTGAAACAATGTCTGGTATCTAATGTTTGTTTTTACTTTAAAATAATTCCACATGGTTTACAGGACACAGCATTCATCAATATTATGCTTCTGATAATTCCTTTCAAACTTCCTAACGAGTTTGGAATTGTGAAGGCTGAATTACTTTTGCTAACTCAAATGTACTCCATAAAAACCTGAATATTACTCAAAAGTCATTTAAAAAAAATCTTGTCACACATTTAATAGAACTATTTACGTGTACCTAATTACAGGTAAGAGTTGTATGTTAGCTCACATTTGGATGGTTATATTCACATATATTATGAGCTTTGGCTGTAAGTTATTTATGAAACCAAGTTAGGTGCATGGTTCTAAATGGTGAAATATCAAGTATCCCTACTGTACAGAGAACAATAGTGTTTTTATATTAATGGCAAGAAAAAAAATAAATAATGAGGAATACAGAGGAAACAACTTTCCTAGAATTTATCATTAACAGGAAAATGTAGTACCGGCATTAAGCACCTCAGTGACGTCACACAGTGAGCCCCATAGAAAGCAAAGGCCATCTACAGCCTGCACCCCTTTGACCATTATTACAAAGAAGGAAGACCTCATAGCCGACTCTCCTCACCTCTACTAGGACCTCACTTTGGCCAGGAACCCGTAGCACAGACATGCTAGTGCAACCATAAGTAGGAACTCCCAGTGTCCTGAACATGGTAAGAATTTAAAGGAAGCAACTTCATCCTTTGGAGCAGACTCTATAATAATAAGCCAACCTAATCAGAAAGGATATTTTATTTTAGAAATTACTCTGACTTTAAATCAAGCCAAATACTAGTATTTGCTGCCAGTTCCTTCAATGATGGAAAGTACTGGAAGTTTCGGGTGATAACACAAATGCTGAGGAGGTAGGTAGAGCCCCATCACACCTATCTACGTTGGGTGAATAAAAGACAAGGAACCCTCAATTCTTTGGGCCCAATATATCATCTCTTTTTCTGCTCTGTCTGCGTTCCACGAGATGCTGAGCACAGAGTAGGGGTATAAGAAGTGCTTTCTCAATGAACAATCTCTGGTGGAAATTGGTGAGTAGTCACAAGTAAGTTTAAGTATGAATTAGACACACAAGTCTCATTCAACATTAAGGCCTCAAGGAAAGCAGAGTATTTAGAAAAGGCCATTTCCCCCCTAAGTATTTTCTATTGATTTCTTACTACCCTCAACAAACATCCACAAATTTACCCTGTCTAAGAACCCCTTTTAGACACACACTCTATAATCCTGGGTTCTAAGCAAGTGAGAGAGTTGTTGTGTTTTTGTGTTTTGAGTTTTACTGTGAAATCCCGGCAAGAATAGAAAGGAGTAAAGATTAATTTCGACAAAGCACTAAGTGGTGCTCAAAGAACTTTGTGGTGAAATCTAAGCAAAAAGGAATAAGTGAAAGGAGAGAAAGCTGTTTGAAAGAGAGAGAGAGATTAGGGATATATGATTACCTCTTTTCAACGAGCCCTAGGACAACAGGGCTCTTTTCAACCGTCCACAATAGATCCTTGCTGTGTGAAACAGAAGTATGCCTCCTGAAGTTCAATTTGAAATTTCAGAAATACTGAACTGTACCTCACATTGAAAAGATAAGAAACCTATGCCAAGTAATTTTAGAAAAACAGGAGAGCTAGCAGTATCAGTATTTCTACAAACACTCACACTATAGCAAATCCCTGGCACATAGCACGGAATCACATTACCGGCAGGTGAGAGAGGGGGCAAATATTTACATAAGAAAAATACTCTTTGGCGATCCCATAAAAGCCAGGATACAGATATTCCTCCCTCAGTAAGGGCGATGCATCTGGTGTTTCCCCCAGTGTGGGACGGTGCATGTAAGATGATACACTTGGCTAATGTGATGTATGTATTCACCACACGGTGTGAGATGTTCACGCATGAAGGCATGCAGAGACCAAGAGCAACTGAGAACCACAGAAGCAGGCAGGCTCCTCCAGACACTTGGCGATGAGAAGGCCACGCAGGCAAGGCCAGTGCCCAGGTAAATGTCCTAGGACCTGCTTCCTGCCCCCAGCTCTCTGCTTCCACTTATCGAGATGCATACCTGATGACTCCACCCATTAGGTAGTGAGACAGGCCGGTAAGCCAGGACAAGAGGAACAGGGAAACTGAGACAAGCTGGCCATTCACAGCAGGTACGGACGGTTGCCTTCCTGGAGATAATCTGGGTCTCCGTTGTATTTCAGCTCCAGGCCCAGAAAAGCAGCGCAACCAGGTGGGCGACACCAGGACCCACTGCAACGACCAACGACCTCCTGCCTGACACTGACCCATCAGTGCAGACCACCACCCTGAAGGTGCTCATCTAGAAAACTGGTGAATATTGTGCTGAAACCCTCCCTTTAGACCTCCCCTAAGATTCCCGCCCGTGAGAAAGAGAGAAAGCCTCAAGACAAAGAACCCAGCTCAAGCTCTCCCCCTAGGGTGGCCACCACTCTGCCCACTCTCCCCCCCCCCCAGCGCGCCCCCCCACGCCCCCCCTCCCCCCGGCCCCGCTATTCCCTTTCCCACTTCTTCCCCCATAGGCACAAATCTCCTACACCCTAAAGCAGTGGTCAGCAAACTGCGACCACATGCGGCTCTTTGTCCCCTTGAGTTTTTAGCAAAGGCCAGCTTAGGAGTACCCTAATTAAGTTAATAACAATGTACCTACCTACCTGTATAGTTTAAGTTTAAGAAATTTGGCTCTCAAATTTCAATCGTTGTACTATTGATATTTGGCTCTGTTGACTAATGAGTTTGCCAGCCACTGCATCCAGGGGAGCAACAGGCAGTGGCAGCTCGTCCCAGGCTAACCCCTGAACCTGTCCCACAGTACCCCTTTTCTCTGACTCCCTGAGAGCTAGGGCAGCCCAGCCCAGACTCCCCTGTTGTTTCTTCTATGCTAATCCTGCCGGTGTTCCACTGTCCCCGGCTTTAGCACACTTTCCCTCACCCTCACCTGGGCTCACGTGATGACATTTTTCCTGTACGAAGTCAAGAACCTACCCTCTGCCAGTCGGCCTGCGGCTCTGTTGACTAATGTGTTTTCTGACCACTGTACTAGAGGGTCTAAATAAAACCAACACTAAACTAGAACAACCCCCAGATAACAGAACTAACAACCTGTGTTCTTTTCCCCTGAGTGAGAGAATCAAAACGAGTTCCTTTCTCCTTGTCGTGCTAACAGATGTCACTGGTGGGACCATGTGGTCTGTTGCCCCTCGTCACTAGGTAGCATACGAGTCAATGCCCGAGGCCCAGCCCACACATGTTGCTGGTCTAGGTCCCAGTCCTACCTCTGCCATGGGAGAGCTGGACACTGCTCCTTGGCTTGTTTTCTGCATGTGAAATGGGAATAACAGACCCACTGCAATGCATCATGTGGTAAACGTCTTCTGCAGTGTGCGATAACATCCCCAAGAATTATATCAGCAAAGTGAAAAGGAGCAGAAACCCACATTCACAAATGACTTTACGCATGATGATACTTGAACAATATAATCACGGAGAGAGCAAGGCTTTCCCTACTTTCCCCAAGAGGGTGGGACCTGCCCCAAGCATCACAATGAGCTAGAACCAATACGATTGGGCTCAGGATTTTATTTATTTTTTATTCTTTTGGGGCTCAGGGTTTTAAAAGAGAAAAGGAATCGAACTTGGAGTCTCCTTGATTCAGTGCAACAGGGCTATTTTACAGATGGAAAACACACTGTAAGCTTGAGACATGCTAACATGGCCACTCGGAAGACCAATAACCTGTATTAGCAGAGAGACATGGAGCGAGGGACTCTGTATTAGTGTTCTGTATTAGTGTTCTGTTGCTGCATAACAAGTTGCCATACACTTAGCAGCTTACACGAAGGTTGGAAATTTGGCATGGCATGATGGGGCTCTCAGCTTCGGCTGAAATCAAGCTGGGTGGCTGGCTGAGTTCTCCTGCAGCTCAGGATCTTTTCCTAAACGCACTCCTGCTGCTGGCAGAATTCCACTGCAGTTGTAAACTGAAATCCTTGTGTCTCTCTGTCTACTGATGGGAGATGACTCCACTCCTGCCCTGGGGCCCCAGGGCTGTCTTGCTGATGGAAACCCAGTCTCCTGGTGAATGCCTCTCATGCCTGGATGATCTCTGAGCTCCTTTTCTGTGACTGAGGCCAGAGAAAACTTGATTTTAAAGGACTTGCCCGATTAAGTTGGGCTCACCAAGATGACCTTCCTATCTTAAAGTCAACTGATTAGGGACCTCAATTACATCTGCAAAAATCCTCTTTGCCTTATAATGTAACTATCTGGTGTAACACCGAGGGATGGAGATCAAAGGGGCCGTGTTAGAATTCTACTCCCCCTCCCCTATATATAGTAATATGGGAAGGAAGCCAGTTATTCTAGTATAGAGCAGATACAGAATTTGAGTCAAGTATTATGGGTTAACTTTGTGCTTGTAGAGTAACTTTCAAAGCGACCTTTCAAAGCAATCAAACCCAATTTAGACTTTAAGATATTAGGCCATGAGAACAGTTGCTACCTCACCCAAAGTGAGTGGAAAAGCCACGTGAGAGGGCAACTCTGCTTTATTTTTAACATCTCGAGTAGGCTATAGTTCACTTAGACTCTGGAGACAAATAAAATCTTATAATCAGATAAATTTGAGAAATGAATGCAGCCAAAACTTACTAGTCTGTATTTAAGAATCAGGTTTTATGTAATTTCCAACTAATTCACTTGGATTTTTAAAGTTAATTTGATATCCTCATCACAGCTTTAAATAGCTTCAAAAGGATGACTCTATGTGCGATGCTTAGGTCTCAAGACTTCTTTGCTATGCTCCTTTGTACTTTACAGTGCTAGACTGGAGGGGGAAGAAGAGAGGGAATCCCTATTCTGAAAAGAAAGGAGTCAGTTACCGATGTGGGGGAAATGTGCTACTCTACCCTCCAGATGTATCTGGGCACTGGCTCCTGCTGAGCCCTCTGCTCTTTGCATTTCATGTTCTTGACCCTGAACCGCCCTCCTGGCTGGGATGAAACCCAGGCACTCGCTCCTCCATTCAGAGGATCCCACACGTCTTCCGGGAGGTTCATAAAGAACATTCCCATTCAAATGGCAAAGAGTGGAATCCAAAGCTGATGCAAGACATCCATCTCCTTCTGCCTAGGGTGCCCCCTCACCCTTCCTCCATCTCGTACCCCCTTTCCTGGGGAAGTCCTTGTTTGGCACCCCGAACCCATCTTGCCCAGTGTCCTTGTAATTGCAGTGACATTTCATCTCTGGGGGCCTGCCTTCCACGCCTGGCTGGGAGCTCAAGGTCTTGGCAGCCCAGGTATTTAATACTAATACTCATTTTACCTTGGCTGAACCAATTCCTGTGTAACTCTGCTGTGATTCCCATTCTTCAAACTCAGGGTGAGAGTCACCACGTGACAGTATAGAACTTGTCTAAGAATTGTTTTCCCCAACTCACCACAAAGGGATTCTGTAATTACATAATACAAAACTCAAAGCTTACCAACCTTAGGCAGTCTTGAGCCACTCAGACCCGCCCACACTGCCAGCGCGATGCTCAGGTTTCACACGAGCACGTGCTCTTCATTTAGACCTGTGGTCGGCAAACTGCGGCTCGCGAGCCACATGCGGCTCTTTGGCCCCTTCAGTGTGGCTCTTCCACAAAATATCATGGCCTGGGCGAGTCTATTTTGAAGAAGTGGCGTTAGAAGAAGTTTAAGTTTAAAAAATGTGGCTCTCAAAAGAAATTTCAGTCGTTGTACTGTTGGTATTTGGCTCTGTTGACTGATGAGTTTGCCGACCACTGGCCTAGACTGTCTCTCCCGATGTCGCTTCAGAGCAAACCTGGCCGAAGTGAATCCGAGGAAGCACAGAAGGACCAGCAGCTGGCTCTGCAGGCTCCGGCGGATTTGCATCCTGGCCCGACACCGGCTGTGTAAACTCAGTTAAGTCACCATAATCTTGGGGGCTGTTGTCTCTAAGTGAAGTGTGTAGAACAGCACCTCTTTCATAATGGTTGTGAGGATTACATGAGAACGCTGATGAATGTATTCTATGAATCATAAATGTCACACAACTGCCAGATAGTTATAAAGTAAAATGCAAGGTATTAGCTTACATTATATGTACTTTTCAGCATTGAAAACTTAACACTATTTAATTGTTCTGTTTCTCTCTTCCTTTCTCTCTCTTCCCCCCTCTCTCTCTCCTCTGGCATTTGTTCTGCTCTTCAGAATTGCACTTACTAGTACTCCTAAGGAAGGAAAAGAAAGGGGAGGAATTTGAATAGGCAAAAACTTAGGTGTTCCATGAGCTACACAGCTGACAAGACTTCGAATAGGTCACAAAAATATCCAGCCTACAGCTGCCTGCCACATCGCTCTTCTACCATGCATTCAGACAGACTACAGTTCTCGCACAAGGTCATGGCCAGTGAAGGGCAGATCTTTAAGGTGCGAGAGGCATCAGGGATTGTCTACAGCCTATCTTCTCTTTAAAGCACATGTCAGCGAGAAGCCTAGCTGGAAAACAAAATCAGAAACTAGACTATTGTGTACTTTCACACGCAAGTCATTTCATAGTGCTGATACCTGACTCTAGATTACAGGTATCTGATAATAAACAGAACTACTTTTGACTGTCCCATGGAAGTACCTTCCTGTATCCAATTGTTTGCCCTGTTGGTTTGAAATGTATTGAGTCCTGGTAAATGTATCTTGAAATATACGATAAACTAAACTTGAGATACTTAGCTTGTGATTTTGAAATGTAAACAGAGCTATTATAAACAACCTTTGACAGTAATTTCTTTTTTGGACATTAAATCTCACCGACCTTTAATACTCCAGTATATTCATAGAAACATAAACATATGAATCATCCTAATTTCCATTTAGGAAGGAAATCATAGTTCCTTATGGTTAGAAACTAAGATAAGATAGTAGGATAAGATCAAAGTCAAGGTTGACAAATCCGTGTGCATGAATTTGGTCCATATAAGTCAGTTTACCAGGACTCGATACATTTCAAACCAACAGGGCAAACAATCCGATTCTGAAATAGCACCAGCTACACCAAGGTAAGGTATATATTTGGAACCAGATAAAAGCAGTTTCCCTCAGCATGCATATTCATGTGCCTTGAATAAAATTTTAAAAGTAAAGCTTTAAGCATGGCTTTATGGCGCTATCAGCTTACATATAAACAGAACTTGTAAACATCAGATGTTTTACTCACTTCCCTTTGTGAACCATCCTTATAACATTCTCTTAATTCAGCATGTTGTCAAATAGTACTTATTAAGCACTATTCCCAGCAGAGAAAACAGAGCAGGCCCTTGTTCTGTGCTGTGATTTTCTTCTTCTTCTTTTTTTTTTTCCAAAGAACCTTTTCCATATTTAGGGATAGGGCACACATTTACGTAACCCATTTATTATATGATCATTAGGGCAAAACGTTTATTTGGAGACTCTTCTGCTTGACAATTGTGAAAACTTCCCTAGAGAAAGATGTTCCTATCTTAGATGCAATTTACCACTGTTCGAGGTGAACAGTACTTCCAAGTTCATTGGCAAATATTGTGGGGAAATATTTGCCTCAGTCGTCTGCTGACTGATGGATCAGGTCCAAGAACCTCTCCTGGGAGCAGAGAAAGAGGGAGTTGGAGAAGAAAAAGAGAGAGACTAACATGTGCGAGAGAATCAAGACATGCACGACAGTACAAGATAAAGTGCTCCTTTGGTGGCCAAGATTTTAAGTCAACAGATGTTCAGGAGAGGCATGGAGCCAGCCTCACAAGCACAGAGCCCCACAGTCAGGACCCCAGGGCTGCCTCGTCCCCAAGAGACGCGTGGACAGTAAGTCTGATAGTCGGTGGCAAGCCTTAGATTCCTCTGCAAGTCAGAGCCTTCAAATGCATTTCTGCCATCTTCTTTACTTTACAGAAATTCCCCTTTTAATTGTACTTAGAGCTTCCATAATTCAATCAACCCGGCCCTGTTAATAATATTCCCGGAAGAGCTAAAGAGCTTGCCACTTATTTCATCAGTTCCCTCCTAAGTCTGCATTACCCTCATTGCCCCATCATCCCGAGAGCTTCTGGGAGCTCCAAGTTTTGGCAAGACACAGACAGTTGCAACTGCAAAGCAACAAAGCAGACATCACATCAAGGAGGCGAGGACCCTGCCATTGGTGAAGGCACATTTTGCAAGAAAACACATCATTTACCAAAAATTAATAGCTACCACCACTTAGTGAAAGGTCGTTATTTTCCAGGAAACGTGTTAAGTATTACTTTTAACGTTCAATAGCTCTATGAACTCCTTCCCCCAAATTTACAGGTGAGGAAAACTGAAGCTCAAAATGGTGACATAATTAATCCAATGCCACTCTGTTAATAAATAAAGGAGCTGGATCCCTGGCCAGTGTGGCACAGTGGTTGAGCATTGATAATTGAACCAGAAGGTCATGGTTCTATTTCCCGTCAGGGCACTTGCCTGGGTTTCAGGCTCAACCCCTGGTAGGGGGGGTGCATGAAGCAGGCAATTGATGATTCTCTTTCATCACTGATGTTTCTATCTCTCTGTGTCTCCCTTCTTCTCTCCGAAATCAAGAAAGAGATATTTAAAATAAAAATAAATAAATAAAGGAGCTGGAGAGAGAACCAGGAGTTCCTGTCTCCCTTAGCTGGAGGTAGAAATGGAGAGCTCAGTTCTCAAATGGTGACACGTAAAGTCAGCCATGGTCTGGGTGTAACACTGCTACCGTCAGCTGATACAAGGAACATGCTTACCACCCACAAGTGCACATGACAAGTTCTACTCCAAAGGCCTGTAATATTATATGCAGTCATGGCCTAATATTAAAATCAGGCATATGGAGATAAGTGATCCTCTGTGTTTAAATTTAGCATCTAACCTTGGAGAGAAAGCTGGCATCAAACTCACTGAGACAACTACAATGACTCACAAATATTTCCAATTTTCCTTCCAACCATAAAAAAAATGAGACCTTTCCAAAATGCCACATCATTTATTGACATGGTAAAGCTTTAGTTTCTAAAGTTGAAAGCTAAATTTCTTACGTCTCATCAATGTTCTAGCTCACAAAAGCACAAGGAAAAGGAAGGAGATGGGGTACAGTGTAATTTGGTAAAATCGCATGTAAAAATATGACTATATATGGCGGAAGAGCGTACGATAGAGCGTTCTAAAAATGGGATGGATTATGTCAGAAGAAGAGAAGTCATCCTCTTAAAAATAGACAATCCCACTAGGAATGCAGTGATCTCTTGGGACACAGGGCAGCCACCTGGAGGGAAATCGTGGGAACAGTATGACAGCTTGAGAATGGAAAAGGTGGAAAAACTTGTTTGCAGGTTGGATAAATTTTGTCACCTTCCTAAAGGCTACAGGCCATCAGAGGCTCTCATTGAAATCGGCTGGAGAATCGAAACATGGGTCGCTTTGGGGCTTCTGTGTAGTCCAGCCCTTCACCATTAAATGTCACTCCTCCCCACAGGGGAGGAACCCCAGGTACCACATTTGGAGGACGTGCCCAACCTGTGACAGTAAGGCCATCTGCCATCTTCTCTGTCCCTCGGTGTAGTCTTTTGTAGGCTCTGGCCCTTGGTCCCAGGACACGCCTGCCCTCTCCTTTTCGGTTGGAGTAGCCTGAGCTTGCGTGTATCATTTGCAAAGCCCCAGGGAAAGTTCACATGTAGGAAAGCATTTCTAGAATACATTTTTTGTTTGTGTACTGCCCCTTCCCCCTCAGAAATAACCCAAAAATGAAGCCCGCGGTGATCACTTCTTTTGATTGATGGGGGGACAAAAGGATGAGGTCAGTTTTGGGGACCCTAATCTACTAGCCACACTGCCATTTGCTATCTCCATCTGAGAATAAAGGGAACGTCCCCACTTCAAATCTGCATCCCAGGCGAGCCCTTTGTATATCAATAGCAATCAGGTAGATTAAAACCATATATCATTCCACATCAGCTACTGGAACTTTACTCCTCGAATGTCTCCCCAGTGATATCCCAAATCATCTGAATGGCTTTGGTGCCCATGACCTACCTGTTAGGGTTATTTCTATCAGGAGAATCAAATATAAAAAGCTCATTAAAAAAATAAAAAACACAGCACTTCAGCATTCTGGGTAATAATGTCCACCTTCCAGGATCCCTGCCATTGGCCCTCAATAAGCAAACCTAAAACTTGGCTCCCAACAGAACCAATCCTTTCCTGGAGGGCAGCTCCCTTCACCTCCAAGGAAGCAGCCCTGCCATCCTGCACTCTGCTGCTGCCATGTGACCCTGAGCCTCACAGCACAGCGCCCTCAGCTCCGAAGGGGAGACCCTGCTGGGCAGATGCCTGAGAGAAGCCAGGAGCACAGTTCCTGGCTGTGTTTCCGGCTTGGGTTCCTGATAAGGGTTTAATCTATGCTGATCAAGGGCAGTTGGCTTCTTGAATGAAAAGCACTGAATCCAGCCAGAGGTGATCTTTGATTCTCAATGTACAGACTTTCCAGCTCACCTGGTGTAGGATGACATTCTTTTTAAAAATATATATTTTTATTGATTTCAGAGAGGAGAGAGGAGAGGAGAGGAGAGGAGAGGAGAGGAGAGGAGAGGAGAGGAGAGGAGAGGAGAGGAGAGGAGAGGAGAGGAGAGGAGAGGAAAGGGAGAGGGAGAGGGAGAAGGAGAGGGAGAGGGGGAGAGGGGCAGAGGGGAGAGAGAGAGAGAGAGAGAGAGAGAGAGAGAGAGAGAGAGAGAGAGAGAGAGAGAGAAACATCAACGATGAGAGAGAATCATGGATCAGCTGCCTCCTGCCTGCCCCACACTGGGGATCAAGCCTGTAACCCCGGCCTGTGGCCTGACCGGGAATCGAACTGTGACCTCCTGGTACACGTGTCAGTGCTCAGTGACTGAGCCCACCGGCTAGGTTAGGATGACATTCTTTAATTGCTGTGAGCCTACAGTACAAGCAAAAATGAGATAAATACTTGGCCACTTCCTACACTACAAATATTGGTTAATATGTTCAAAGAAGACCAGAAATCATGCATTGTCATGGATGATCTAGTAACATAAAACTAACATGATACATGAACAACTTGGTTTCAAACATCATGTCACAGTGTTATATTATCATGCAAATGCCAAATCACAATAGAGGACATATGAGATTTTAAAAAGCTTTGTCCTTTTCGGTTAGCAAGCCCACTGCAGGTCAAAGGTATTGGCATAGTCACCAGTCAAGTCCTAGAGTACTATTTACATGCCAGTGCGTTAGTCCTGCCATGAGAATGGACCACAGCTGTTGGGTGGGGTCCAAAGGAGAGGATGGGGATCACTGGGAAAAGTGATTACCACACAAGTACAACTTCCCACTAGTGGCTTTGAAAACAACGCTCTCTCTCTCTCTCTGTCTCTCTCCCCCCCCCCCCCCCGCCCCCACACACACACACACACTAAGGTTGAACATAAATAAATATGCTGAAAGCCAGGGCCTTAGTCTCAGCCCGGCTGGAACCCACCCTTTCCAGTTTCTTTGGCAATAAGATGGACGAAGTGTGCTACTGCCTCTCCTCTGAAGGCGGTCCCCACCCCGGGCAGGATGCACGGAGCAGACTCAGTTTACAGAGGAGGTGCTAACAGAGCTGGGACAGGACGAGAATGTGGCACAGAGAGCTGCGGAGTCTCCAGCAGTCCAGGGGCTAGTGAGAGCTGGGCAGGTCCCCAAACTCGAGGAGAGAAGTGGTGGCCCCAGACAATGGGCAAATCGCTGCTGTTTCTTTGTTTCTGTGTCTCCTCGCAACGTGGTCCTGGACACAGATGTGATTGTGGAAAGAAGTGCAGGCAAGAGGAGATACAGGAGCTGTTGACTTTTGGGTTAGAGCAATGGGAAGGGGGCCCAGAGGAGGGAGAAAATGCCAGGGAGATGCACCAGAGGGAGGGCGGCTCGAGGGAGCAATCCACACGGTTGTCTAGAACTCCGTGGCTCACCTCTGCGAAGAGCCTACACCTGACCTTCAGCAGCCTACCTGCACTCCGAGAACCGAGCTACAGGGTAGACCAGGGCCCAGACCCAATGACCACGGGGCGGACATAGGGAGGTCAGATCCCATCAGCCCTGCAAAGGCTGTGCGGACAGAGCTGACCTTGGAACCCAGACCACAAGGGCAGGGTGAAACATGTAACCGGAACCTGAGCTGTGGAATGCCTGCTCACACAAGGCGAAGCCAAAAATCAATGTTCTGCTTAAAATTTAAACAAGACCCTGGGTTTCATCAGAGAACATTCAGCATGGCCACCACGTGGCCTACGACCAGAAAAAACATCAACGTGTAAGGGAAGAGATGGCCACCAACCCAAACACTGGAATGATTAGAAAAAGACTTTAAAGCAGCTGTTAGGACTGTGGTTTATGATGTAACAGGAAACACCCATGAAACAAATAGATAAAAAGTCTGCCAGAAACCAGGAAACATAAAGAAAGAGCAAATGGGAACTTTAGCACGGAAAAGTTCAATAAGTGAAATAAAACATTAACTGATGGGTTCTACCGCAGAATGGAAACAACAGAGGAAAAAGTCAGTAAACTTGTAGAAATCATCAGTACATCAATAGACATGACCCAACAGAAAGAAAAATAGAGATATTTTTAAAAATGCCCAGGTCCTCATGCTTCTCGGGGACACCACCGCAGGGTGGGACCTCCCTGTCCTCAGGCTCTGAAGGAGAGGGTAAGGTGGTGCTGAAAAAGGGCTCCAGAAAGCACAGCGGAAACGCTGGCAAGCTGCAAGATATGAACTTACAGGTTCCAAAGTCTCAGCGAACACCAGACAGAATCAGCTCATAAAAATCCATGCCCGGACACACCCAATCAAACTTCTGAACGTTTAAGACAAAGACCAAAATCCTGAAAGCAGACTGAGTATAATGACATAAGGGGAAAGAAAGGGAAGGAAAAAAAAAGACTGACATAACTGTTGACTTTTCACCAGAAATCATGGAGGGCAGAAAGAACACTTCTCAAGTCCTGAAGGGAAAGAACTTTTGTCCAGTGAGGATACCCTGACAAATGAAGGGGAGAGACATTCTCAGTGGAAGAAAAATGGAGAGAAAGTTCTTCACACAGACGGGAAACGGCACTAGAAGGTAACCTGGAACATTGGGATGAAGAAAAGCAACAGAAATGGTACAAATCGGGGTAAATAGAATACACTATTCTTCTCTTAATTTCTATAAAACAATAGAGAAAAATCAATCAAACCTAAAACTAGTTCTTTGGGGGAAAAAAAAAAAATCAATGAAATTGATAAATCTCTAGCCGGATTGATAAAATACAAAAGGGAGAGATTAAAATTATCAATATCAGACAAGAGGGGATATCAAGGCAGGTCTGAGCAGGAAAACAAAGGAACTCTTAAAAACAACTCTGCACACGTATAGTCAATAGTCTAGATCCGTGGTCGGCAAACTGCGGC
The DNA here is from genome assembly GCF_964339955.1 of Pipistrellus hanaki. Classification (NCBI taxonomy): domain Eukaryota; kingdom Metazoa; phylum Chordata; class Mammalia; order Chiroptera; family Vespertilionidae; genus Pipistrellus; species Pipistrellus hanaki. Next base: position 68,013,430 of record NC_140508.1, read on the forward strand.
TCTCGAGGCACATGCGGCTCTTTGGCCCCTTGAGTGTGGCTTTTCCACAAAATAGTATGGCCTGGGCAAGTCTATTTTGAAGAAGTGGCGTTAGAAGTTTAAGTTTAAAAAATGTGGCTCTCAAAATAAATTTCAATCGTTGTACTGTTGATATTTGGCTCTGTTGACTAATGAGTTTGCCCACCACTGGTCTAGATGAAACAGACTAACTTCTCAAAAACCACAAACACCCAAAACTCACTGAAGAAAACAATTGGTAGCCTGAGTAGTCATATATTTAAAAAAATTAAATTTATAGTTAGAAAACCTTAAAAAAAAATCTCAAAGCCCAGATAGTTTCTACCAAACATTTAAGGAAGAAACAACACTACTTCTGCAATCCCTTCTAGAAAACATAAGAGAAGGAAATACTTTCTAGCTCATTCTATGGGGCCAGAATTACCATAAAACCAGGATCAGCCAAAGACTGTACAGGAGAAGAAAACTGTAGCAACATCCCACATAAACCTAGAGGTAAAAGTCACCAATGAAATATGAACAGTGATAGTAACAGGCCACTTCTGCCACTTTTTATCTGTGGACCTTGCCTGTGGCCGTGCTACAGTGATGAGTTTATCGTGGGACTCCGTGGCTGGATTGATACTTGAAGTCAACTACTATAATTCACCACATTAATAGACTAGAAATAAAACCCACACATGATCATTTCAACTGATATAGAAGCATTTCATAAAATTCAATACCCATTCATAATAAAAATAAATAAAAAAACACACAAATTTTTTTTAGAAAATTAGGGAGAAAAGAGAATCTTTCTAATCTGATAGAGGACATCTACAAAAAATAAAAACAAATAAAAATCCAGAGCTAAATCGTGGGCCTTGAGAAAGAGAACACACGTTTTCCCCTAAGATCCAGAACAAAGCAAGGATCTCCATTCTTGCCATTTTCATTCATCATAACACGGGAAGTTCTAGCCATTGCAATTAAACAAAGAAAAAGAAATTAAAAAGTATAGATTAGAAAGGAAGAACTAAAGTGGTCCCTATTTGCAGAGAACATGAATATCTACATGGAAAATCCTAAAAAATATACAAAAGTTCTCTAAACTAATAAGAAAGATTGAAAAATACCAAGTTAACTCACAAAATCCAATTTCTGTATTGTAGCAATGAACAAATGGAAACACATTTTAAAATGTAATACCGCCTGGTCGGTGTAGCTCCGTGGTTGAGTGTCGACCTATGAACTAGGAGGTCCCGATTCTATTCCCAGCCAGGGCACATGCCTGGGTTGTGGGCTCCATCCCCAGTGGCGGCATGCAAGAGGCAGCCAGTAAATGATTCTCTTTCAGCATTGATGATTCTATCTCTCTCTCCCTCTCCCTTCCTCTTTGAAATCAATACAAATACATTAAAAAATAAAATAAAATGTAATACCACTTACAATAGTTTCCAAAGAAAGAAACAGACAAGCATAACTCTAACAAAACATGTATAGGATCTTTATGCTGACAGCTAAAAAACCTTTGAAAGAAATGCAAAGAAAATGTGAACAAATGGAGAGACAGAATATTCATGGATTGGAAGACTCATTATGATTAAGAATATCAATTCTCCCCAAAATGATTGATAAATCTGATGTAATTACAATAAAAATCCTTGAAGGAGTTGTCTTTTGTTTGTTTGCTTGCTTGCTTGTTTGGTAAATACAGACATGTTGATGCTGATATTTATAGGAAAATGCAAAGAAACTGGAATGCCAAGCAGTTCTGAGTAAGAAAACTAAAGTCAGAGGACTCACCCTACCTGATTTTGACTTACTAGAATCAAGACTGTCCTGTTGGTGAATGGACAGACACAAAGATCAATGGAACAGAATCCAAAAATAGATCCACACAGATATGGTCAATTGCTTCTTGATAATGAAAGCCAGTTTCTTACTGCTGGAAAAAGAAGTTAAATGAGCAAATGAGGAATATTAAACTGCACCCTGTGCTAGCTATGAATCCCAGGTTATGCAGTCTGAACCCCCACGCTCATGTACAGTGGATATGAAAATAGAGAGAGAGATGTGTGTACACATTGCCAGTTTACATACATATATGTTTTCACTCTGCTGAGAGGTCTAGACGCAGGGACATCCCTGTCGAAATCAACATCCCTTTATCAAAAGGAACCAGCCTCTTTGAGGAAGTGATTGATCCCAAGGCTGAGGCAGGGAAATAGAAAGTGCCTCTGGAACATCTGAAGGCGTCAGAAAGTGAGAAAGGGCTGAAAACAAAGACAGAGGCACAATGAAGGCCACCGAAGGCAACAAGAGCACTCCCTACAGCCAAAGCTGGAATAACTGGAGCAACAAATAGTGATAATATGGACATAACCCAAAGGAAAAAACGCTCATGATTCTATAGAGAAGGATTCCAATTCTACGTGTGGAAGCGATGAGGGAAATAGAAAAACCACTATTTCAAGAACGCCACCCTAAGTGCTGCGGGCAAGACCCACCAATCTACAATGAGTGGGCCAAGTTTGAGGACAAACAGGACATAGGCATAGTCTGAAAGAGTCTCCCCCGAAGTTTTATTAGTTACAAGGGGAACAACAGTAATCTTACAGTGAAGAAGCCACAACCGGCTGGTGTGGCTCAGTGGTTGAGCACTGACCTATGAACTAGGAGGTCTTTGTTCAATTCCTTGTCAGGGCATGTACCCCAGTTGTGGGGCCGATCCCCAATAGGAGGGGTGCAGGAGATAGCCAATAGATGTTTCTCTCTCATCATAGATGTTTCCATTTCTCTTTTCCTCTCATTTCCTCTCTGAAATCAATACATATGTATGTATATAAAAATTAAAAAATAAAATGAACTAACTCTTAAAAAAAAAGGGGGGGGGGGAGGAAGGAGAGGACCTGACAGAGACTAGCTTGCCCAAAGGATCAAGGCTAGCATCATCAGTAATAGCTGTATTGACATCACGTATCACTGATGTAACTCAGTGAGAGACCATCATCTCTGTGGTATCCTCCCCAATAATGCCCGACAGCAATCTTGTCAAGAGAAACCATCAGACAAATCCAAATTGAGGAGAATTCTACAAGATCAATGACCATAACTCTTCAAAAGTGTCAAGATTACCCAACACAAGGAGAGCCCAAGGAACTCTCACAAATTACGGAAGCCTAAAGAGACGGGAAAACTGAATGTTAACGTGGGATCCTGATTAAATCTGGGAAAAGAACAAGGACAATAGAGAAGACACTGGTGAAATCCAAAGGAAGTCTATAGTCTAATTAATTGTACTGAGCCAATGTTAACGTTGTAGTTTTGATAGCTGCACTACGGTTATGAGGAGAAGATGAGTTAAGGCAATATAAGAACTTGCAATACTATTTCTTGATTCGTATAAATCTAAAACTATTTCAAAATATAAATGTAAAGAACAAAGCAGAAGTTCTCTTTCCAACATTTATTATTAAACTAGAGGCCTTCATGCACTGGAGGGGGGGAGGTGTCCCTCAGCCCAGCCTGCCCCCTCTCACAGTCCGGGAGCCCTCTAGTGGGGGAGGTGACCCTGTGATCAGGGAAAGGCGATGCCCCCATCACACCTCTGCTGCTGCCACTGCCAGCAGCACAAGCCTTGGCCAGCCCTGGTTACCTGGCTTTGGGAGACCCAGGGCAGCTGGGCAGCCGCCATACAAGGCTTGCCTGCACCTCAGGCTCACTCTGGGTGGCTGGGGGGCTGAGGGGACTGGGGGAATCTGGAGACAGGTGTGTGGAGAAGCCAGACCCTGGCGGGGCTGAGGAGACTGGGTGCCACCATCTTGTGCCTTGGGCATCTCCATCTTTGAGGGCATGAAAGTCAATTAGCATATTCCCTCTTTATTAGATAGGGTTGGTGATAATGAAAATGGGATGATTTGTCTGCAGAAACATTATATGTGGTGGTTAGGTTTACAGGATATCTAGCAAAGTCTACTTTAGCAATAATTTTTTTTTTTTAAAGTAGATATAAGGGTAGTAATTAAACAACAATAATAATGACATAGAATAAAAGTTTGTGTTTTTCTTTTCTTTTCTTTTTTTTTTTTTTTTACAAGTGTTGTTATATAAATGAAAGCAGTACAGTTAAACAGGGGATAGTGTTTAATAGACGTAAAATGTCACGGAATCCTTCAGAGGGACTACACCCAGCGGGCTGGCGAAGGCCTGGGGAAAGGAGCATCTGTCCTGAATTCCTAGGGTGGGCCAGGCGCGGCTGCAGGTGCTTTGCAAGCAGCATCTTAACTCATCTTTCCTCTCCCTGGTGGGGGAAGTATTTATAGTCCTTAAAAAGCCTGCGGACAACCTCCCCTTACCATTCTCCCCTGGGAGGCGGGACAGTGACAAGCTTCACTTTGCTGTGAGCATGAAAGAGGCCACTCACAGAAAGACACCGCTGGTGCAGAGAGAAACACAGTGGGTGTGAGCTTCCTAAGTGCAGTGCTGGAAGAAATGGCAGCAGCAGAGGGACAGCAGAGGGACAGGCGCGACCTGCTGTGGGCAGGCCCACACCAAGTGGGTCCTCTGTTCACGGCTGTTCACCCGGACACCAGCGGGTTTCCAGCAGCCAGAAGCCTGCCCGCGGACCCGGCCACAAAGGCGGCCCCCCTGCGGCTCTGCTTCTCTGCTTCTGTCCTCAGATCTGAATCTGAAAGGGTTCCTTCTTTGGACACCAGCCAGCCCACACGGCCAGGCTGTGCATCCGGAGCCCACCCTCCCGCCTCTCAGTCATCGGGAGACACAATGTGCCAATATTTTTGCTCGCATTCCGAGGGACAGCAAACTTCCTGCCCCAGTGCAGCCTGCCTGGGCCCTCGGAAAGGTCACGGTGCCGGCCTCGAGCAGTCCCTGGCGGCCCCCGGGTTCAACCCCGCGCTGCTGAATGCACCTTCTATCCGCGCTCCGGGCAGGTGCGCACGGCGACTTCTGCAGAAAAAAACACACAAAAAAACCTCTGCATTGTCCAGAGGCAGTTTGGCCAAGGACTAAACTAAGTGATAGAAGTGCTTCATGAAAGTCATGACTGATCTCTCATTTGAAAGTAAAAATCGGTACTGAAAACCCGTTGTTCTGGTCAACACTGCTGACAACCCACATTGTATGGCTTTCCATCTCGCCCACTACCCTTTGCATCACAACTGGGGCAGCATTAGCAGCGACGTCTCCATGTTTATATTCTTCGCCATAAAGTGAGAAACTAAGCTACTTATAACAAGATAAAGTCTTTAGCGGCCTGAAAAGCTAAGTAGATAAAACAAATAACCAAAAATATTGTAGAAACCAATGAATCTGAATTCCGTGCCAAACTTACACTTCAGCTTTTCATTCACTATGTGATAATCCCGGGGTAGCTGGAGCTTTTAAAACATAAACTGCATTGCGAGAGATCTTGCCGAAACCAGTTTGACTCACGGTAGAGGGTCGGTCTGTGGACTGAAAGGTCCTGGGTTCGATTCCGGTAAAGGGCATGTACATTGTTTGCAGGCACATCCCTGGTAGGGGGCGTGCATGAAGCGGCTGGTCGTTGTTTCTCTCTCATCTACGTTTCTAGCTCTCTATCTCTCTCCCTTCCTCTCTGTAAAAAAAATCAATAATATATATATATATATAAAAAAAGAGAGAGATCTTGGTAGCCTCCCATTTAAAAACATTATTTCCAGAAGGAGCCATGCCACAGAACATGGAACTAAGCCTATGAAAGCCATTAGTAAGGAACCGAAAGCCACCCTGTTTTAATGGATAAAAATAACAGGCGACTTTACGAGAGAACGTGGCCATGTGCCTGAGAAAGAGGTCACAGGGTTTCCCAAGCTCAGGTCCGACGTGGAGGTGCGTTCCCAGGCCTGGCAGCATATGGGACGCGGCTGTCCCGAGTCACCTGCACGCCTCCGGCGTCTGCCCTCTCCGCGGCCGCTTTGTTCATTGTGCCGATAAGAGGCCGATGGGAAGAGAGATGCTTTCAACTGAAAGATCCCAAACAAATGTTCTCAGAAAATGAAGAGATTGTTCTCGAACAGAGAGCAACTGTTCAGGTTAACAGAGCAAGAGGCTCCAGCATACACGAACTTGTGTTCGGGGCTGTAACAGAGAACACGCGGGTCCCTCCGCGCACAATAGCGCGAGGTTAGGGAGATGAAATTAATCACCGTCTGTCAGAAAGTGGGCCCCCCGTCCCCCCCAAACGGCCAAACACAGTGACCAAACAGGCAAGTGGAAAATGGAGTTTTTTTTCCTTAAACGTTTCATGTCCTTTCAAATGGGTTGAAATGCCAGCAATACTTTCAAGACCAAGTACCTGGGACACATAGACAAGCTGTCCTTGAACATGTAAAATCGTTCGTCAGAAAAGCTTAACAGCGCCTGCCCCTCAAATGGAGAGCACCACTCACATATTCACATTGTTATTTGAAAAAAAGAAGAGAGAAATGAATGACATAAATAAAAAGTCTTGTGGAAATTATTGTCTATGGTAATACTTAGAATTCATGAATTAATAATTTCTTGCCTTTGGATATAAACCAGAAATCTTCCAATGAAAGATGATGAAGTCAAGCTGAATGGCTGAAGCTAACGATGCCTAGTTCAAACTGCCCGAGTTCGAGGTGCAAATATGGGTTTAGTACGTCTTGAAATCTTCTAATGCAAAACCAACCGTCTTACTATAGCGTAACAAATTATTTCCACCTCCTAAAAGTAGTTTAAAATCCCTACAGTACATTTAATTAGCATGTGTAATAATCTCAGAATCAAATCACATGGATTCATCTTTCCTAAGAAAAATCATGAGACAACAGTAGCATGATAGAAATTACTCTCACAAATCATCATTTCAGGAGCAAAACCTTGTTATCCCAGGAAATGCCATGTGGAGGTAAAAATGCACGTTGCTAATCAAAAGAATTGCTCTAAATGTTAACGGATGCTCTGCCATGAGGGGACCGCAACCTTCAGATTTATTCAAATAACAGATGGGGACACTGCTGTGCAGGAAAAATCTCAAAAGTCACAAATACAGGAGTAATTATTCTTTTCAAAATACGGAGAAGGCTGATTACCGACACACAGTAAATGGCTACACCAAAACAGCCTCTCCAGTTCTCAGAGCACTTCCTCAGAGCATGTATTCTCTCTCTCTCTCCCTCTCTCTCTCTCTCTCTCTCTCTCTCACACACACACACACACACACACACACACACACAATAAAATTATTCAATGTTATTATAGAATCCAAGGTTACCCACTGCAACAAAAAATTGTATTTTGTGAATCAAAGCAACTGAGATGTTCCCTTTCACATTATTTCATGCAGTCACACCCTCACAGTATCTCCATTTTCACCCACAAACGGGATGTCCATAGAACACATTGCCCGAACCAGGACCCCTCAGAGCATGAACGGGGGGGTGGGCACTGCTATTAATTCTGCGGGGCCAAGAGGCGCAGACGGGGACTCTGCCCAGACCAAACTGGGATTCTCACAGAAGGACACACATTCCAAAAGGCTCCTTCACTTCCCAAACTCACACGCCAGGTCCAGAGGGAATTGGGGTGGAGACCCAATTCTGACCAGGGCCCCCAAAGAATAAGAATTTCCCCCCCCCCAAAAAAAACAAAAAAAAACAACGAGCGAGCGAACAAAAAAAACGGGAGGAAGGCGATGCATTTGGTACCAGGGCTTCTGCCTTTTACACACCTCGATACCTGGGAGCACAGCGGATGACTTGTCCGAGGCTTCCAGAGTGATTATCCTTGCTTCCACCAACACTTTCTCAAATCCCTGTGCAATTCCTAGAACAGTCAGGTAAGGACACATGGGAGTTACAATTTTCAAGACACACGGATGATGAAACTCAATGAAGTGCAGCATGGAAGCAGAAAAATCCAGCCCTGGTGGGTTACCAAGCAATCTCCCCACGGTGACGGGCAGCGGTATCTGATTAAGGGCCGGGTGCTGTATACATCATCCCAGCAGGCCCCAGGGCTCCGGCCATCAAAGGCCCCGATTGTGCTGTCTGCAGGGAGAGCCCCAAGCCCATGCGACTCTGCTGCTTTTAAAACTCTGTAAGCTGTTCCGACGGCAAGCACACACAAACTGCAGTCCCACGGCTCCCCTCGGATCCAGCATCCGTCACCGTCTAATTGACATGCAGTAGGAAGCAGGAAGTGCTTGGTCTCTGGTCATTCATTTACAGCTACTACACAAGTCATTCCTCCGGGTTTTAAGCCAAAGAATCTCTGAATATGCACTGCCGAATCTAAGTGTTCTTTCTGGTTGCAATTTACGATGGATAGCTCTAGTAAGAAGAAATCAGTTAACTTAGCTATCTCAAAAACAGTCAACAAAATTCTCCATGTTCAAAATGTATTTCTGCGTATTTTAAAAGCTTGCTAAACAAAAAAACGATTCAGCGAATGCAATTTTAGGTCATAGTCCTACTGGTATCATCATATACCCTGCTCTCCATATTCTAAAAAATAGTTTCTTTGGCTTTATTGAAAAGTGAACGTTTTAAGAAGAAATATAAGCATATTCATGTGGCTTTCCCCTTTCTTATCGTGTTACTGTAAAACTAGACTTGCTTTACAGAAAAGCAATCCATGTTTATTAATACCTCTCAGGACTGGTATAGATTCAATTCTCTTTCTTAAATCTCTCAAATCTCCTGTAACAGTTGTAAAAATGACAGTAACAAAAGACACAGCATTTGATTTTCCATTTCTTGAGGACAGGGGCCTAATGCTTGTTTGTTCTTCCCACTAGTTCACAGATTGCAGGCATGTTCTCCAACTGCTCTTTGTTGGGGAATGTCTGGCCCTCGGGCTGTAAAAGGCCCTCCAAACCATTTGGTCTGGCCCTGCCAAGGCATTCGAGGGGAGTTCACGAAATGTTTGACAAACGATAGCAGGCTACTTCTTAAGCTGGTAATTTTTGTATGGCCCGAGAGTGATGTTATCAATATCCAGATGGCCCTTGGCAGGCAAAAGGTTCCCACCCCTGCTATAGACTGTTCCTGCGTCTCTGATAGAAGGTCTGTGGATGATAAAGAGACCCCACAACTCAGAAACGATGTTGTTAAAATTCATTCTCTGTGGTGACTGAGTGGCTTTCCTGTCCTGGTCCCATGCTATGTCGTGTTGCATAAACAATGCAGTCTGCATCGTGTGGCATAAACAATGCAGCCCGCATGGACGAGGTACGCTCTGGAGGGCATTGGAGACCCTGCCTCAGAGGAAAGTTAAGCCATTTCACACAGAGACGGGATACAAATAATAAAGAATCATGACACTGTCTGTCCCCAGGGGTTTATTTTGGAGCTCTTGCCCAATCTGCAAAGAGCTAGCCACCACTCATCAAACCACTGCCAAATGAGTGTCGGGGAGACCGGTCTTGTCCGCCTTAGTTTTCCAGCCTCTATGGACATATCTGCTTCCATCCATGTCAACAAACGACACTTCTCCCGAAGAGAACGGGGCAAGCACGGCTGGCTCAGGGCCAGGGTGAGTGCCAGAGAGGAAGGATTAGGCTGTGTGGGCTACCCGACCTGTGCCCCCAGGACTCGATTCTGCTGCTGATGCACAGAGGCAGCCGTGGACCCATGATGACATGGGTGGGACTGTCTTCTAAAATAATATTTCATTTACTTAAACCGGCATCTTTACCATCACTGCTACTGTGATTCTGCAGAATCGCCTTCAAAGAAATAACGGCGACACGCACTAAAACAGGTTCGTTTGCTTTTCGTTTTCCTGAGAAGTGCATAATCTTGAAAGGGAGGAGAGGTCATTTGGGGAAATCACAAATATCCACACGAAAGGTTTAAAAAGTGAGAACCTCGATGGAGGTTGGGCAGGCAAAAGCGCAAGAACCATTTGAGAGAAAGGAGACTAGAAAATGCATGTCTCCTTCTGTCCGCGCACTGGCCAATGGGGAAAGCGCTCTTAACCACCTCCCTCTGCCGGGAACTGGAGCTGTGAAGACCATCCTTTACAGCCAGGTGAACCTTGTGTGTTTGTCTGAAGCACAGCCAGTCAGAACATTTTATAAGGTATTCCAATTTTCTGAGTACCCAGCAATCCCAGTATCCATCAACTTATAACTGATCTTCAATCCAAATTACCATGGCTATTTGTAGCAATATTTTTTCTTCCAAGCCAAGTCAGAAAGTTGGCTGAAATCCCACTGCAAAATCTAAAGGCACCTTTTAAATGACCAAACACGAGTCAGCGATTTGGGAGTTTGAGAAAGCTAAATTCCGTTTAAGTGATTAATTCCACTACCATGCCAACAGTTACTTAAACGTATTTAAAAGTCTATAATAAACTACTAGAAAAACATGGCCTCGGGGTTGCCATATTGGTAACCACAAACGATTAGCCTTGACTTTTTACCATCATTAGAACAGGCTCTATCCCCCGCTGATCAAAGTTATTCACTCGCGTGGCTTGTTTCATGGCCATGACATTGAAACCTTCCCATACTGTTTCTCTGGCCCTGAACGCTCTCAAGATGCACGCCCAGATTCTCAGTTTCTTCCGAATGGAATTTCCCTGAAATATTTCGTGTTCAACAGATGAACATGCGGCCTTCCCACACCTCCGTCACCACCGTCGTCACTGGAGTCACGGGGAGACTCCAGATGGAAAGACGACAGATCTCTACCCTCTTGAGAGTGAGGTGCGGCCATGGGGCCTGCTGCTAACGGTGAAATGTTACAGGGGTTTTGAGGGCATCACTTCTGGGCACAAGCTGGAAGGAGCCGGTGTGTGGCCTGCCACGTGCTCTCTCCTGCCTCAACACGTGTGGAAGTATGCACCGGGCCCGCAGGCCTGGGCCCTGCAGTGAGGATAGTGATCCCCCAGCCAACTCGTGACAAACACGTAGGAGCACGAGGCACAGATGCACCTCTGCTGTTGCAAGTACTGACACTGTGGTCAACCCCTGCTTGGCCAATCCTTCCCCTTCCCTCTCCCCCACTGATGGCTCTACGTGGGCTCTAAATCCAACGACAAGGGTCCTTCGAAGCGGAAAAAGGTGGAGGGAGATTTGAGACAGAGAGGAGGCCGAGATTGGGGGGATCCACCCTGAGGCCAAGGTCTCCTTAAGCTACCAGAGGCAGGAGGAGTCCCCTCAGCTTGTCCCCACAACTGCCCTGGCGAATGCACCCCCACCTCCTGGGTTCTTCCTCCAGAGGCATCAGCACCTGAGCCAGTAACCCCCGAACTGCAGACCACTTCCCTCTTTCTTATGCCCCCTACTCAAGCATGAGTCCTAGGAATCTCACCTGCAAAATCCCCTCCCCTCCATATCCTCCCTTATCTAGTTTGGGCTAGAGGCCACCTCTCTTCTGATGACAAGCCTACCGTTTCCAAATAGCTGTTCTATAATCCCAAATGTTTCCTGCTGGAAAGGACATCCAAAATGGCGCCAGGACGATCCTTCTGGAGACTAAATCTGACTGGGCCTTTCCCATACGGAAAGCCGTCCTCATCTCCTCGGGGTTCGAATTCCTGGGCATTTGAGGAGCACTGGTCAGCAGCCCCGGGGTGAGGCCTCCCAACTGCCAAGACGCGTCACTGGTCTGCACGCTGGTCTCGAGGTGTGATGTGGCCACGGAACTATTTGTAGACTATGTCGCTCACAAGCAGTATTTTGTAAAATGTTCGAGTTTATGAAATAATTGATTCTTAAAATGAAAACTGGAGTCGATTCAATTTTCCCTATGAAAACATGATCTCTCACTCAAATTCTGAGAGAGAGAGAGAGAGAGAGAAAGAGAGAGAGAGAGAGAGAGAGAGAGAATGAATCATTAGCTGAAAGGATGTGTACCAGGCCCAAAGCGTGTACACTGAGCCCCTTGGGAGAGGGGTACTGATGGAGAAGTTCACCTGCTCTCAGAACACACATCGCTGTAACATTGCTGTAACTCATCATGTGCTCGTTTTTACATGGGAGTTCATAAAAATTGGGGCACCAGTGGATTGTGTTAAGGCACCATCTGTCATTTGGAAGTGGGGGTCGGGGAGGAAAGCCACCAGTTTAGCTACAAGATAAAGGTCAGACTTCAGCATGTCACAGCTCCTTGGCGTTTTCATACACTGAGCACTGGGAGGCCCCAAGTCCAAACTCAAGCCGCCAGCAGGGCTCCGCTTCCTGCAAGACCCAGGGGAGACTCCTTCTGTCCCTGCCAGCTCTGGTGGCTCAGGCAGGCCTTGACCTTGGGCTGGGTCCCTCCAGTCCGGTCTCCTCTCTGTCTCAAATCTCCCTCCGCCTTTTTCCTCTTCGAAGGACACTTGTCATTGGATTTAGAGCCCACTCAGAGCCATCTGTGGGGGGAGGGGGAGGGGCGGGGCGGACCAAGCAGGGAACTTACATGCAGATAGGCAAAACCCATGGACACAGACCCTGGTGTGGGAGGCCTGGAAGGGGCAGGGTGGGGTGGCGGGGGTCCATGGGGAAAAAGCAGAGAGGACATGTGTAATACTCCAACAAGAAAGATAAAGAGAAAAGACTGCTCATGACACCCTCAAGACCCCTTTTCCAAATAAGGTACCCACCTTCCAGCCCTTCAGACACAGACATAATTTTGGGGGACCCACTACACTGTGGACGTGTGGGTGCTGAAGAGCCCCTAAGTCAGGCCCAGGGGACACCTCTGTGTGGCTCAGGGACAGTCTGGGAACTGTGTTGGATGCTGGAAGCAGAAGGATGAACATGGAAGACACGGTCCCTGCTCTCAAAAGTCGGAGTCTGCTGGGGGTACAGACACCAAGCTGCTCCTTGAAGGGGGAAAGGGAGCAAGAGGAGAAATCACAGTACGGGAGTACATGAAGGGAATCATTCAAATTTAAGTGGAGCCCTGATAGCTCCTCCACCAGAGACGAGTAGTTCAGAGAACAGCCCCTCGTGTTCAGCTTCGATGATCGCCCCCTCTGCTCTGGGCGACCACGAACAGTCCTCACTGCCCACGTGTGCTTTGCCCGTTAAATGTCGGCCTCAAAGGCGCTCCCAGGAAGGACCACCGCTCCTGCCATGCAGGATGCCATCTCTTGTCACACAATCATTATTTTACAACCACCAAGGCATAGCTGAGTAAACTAGGACATGTCATTTGTTATGGCATGTCCCAATTCCAGAGAATCCCACATGCCCGACTCCCCCCTAACAAAGTCCTTCATCAAATGCAGGGCTGAGATGGGTTGTAGTTGTACACAAACTTCACGGAGTAAAGAAATGAATGTCCCAGAGAAGGATGGGTGCTGTGGGTTCTCTCTTCTCCCCGATTCTCCTCTACGTATGCCCACCATCGGGATTTGACATGGAGACCGAAGGCCCACATTGCCCGATGTTTTCACTGATAAGATTTAACTTTGGTCCTTGCATGTGAAATTAGGAGGAACCAGGAAGACAAGCTCATCACTTCGGGGTGGTAAGAAAAATGGAAGAGAAATCTGCTCTAGGTCTTTAAAAACGACCTACTGGGTGTCACTAGGGAATTTTTAAAGCAATGGACACATGCATATCATGCATAGTGTGTTAAAGCGTGCCCATCATCCATAAGAAAACGGGGAAATGCACTTTCAATGAAAGGAGTCTCAAGTTAAGTGCAACTTGCAAATGCTTCCTGAATTCTGAAAGGCTCTCTTACACACACACACACACACACACACACACACACACACACGCACACACACACGCACACACACGGCAGCTTAGTCAAGTATCATTTTAAAACAAATCCTTCCCTGGAGAGAACTTACTGCCAAAGCATCTGGACTGTGCTTCCAGGAGGCATATAACAAGTTACTATCATTTCCCAGGCTCAACAGGGAGGCGCTGGCTTTCAAATGGATTCAAACCTCTCCAGGAGAAAAAACCTCAGGCCTCCTGCAGCCACTGGGGATGAGGCGGGAAGTAAAGTGAGAGGAGGGACTACTTAGTCACAACTCTGGGGAATAAAGGATTGTTTTCAGATTTAATTAACCATCTATGTTCTTTGATCATAGCCCAAGACAGGTGTGGCTGACGTGTGTTACAAAGCAAAATAAATTCAACAAAAATAGTTCAATCCAGTAGTCAAGCATTCTTTTGAATACGTGGGTTGGCACCACAACAGTCTGGGAGAAAATAAAATTCTTACGTCATATGCAAAAATTAATTCCAGGTGAATTAAAGACTTACATTAAAAAATTCATACACCTTCCTAGAATATCTAAGAGAGTACACGTACAACCTAGGGGTCAGGGAGGTATTTCTTAGCCAAGAATGAAGACACAGGGAAAAGAGGCTTGTCTATCCATGTTAAAATGATAAACTCTGAAATGGATAATTATCCTATATAATAAAGAGGTAATATGCAAATTAATCCTCAGGCCCACCTACGAACAGGCCGGATGGGAGTTAGTGAGGGACAACTAAATGACTGAACAAGCAGGCTGTGCGGGGCGACCGGGCTGGTGGGGAGGCCATGAGGGACGACCTAACGACTGAACAAGTAGGCTGCGTGGAGCGACCAGGTTTGCAGGGGGGCTGTGAGGCGTGACCAGGCTGGTGGGGGGGAGGGGCAGTTGGGGATGACCAGGTCAGTAAGGGGGGCAGTTGGGGACGACCAGGCGGGCTGAAGAGGTAGTTAGGGGCAATCAGGCCAACAGAGGGGGGGCAGTTGAGGGTGACCAGACAGGCAGGCAGGCAGGTGAGCGATTAGGTTAGAAGTCAGCCCTGCCACAGAAGTGTCTCAGGTTCAATCCTGGTCAAGGGCATGTACCTGGGTTGCAGGTTTGATCCCTGGCCTTGATCTGGGAGTGTTTGAAAGAAACCAAACTCTCTCTCTCTCTCTCTCTCTCTCTCTCTCTCTCTCTCTCTCTCTCTCTCTCTCTCCTTCCCTCCCTTCCATGCTCTAAAAAAAAAAAAAAAAAAAAAAAAAAAAAAAAATCAAAGGGAAAATTATCCTCGGATGAGGATATGAGAGAGATATATATGTATATGAGAGAGAGAGAGAAGGCTGGGGACTGGGGGGGAAGGGCACTAAAAGATAATCTTAAAGCCAGCTAGTACTTCACTATCAACAACTGTCACCTCAACCCTCTGATGAATACTATTTATAGTCCTCAGGTGCCAATGTGGTAAAGGAATACGTATTTTATTCCCCGTCAATCACAGCCCATACATGGAAAGAAAATTAAACTAGACCCCTCTTCTCTTATCTCTGGGTTTCTCCCTCATAGCCGTTACATTGACGTTGACATTTATAGAGCTATTAAACAGGAGAAATGAAATGACATTCAACTTATCATGTTTGCTTCTCTCCAGTCTGAACGTTACCTGTGAATCTGTCCTTATCCTTTCACACCCAGTCTAAGCATCAACAGGCTCACAAGTTGCTATAGTCCATCTCTTTCAAGAGAACAGGAATTCGTGCACAAAACTCTAATGGCACAGCATGTAGAACTTAAAAGAGTTCGTTATGGGTTACATGTGAAAATTTTTTTTCTAAATTTTATAGCCCAGGGTGGTGTGGTTAAGTGGATAGAGTAGAGGCCCATGTACCAAAGGGTTGCAAGGTTCAACCCCTGGTCCTGGTCAGGGCAAGTGTGGGAAGCAACCAATTGATGTGTCTCTCTCATATCTATGTCTGTCTGTCTGTCTGTTTGTCTGTCTGTCTCTAGCGCCCCCCCCCCCCCCACTTCCCTCCCTCTCTCCTCACTCTCTTCCACTCTCTCTAAAAATCAATGGAAAAAATCTTTGGGTGAGGATTACAAAAGAATTGTTTTATGAACTTGTCAATTTATTTTTATTCTTTTAAACCACAAAGGGATGAACCTGGTTTATCAGTTTAGCTTCACACAAAGCACAGGAACTGATCAGCAACGACGTGTCTGTGGGGACTGCCCCGTGACTTGAACTCAAATACAATGATAGTTATAAATACTCAACAGAGTTTACCAAGACTGGCATGAGGTTATCTAACTTCCTACAGTGGACGGGGATTCCTTCTCTCAGAGGACTGGCCACCACTTCCATCCCATCTCAGGCTGGCTGAGAAAATAGAGTAATCACAGTCATTCAATCTCAGAAACAGAGGTAAAAAAAAAAAAAAAAAAAAAAAAAAAAAACAACAACAAAACAACTGAAGAAAAACAGAATGGAAGTTTAAAAAGAGTAAACTCAAATGAAACCTGGAGATCCTGTATAACTATCCTGCATAAAACCATCAGAAAGGACACTAGGTTTTAATTTTTATTGAAAAACAACTCTCCCAAAAAACTGAACAAATGGCTCAGAAAATTCACAAAAAAAATATAACAAAATTATTGATGCTATTCTACTAGTAATCAAAGAATACAAACTGGAATAAGTATCAATTGTTAAAATGTCTAAATTAGCTAAGTTTATATAACTCCTATGATATCCAATGATATACTAAGTAATGGACTCTACTCACTCACTGGTAATGGTATAAACTTTCCTGGGTACAAGGGAGCAATACATATCAACAATCAAAAAATAATAAATATTGAATACTATCCCCATTTCCAGGAACCCCAAATAATGAAATGATGTGAAATTGACAAATTTAGCTACAAAGACATCCTCAAAAACATGACACTCAAAACAACCAAATGCCTAACAACTGGAAAATTATCAGGCAAATAATGGTTTATTTATACTAATAAAAGGATAATATGCTAATTAGACTGGACGTCTTCTGGACATCCTTCCGGACAAAGCCATGGTGGCTGAGGCCAAGACAGAGGTGGTTAGGGGTGATCAGGCTGGCAGGGGAGAGCAATTAGGGGTGATCAGGCAGGCAGAGTGGTTAGGAGCAATCAGACAGGCAGGCAGGTGAGTGCTTAGGAGCCAGCAGTCCTGGATTGCAAGAGGGATGTCCGACTGCTGGTTTAGGCCCAATCCTGCAGGGCCTACACTGGCAGTCGGACATCCCCCAAGGGGTCCCGGATTGGAGAGGGTGCAGGCCGGGCTGAGGGAACGAATTTCATGTACGGGCCTCTATTGGTAATAAAAGCATTCCACTCACTCATGACAGTTTTATTTTCAAAGAATATTACTAAGGAAGGAAAACGCTGATGATGTAATGCAAAATTTAAATACAGTTTCATGTATAGTTTGGTGTCACTTTTAGACATAGTCTCCATTTACATGCTATGCATGCACAACAGGGAAATGTTAATAATGGTTCCATAACAAGTCATGTAAAAGTACGCATGCCAAAAAAGAATGCGAGGGGTGCCTTACAACAATTTTCCCCACAAGAGCACACCTTTGCCTGGCTCCCTTGTGAAGTGCTTCCACCTCCGATAAAGGGGCCCTTCAGGAAAACCACTCAAGCTGTTCGCTCATGCTGGGGGACAGAGCGAGGAAAGAAAGCTGGGGCAAGCTCATCCTCTCTGTTCTGCTAAGCCCGTGGTGGACAAACTGCAGCTCACCAGCCACAGGTGGCTCTTTGGCCCCTTGAGTGTGGCTCTTCCACAAAATACCACGGCCTGGGCGAGTCTATTTAGAAGAAGTGGCATTAGAAGAAGCTTAAGTTTAAAAAATTTGGCTCTCAAAAGAAATTTCAATCATTGTACTATGGATATTTGGCTCTGTTGGCTAATGCGTTTGCCGACCACTGTGCCAAGCGACCTAAGCCAGTCAGAGAAAGATGAGCACCACATGATCACATGATTTCACTCATATACAGAATATGATGAACAGCATAAACTGAGGAACAAAATAAACCCAGAGCCACAGAAGCATGGAACAGACTGTCGAACCTCAGAGGGAAGGCAGGGGAGGGTGGGTGGGAAGAGATCAACCAATGAGCTTGTCTGCACATATGCATCACCCACGGACACGGACAATGGGGTGGTGAGGGGGAGGGGAGTTGGAAGAGGTGGGGTGGGGGGGAGAAAGGCATATGTAATACTTTCAACACTAAAGATTAAAATAAAAAGAAGTTCATACTCTCATGGCTGAGGAAGAACCTGAGCAAAGACATGCCAGGGAACCAGGGGCTGATACAGGACTAATTTATTAGAGAGTTTTGAACAGGAAAGAAGAAGTGAAGGCGTCAGAGCCAAAGTGTGAGTGGCAGAGGCCGTGAGGTGGCTCTGAGCAGCCAATGCTCCCTCCTCCCGCAGCAGGAGTGCCTGGGCAGAGCGCCCACAGAGGAGCCTTCAGCTCCTTGCCTTCCTGCCCACAGCCGACGTGCGTGATGTGCAGTGAGGAACTGGTGGCCAGCCACATCCCTCTGCCTTGCCTGCTGTCTGGGATGCAGACGTGAGGGCCGGAGCTCCCGCAGCCATGGAGGACCAGGAGGAGGAGACTCTGCTGAGGATGCCAGAGCAGAAACGCAGGAGCAACCTGCCCTTGATTCTGTGGCTCCGCAGGTCAGTCCTGGACGCTGTCCCTTCGGACGTCCTTCATGTGGAAAAGGAAGAAGGCTCCGTGTGGTGAGCATAAGCCACTTCTTTTGGGTGAGGTGGGGTGTGTGGGGGGGTGAGAGGTGGGGTGGATCCTGAAATGAACCTTGTCTGATGCACCTGGCCACAAGGAGCCTGTGAACACTGCTCCTCTCAGCGGCTCCCTTTCTGATAACGAACCAAAAGATGGGACAAACATAAATATGGGAAAACAGCAGCGGAGCATCTGCCTGGAGCTCGATGCCGCTCACTTTACGTGGGGAATCTGAACCGTCGACAGCTCTCTCTCGCGCGGCGTCGCTAATTAAATTGCTGTTAACCTGGGGTCTGGCGCTTGCCTGGTTTTGTGGGTCAGTGGTCCAAGGTAGACATGGATCTGGCGTTATTTTCAATGTCAGCCTGAAACAGACGGACACGGGAGATCCTGGCACATAAGAGGCTGAGGCCCAGGAATGAGGATGGAAGGGATGTGGGTTCCTGGACGCCAACCGCCCGGGCCCAGCGTTGCTGAGGGAAGAGAGAAGGAGCTCGGAGTAGCCCTCCGCCAGGAGCAGCCCTGCACAGGGGGGGCGCCTGGGCCATGCCAGGGGCCCCCTCCGCATTCCATTAACCTGTTTTTTGTGTTTTATTTTTTTAATGGATGACAGAACCTGTTCTAACTAGTGCTTCCTCACTACCCATGAGGTAACAGGTTATGTTTAAAACTAGGAAAGTAAACATTTGCCCTGGTCTGGTTCCTTGTGATATTTGAACCCAGTTCCCCGCTGGAAGGAAAAGAAGGTCCATGTGACCTCATTACCAAGAGCAAATTTTCCTTCCTGCCGCCTGAAGTCTGGCACTGAGAAAACAGTCATCTTTAAAAAAGCCCTGACCCTGCACATTTTCCTGTGCTGAGTGGGCGGCCAGGGATGCAGACACAGGCCCCGCTCACAGACGGCGGCAGGCCCTTCCGAGCTACAGCCAGGCTCCGGCCCTGCAGGGGTCCAACATGAACCCCAAAAACACAGGTCTTCCCAATTGAGACTGGCGTTTCAGATGCAATAAACAGGTAATCATTAAACAACCATGATGCCCAAAAGTCCAAGTATGTTTAAATACTTCAAACCAGCCCTGGCTGGTTTGGCTCAGTGGATAGAGCTTCGGCCTATGGACTCAAGGGTCCCAGGTTCGATTCCGGTCAAGGGCATGTGCCTTGGTTTCGGGCACATCCCCACTGGGGGGTGTGCAGGAGGCAGCTGGTCGATGTTTCTAGCTCTCCCTCTCCCTTCCTCTCTGTGAAAAATCAATAAAATATATATTTTTAAATAAATAAATTAACAAGTAATTGATACTTCAAACCAGGCTTAAGAACGAGCAGCATCTATCACAGGGACTGGCCCTGTAATTGTCCGTAATTCACCCACGGTGCCAGAAAGGGGTGCGGGGCGGGAGTGGCGGGGAGGGTGGGCATTTTGTCCTCCTTTCGCTGTGCGCGATGCTCCTGAAACGGCAGACAAAATGCAGTGTCTGGGAGTAAGACACCACGGTGTCAAGTCCGTCCTGGGCTATTCTAGGCAATGACAAATGTACCAAATTAGCCGTTGTAGGGTTGTGACACTATTTAAACCAAGTGGCTTGCTTTGCCAAGAAGTAAAATCCCGTTGGTGCCCTGAGAAGATGAGACAAGGATGGCTCAGTGGTTAGCTGAGTAGCCAATCGGGCCTTTTCGTGATTGTGGTAAAAGTTGACGAGTGCCAAGGATTTATGGCATTCGAGGCCATGTAAGGTTAAAAACTCAATGGCATAGCTATGTGTCATGGGTAAAGGCAGCATCTTATTTCAGAATGGAAGAACTAGCAAGGAAGCAAAAAACATCCAAAAATAAATTGTAGCCCTGATCGGTTTGGCTCAGTGGATAGATCGTCGGCCTGAGGACTCAAGGGTCCCAGGTTCGATTCCAGTCAAGGGCATGCACTTTGGTTGCAGGCACATCCCCAGTAGGGGGTGTGCAGGAGGCAGCTGATGGATGTTTCTCTCTCCCTCTCCCTTCCCCTCTGTAAAAAAATCAATAAAATATATTAAAAAATAAGTTGTAATTTCTAGAAATAATTTAAAATATTGATAATTAATAACCCTAAGAATCATGGTTTCATCATAATGGTCCAACTTTCCTACTCTATCTTTCCTACTGCTAATGTTAGGGCCCACCATCTTAGTCCCAAGGTCTATGTTTACATGAATAAAGACTGTCTCCATTGAAACAGAAGTGAAATTCAATTTCAGACTCGTGGAGGTCACAGACAGCTTTAGTAATATATGTTGGACCTTAACATTTTTTAATACTAAAATTTGCTCGCGCATTCATCTATGAAATGCTTATCAAGCATCTTCTACATACTGAAATATTTTAGTGGCTATTTTATATTTTGCCAAGTATGACAAACTAATACACAACCCAGCAAGGAAAGTTATTTTTTTAATATACTTTTATTGATATTTTTACAGAGAGGAACGGAGAGGGATAGAGTTAGAAATATCGATGAGAGAGAAACATCTATCAGCTGCCTTCTGCACACCCCCTACTGGGGATGTGCCCACAACCAAGGTACATGCCCTTGACCGGAATCGAACCTGGGACCTTTCAGTCCCCAGGTGGACACTCTACCTACTGAGCCAAACCAGTCAGGGCAAGGAAAGTTATTTTTCAGGCTGCACGTAACAGCTGGTGCTCTTACGATCTACAGCCCTCCTAAAGAGAAGGACTTGATGAGTTTTCCTAGAACTGCAGCTCTGTCAGTGAGAAGACAGAAACCTCAAACCGAAATAAAAGAGTTTAACCAGCCGGTCTCCTAGAACGTGCTGTTTCACAAAGGCAGCCAAACGCACAAGAGACCAACGTACTCTCCCTTCAACTGTGACGCGGCCCCTCGCAGTGGTGGGGCCAGCTTTCCTTCCACCGATGGCCTGGGCATCTAAAGACTTCTACTGGCCGTGGAGCTACTCGTTGAAGACTTTCAAAACAGCCACCTTACTTGGAAAGCAAACAGCACTATGCCCGACTCCAGTCTGGTGGGCCTACATGTGTATCCCCATCCACGGTCCTCTCCAAGGCCCTCTTCCATTCCTTTTCATAATCGTTAGGCACGGACCATGGGAGAAGTGGTCACTAGACGAGAGGAACAGTATACAAAAGAAGACTCAAGAAACCTGAGTAGTATGCCGAAGCCGGTTTGGCCCAGTGGTAGAGCGTCAGCCTGCGGACTGAAAGGTCCCAGGTTCGATTCCGGTCGAGGGCATGTACACTGGTTGCGGGCACATCCCCAGTAGGGGGTGTGCAAGAGGCAGCTGGTCGATGTTTCTCTCTCATCGACGTTTCTAGCTCTATCCCTCTCCCTTCCTCTTTGTAAAAAAATCAATAACATATATTTAAAAAAAAAAAAAAAAAGAAAAAAGAAAGAAAGAAAGAAAGAAACCTGAGTATATATAACAGGACCGTCGGCACATTTCTCCTCCTGACAGTTACGTAGGCACATGTGCTCCGGAAGTCCCCGCCGACGCGGAGAAGCAGCAGTGAGAACACGCCACACGGGTCCCGGCGACTCGGAAGCATGTGACCAGACTCACAGGCAACTCGGGGCTTCGGCAAGAGCTCCTTTCCTAACTCCCCGCGCTGGTTCCTCCCAGGCTCAATCTTGGCTGAGTTAGTTGCTAACACTTTCTCTCTGATAAAGACCTTATACCACTTTTTCTTTTTTTTAAAATAACGTATGGATTGCTAGATCAATAACCTAGAATCCTCACAAGAAAATAGACTAGCATTACCCGGAGCATTTCCCTCCGTTTCTTTATCTGCACAAGGACAAAAAGATCTATGACTGGTGGGCTCCTGCTGCCTAAACGATACCCTGTGAGGCCCGCCCAACACTGGCCGGCACCTCCGTGCATCTCATTTTGTAACACACATGCCATTTCACCTAGAGCAGTGGTCGGCAAACTCATGAGTCCACAGAGCCAAGTACCAACAGTACAACGATTGAAATGTCGTTGGAGAGCCACATTTTTTTAAACGTAAACTTCTTCTAATGCCACTTCTTCAACATAGACTCGCCCAGGCTGTGGTATTTTGTGGAAGAGCCACACTCAAGGGGCCAAAGAGCCGCATGTGGCTTGAGAGCCGCAGTTTGCCGACCACAGGCCTATATTATTGCATTCAATTATCAGAGTGGGTAGATATGCAAAAATATAAGCTCCCGGAGGCCAGCGGGTTTGTCTCAGGTTTGTTCAGTGGTGTCGTCCCAAAACCTATAACAAGACTTGACACATGGTAGGGGCTTCAGAAACATCAGCTGCTTGAATAAACAACTAGTGAATAGCCATGAGCTACATGGGCAAAGTATAATGTTTGCCCATTTCTTCTGCGTGAAAAACCAAACCAAACCCACAACCAAAGGGGTTAAGAGACCTGGCCAAGATCACAGGACTATGAAATGGCAATGCCTGTAACTGAACACAGGTCTCCAGGTTCCAAATCCTTTCAACCATCACCTCTGTCATCGGGGGTACAGGCACCCTCTCACAACAGAGAAGGCCGAGGGACATGAAGCCACACAGAAGCACAGAGCATCTTCCCGAAGCAAGATTCATACTAAGTTACTTTAGGGAAACATAGTCCAGGTATCTATAGAATAAAAGCTAAACATGCTAATTAGACCGGATGTCCTTCTGGACGACCTTCCGGATGAAGATGGGGGCTGCAAGCAGAGCCGGAGTCCCGGGTGCCTGCCGGCGGCCAGAGGGAAGTGGGTGCCGGCAGCTGGGAAAGGAAGCCGGCTCTGGCATGAATTCCGTGCACCGGGCATTCTAGTATACAGTAACATCAACGGCGGAGCAGACTTAGAGAACTTACATTAATTCCAAAGAAAAAAAAACATGGATCTAAACGCACCTCTTATATCTGCATACAGCCGCTTGGAGCCTCTCTTTGGTCTGAATGTTCATGTTCCTGCCCCCGTGGCTCTCCAGGCACTTTGGTGATAAAGTGAGAGAAGCGGGCAGCACCAGGCCAGGGCCGGGGCCAAGGCGCCCCAGTCCCAGCACAGCTGGAGATCAGAATCCGCTCTGAGTCCCCCCTCCCCCCTCCCCACACACAGCTGGACAGCAGAGCTTGCTGCTGATCTGCCTGAACAGCTGCCTGGACTCCCACCTCCTCTCTCTCTCCTGAGTCCAGCGGGAATCTCCTTCCCTCCGGTCAACAGGACCACAGCCCCTCTTTCCCAGCTCCAGGCTGGCGTTCCCAGAACTGGGACACATGTCTGGGGTATGCCAGCAGTTCTCGGGGGTCCCCCTCACACCGGTAAGAGAATCGATCTCTAGGTCCCCAGCTTCCTAATAAGTGGTCTGCCTGGGATGTGAGTCAGGGCTCCTGTCCCAGGAGGGAGGGGAGCTGTCCTTCAACACCTCCCATCCCGAGGCCCTTCCCCCACTTTGCAGGAGTCCTGCACTGGCTTCACCTTCCGGGTGTCTAAAGGGCAGGGCGGTCTCTAAAGGGCAGGGCGGAAAGGCCTCGGGCCCGGAGAAGAGGAACCGCTACCATGAGGGGTAATCTCCCGATCTGGGTAACCACTGCCTCTGAGAGTCAGGTAATCCCTAAGTCCTGGTGTTAAACAGCCCGGAATACAAGTCCAAGAGCCCTGTGGCCAGAGGTAACACAAACACTGGGTGTGAATCTATATACTTTGTGTTGTTGTCACAGGAAGTATCACAGAATGACCAGGACACCTTTAAAGATGAAAACACACCGGAAACCGTACAACCTATAAAACCTTGGGGTAGAATTCTGTAGGAGGAAGGGAAATACAAATTTAAGGAGAAAAACGAAAGGTGTCAAGTTTTTAACTGTTGAAGAATGTATTCATGCATTAAAACAACAACAATAACAACTCACGATTGATACCAAGAATCAAATATAGATCCCATTAGAATTCTTAAATTCGTGTAGCCATTTAATTTAAAAGGTCCGTATGTATAATATGCTGCAAATGACGTCCTTTCAACTGTTTAAATTTAGGATGCAGACTTCCAGGAATTAGCCTAAAGAATGTGCTTAGGGAACAGAGTGTCACAGGATTTTTAGGAGCACGGGGAGCAAGTCAGCTGGAAGAGCACTGCTCGAGACCAAGCCTCCAGAACATTCTCCAGACAGAGAACGGAAGGGACAGAGCAGGATCGGTTTCCCACCGCAGTTCTGAGCACCTGCTGACCCTGGTCGCACAGCCGAGCTCCTAAGACCTGCGGTCACCTAACTACCTGCTCTCATTGCATCTCTGGCCGGGGCCGGCCCCTGGCTGCCCAGCTGTGTCTCACTCCTCACAAGAATCACCAGAGTCCGTCGCTCTGAGTTCTTGAGGAAGATTCCCTCGGCCATGCCCATTAAAGCTCACTCATGCTGTATTTACCTTATCAGACGATGACAGGTCTCGCCACTGGGGACGGAAGAGCGAATGCATCTATCGGACTGGCATTTCATGAGCGACAGGCACAACGCACAGACGGGAGGTGTGCTCCTTGGCATGTAGTTACTATTCTAAGTGTGGCAAATGTATGGAGGAGTGACCTCGACACGGGGACATACCCTGAGCCTCAGCCTCCACTTTTTCCCTTCTTCCTCCAATTTCATACTCTCGTCCTCCCTGCGGCCCCCTCCCTCTCTCCAGCCCCTCCTCTGGGAAGCAGGATGTGGTCTACACATGATGGATGGGACCAACACTTAAGTCAGTGTCTACACTGTTTTTAAAATATTGACTTCCCGGGCCCCGGGCTCTCCAAGAGACAGTGGGGCTGTGTAGAGCAGAGGTGAGCCCCACTCTACACCTGCTCCCCTTTCGTCGGCGGAGGTAGGATGCTGAGCTACACAGTCTGTCTTGAGTCCAAAGGCCAGCTGGAATCCCCCGTCAGCATTTCGCAGGTATGTCCATTCCTCTGACCCTTGGGTTCTCACAGTCCTTTCAATCAGGCTGCTGAGGACTTCGGACAATATGCACCAAGCACCTAGGGGTGAACCCCCACACAGTAGGCATTCAGTCGCCAGCACTTACGAAATCAGATGTTTTAGGTTCTTTAATGATTGCCTAAAAGTTAGCCAACACTTTTCTCTTGGCAAAATGTCAACTGGTGGCATGTTTTCTAATCTCTTCCTAGCGTCTTTTAAAACGAGTGATTTGGAAAATGACTACCTTTCTCGTCTAAGTATAAGGTGTGTGTGTGTGTGTGTGTGTATGTTTAAAATGTACCCGCGGTACTAACATCGGCAGAAGGACAGACACAGGGCGAGGACCGCAAGAAGCTGAAGATTCCCCATGTAGCATCTGTGCATTTATCACTGTGGCTGCATGGCCTAAGCACTGTTATGAATGAAACATGTTTAAAGTAAGCATGGAATCTACGACCGATGCTTCCAAGTTTATCCAAATTTAATGGGTAAGCTCGCACCTTTCCCCATCAAGCAAGCAAAGTTTTTGTTCAAGATACTTAACAATTCTTGTGTCACCTTTAGTCTCTAAGTCCATGTGACAATGTGTGTGTATACCAAGGACTTGGAAAGGACTCCCATGCATATTCCACAAGGCCGGAATACATCCTAACCCAAACTTACCGAATCATGTCCGTTAACTATCTCACAACTTACAAAGCAGCTTGCTGACCACCACGGGGGACGAGGCTGCATGGTACAGTCATCCCACTGGATGTTACACAGCTATTAAACGCAAAGCAAGAAGCATTTAAATAAGATGTTTAAGCGGCAGAAGCGAGGCATAAAGCATTATGGAGCTGTGATTCCAGAGTTGTGTGTGCCCCTGTGATTCTCAGTGGCAATAAGAAATCCACAATAAAGAATTGGAATTGCACACAGGGATCAAAACCCGCCCCCCCCCCCCCCCCCCAGCCTGAAAGGGCGCAGTGTTGGCCCGGCTACCCACGTCCTGATGTTAAACAGCCGTGTGGGACGAGCACACTGCTGATTCAGACCCTTTTTATGAATGGCGGGGACGGCAGAGTGGTTAGGAACGCTGGAAGTTATGCTGGCAACTGGAACTCGGCCTCCTTCAGCTTTCCGCTGAATGGAGCCTTGGGGAGACTTCACACCCCATGCCCGCCCCAGTGCTCTCTGCCTCACTGAGAAGTTTTGGGGGGGAGTGTCAGAGCTGAGACCAGGCTGGGAAGGTGAGCAGGGCTTACAGCCTTCCACTAGACACAGTTCTGCACAGGGAAAAAGGAAATGAAACACTACACACACACACACACACACACACACACACACACACACACGCACGATCCAGGTCTGCAGATACATATGGGAAGCACACACTTTCCCACCCCCATTCTAAGCAGAACTCTCTGGAAACACCGCCTGTCCCTCCCTTTCTGGGGGGATCTGTACTTCATGACAGTTTTAAAACCCCCACTTCGCTCCCAATGCCCACCACGACCACCACCCACCCAGCCAGGCCAGCAAGCAGGCCAGGCTGTCCTCCAGCTTCCTGAACTTTCCTCCAGGCATTTGTCACATCGGAGCTTCCAATTCTAACCCTAACCCCACACAGATCAGGAACAGAAGAAAAGTGCCCATTGACACGCCTCCTGTGACACACAGCTCCTGTGACACAGGCTCGGGCCCCACAGGAGAGAGAGAGAGAGAGAGAGAGAGAGAGAGAGAGAGAGAGAGAGAACCACCCAGATCCCTGAGACCTGGAATAACTAACACCTTCCTGCTCGGAGCTCCTCTAACCTGGCCAGCGTGACCTTCCGCAACCAGCCCAGGGCCCAGGTCCCCCCAGGGCCGCCCCGCTGCAGGGCGGGCTTCCCTGTGCAAACAGCCCGCGATGGTGGGAAGCCAAAGTCAACTGCAGCCACTGTGCACACACAGGAGGAGACAACACACAACCCCACACCTCCACGGCCACCCCGCAGGCCACTGCTCCCCGCCGGAGCGGTGCCTGCTCGCTGGCCCGGATGCACAGTAGCTACGGGTTTGCATATGTCACTGCAGACCAACAGCTGGGGGGGGGGGGGGGGGGAGAATGGAGGAGGGGAGAAGGGGGGGGGGGCTGTCTGCTTAGCTGCTGGTGGTCCGTTTAAAGAAACACCTACAGGCATCTCTTCGTCCCTAGCTCAGGTTCCATCGGTGCAGTTTCGGGGGCTTAGGCGATTTCCAGGCTGGACACGCGCTCACCAGGGACCTCAGCGTGCCATCACCCCTGCGGAAAGCCTGGTCTACACCCGGCACCAAGTGACTCCCAATCCGGTCCCACACAGCAGCCAGCCGGCGAGGACAGGTCCCCGGGACCTGCGACCCCTTTCCTGGGCCACCCGGAGCCTTTCCCCTGAAACCCGCTGCTCCTTGTGGGGGCGAGAGGGGCGAGCACCCCACATGCGGACCCTCCGCCCCCCCAGCAGGAATATTTGGTAAGAAAGTTGCCTAAGAGACCTCTCCAGGGTTTCCCAGGCTGGAGGCGGGCGGGAGGGACGGCTGGCCTCCCAGATGACCGTGTGCGGAGGGTCCCCCCACCCCCGGGTTGGTGTTTTCCGGGCGTCCTTCTCCATGACCCGGCCCGGGCCCGGCTTCCCCGTCTCCCCGCGGCGGCCGGGCGGAGAGACCGCGCCAGGGTTGCGGCAGCCGCGCCGCCGAGTCCACGCCAGGCGGGCACCCCTCCCTCCCTCCCTCCCCCCCTCCTCCCCGCCGGGACCCCCTCCCTCCCCGCCGGACCCCCCTCCCCGCCGGACCTCCCTCCCCGCCGGACCCCCTCCCCGCCGGACCCCCTCCCCGCCGGACCCCCTTCCCCGCCGGACCCCCTCCCCGCCGGACCCCCTCCCCGCCGGACCCCCTCCCTCCCCGCCGGGCCCCCTCCCTCCCCGCTGGCCCCCCTCCCTCCCCGCCGGCCCCCCCCCCCGGCCCCCGCGGGGCGCACTCACCGCTGTCCAGCCGCGCGATCTGGGGCAGCCGGTACGTGCTGACCAGCAGGTCGAGCGGCACGGCCACCGGGCTCCACTTCACGTCCTTGAGGCTGCAGCCCAGCGCGGGCTCCATCGTCCCCGCCGCCGCCGCCCGCCCCGCGCCCGCCGCCCGCACCGCCGCTGGCGCTCTGGGCGCGGAGGCGCGGGCACCCGGGCGGCGGGAAGGGGCGCTCAGCGGCCGCCGCGGGGCATGGCCGGGCGCCCCGCTGCCCTCAAGCCCCGAGCTGCCCGGCGATGGCCGCGGTGGCTCCCGCTCCGCCTCCTCCGGCGCCGGGTGCGCGGCTGCGGCTGCCGCCGGCTCGCCTCCTCCTCGGCCCCCTCCTGCCCTCCGCCCCGAGCGAGTGAGGAGGAGCCGAGGGTCCGAGCAGCGCCATAGCAGCGCTCCCAGCACCGACTGACCGCCACGGGGCGAGCAACGCCTGCGCGGCCCAGACACCGCCCCCGGCCCGCCTCCCGGCCCGCCTCCCGGTCCCTCCGGTCCCTCCCGGTGCCCCTCCCGACCGCCCCCCTCCCCTCCGCGCCCGGCTCGGCGGCAGCTCCCGCCCGCCCCGCCGGCGCTCCGCGAGCTGGGCTCTCGCTCCCCCTTCCGACCGCTCGGTGCCCTGCAGCCTGTGGGTGCGCCGCGCGCCCAGCTCCTCCGGGTACCCGAGGCCTGGCGTCAGGCTCCCCCCCACCCCTCCCGTCCCTCAGTGGCTAATGCGGGCCCAAAGGGACCGGCTGGGAGGCTCCTCTGCAGAGAGGCTGGCAGGGCCGGCGGGCACAGCCTCAGCGTCTCCCCACCCTGCAGCCCTGCAGCACTGCACACCGCTGACCCTGCAACCGGCTGACCCTGCACACCGGCTGACCCTGCAACCGCTGACCCTGCAACCTGCTGACCCTGCACACCGGCTGGGAGGGAATCTGTCCACCCAAGTGAGCTTGGGCTACTGCGCAGGGTGAGAGGCCCAAGCTGGGAGGAAGCCCATGGAGGAGGGTACCCACCTAAGGGAGGGTGACCGTCCTGTTAGGACCTCCATGGTCTGAGCCAGCTCCTGGGGACCCGGGCAGGAGGCCGCCAGGGCCGCCACCTCTGGGCACGCGCTCAGGGAAAGGGCTGAGAGGTTCTGGGAGCCCCTGAGGCCAGCGGTAGTCACACCCTTCTCCCACTCACTCCTCAGTTCTTTCCTTTTACAGATAGATAGATAGATGATTGATTGATAGATAGATAGATAGATAGATAGATAGATAGATAGATAGATTTCCCAGAAGAAGGAAGAGAGAGAGAAACATCAATGATGAGAGAGAATCATTGAGTGGGGCATGTGCCCTGACCTGGAATTGAACCCTGATATCCTGGTTTCACAGGTCAATGCTCAACTACTGAGCCACACTGGCCCAGCTGAGTTTTTCCATGCCAGCCCCAATTGCTCCACGCCCTTAGCGGGTGCAAGCAGGGCTGGTGAGGTCAGTGCATGGGAATGACAGCAGTGGGATTGGGGCTGCAGGCAGAAAGGAGACCAGGGCCTGGCAGGGGCACGGAGGATAGGTTGAGAACTACCCCTGTGCCCACTGCAGCCTTGTGGTCCACAGTTCCTTTCAAGGTGCACAAATTTGTGCACTGGGCCCCCCTAGTAGTTCCATAAAGTTCTGAGATTTGCTCACCTAAAATTGTTTTGAAGACCATAAGGAGCAAACGCCAGCTAATTGTCATTCTATCTAAATAATTCATCATTTCTGGAAATAAAACGCAGACTCCAAAAACCATGTAGGAAACATTTTAAACTAAACAGGGTCAGGGGTCCTTCAAGCAGTAAGTAGATCCTAAAACTTTATGTGGTAGGTATATTTTTAAAAAATAATAACTGTCAGCTACTATTAGATCTTTAAAATCTCCAGGGAATATAAATACTTCCCTGCCACAGAAAGATTGGTGACTTATGGCCTACAGACAAGATGAAAAGTACAAGTATTCATGCCACCAACATTTTTAACCAATAGCGAATTTACATTCACTTTGCTCTTATTGCTGACTTTGCAGAAAAAGGTCACCTTTTCATTTTTAATATTGAAGGGAAGAAATTTTAATGAGATACAGATTCTTAGATAAGTCTCATGTTCTGATGGAACTCTGCAGAAAGATCTTAATTGTGAGATGGATAGGGTTTGGTTAGACTGTAAAAAGCATCAGCAGAGAAGGGTAATTTTTTTGGTCTGGCTGTTTATGCTGATGGAACGATGCGGTAAGCCCAAGGGTGAATCAGGCATATGATACAATGGGACTCACGAGGGACCCTTCCAGCCTCCTAACTGTGAAACTACTGTTTCCACACACACAACTGGTTGGTTTTCTGCATTATCAGCTTTGCCAGATAAAAATATTACATGTTGGTTTTCCTCCTATCAGAATGTCCTAGGTCACATCGAGTGCTAGCGGTCAAGGGTGATAGCTCGCAACCCCGTTGTTCTCTGGGTCTTTAAACTCCTTTCCATTTCAACGAATTGCCACGCTGTTGCTGGAACTCACCTGAAAGCCACTCCCTGGCTGGAGCCTTGCGCAGTGCCTGTCTCCCCGCGTGGTCCAAGAGGCCCTTTCCCAATGTGGCTGGGTCTGCCTCCCAGTTCATTTAGCATGCCTCCCTTCTCATAGTCTAGGATCTGGCAGTCACACCTGTCGCTGCTCCGGATGAAGGGGTGCTCTCTCAGCGGAGAGTGCCTTTGACCTGCTGTGCGACTCCTGCTCCAGCTCCCCATCCTGGCATCCCCGGAAATGCTGTGTCTGTCACGGAGCTGCCACTCCTGTGTTACCATTGTACATGTTCTCCGCCCCCCTCCCCCCGCTTCCCCCCCGCCTTTAATTGTGCTCATTGCAGACTTACTGTCTGTTCTTATGAAGTAGACCAGCTGACGTTCTTCCCACCTAGACCAGTCTATGGTTCATGACATAATTTAGAATTTAAAAAAGCAAAACAAAACATTTATCTATTTTAGGTGATAGCACAGGTAGAAAATAATTTTGTTTTTATTAGTGCCCAAATCATAGCTAATATTAATAAATAGTTACGAGTGTCCAATGCCTTTGCAGGGTGTACACACGTGTGCTGCTGGCTTTCGGGTGAGTTGAAGCTTCCAAGGCTCTTTAGTGTCAGGGACACTTGGAGCTTCTGTTTCTAAGCCTCTCCCTAGACGGGCCATGCGGTCAGTTCCCTGCAGACAGAGCCTCGGAAGAGAGGCCGTGGTGTGCTGTGGCTGCCCTCTTGGTAGGAAGCAGTGGCGAGAGAACACAGGAAGAAGATGGTTGTGCTGGGCACTCTTCTGGACATCTGACTGACATCCTGACTGTGAGCCGTTTCCTCCTGATCACGCGTCATTCAGGCTCCTGGTCATTCAGGCTGGAGAGTGTTTACTTATTTAGAATTAACACTTAACTTCTCCAGTCCATTTCCTACTTATTCTCAAACCCACTTCTAAAACATGTTTTTATTGATTTCAGAGAGGAAAGGAGAGGGAGGGAGAGAGAGAGAGAAACATCAGTAATGAGAGAGAATCACTGATTGGCTATTTCCTGTATTCCCCTTAATGGAGATCAAACCCAGGCATGTGCCCTGACCAGGAATTGAACCACGATTTCCTGGTTCATGGGCCACATCAGCCTCGGTCTAAATCCCACTTCTTAAAGAATTTATGCTGTCCCCTCATCTCAAAAACATTTAAATTTCCCCCAGAATGGTGTTTTATAATATTTTATAAATTTTTTAATTAAAAATATGGAAAATCCAATGAGAAAACAAAAGACCTATAATCCCATCATTTAAAGTCCTATCTACTATTTTAAAATATTTTATTATTAAATATCATCTGTTCTCTATAGTATCTTTTTCCTTCCTTAACATGTACTTCAGGGTCACACCTGAACTTAGTACTGTCAATCTTTTCCAAGGATTCAAGACATTGGTCACCTATTTTTGAATGGAAAAGAGTGGAAATGAACTCACTGAAAAGGGAAAGAGATACAATATTAGTATAAACTTTGCTCTTTACTTTCTGGACTCTAGTGTTATAAATGCTTTGCATTTGCCATTTAAAAAGAATCTAGCCCTGCCCATGTGACTCAGTGGTTGAGTGTCGACCTATGAGCCAGGAAGTCATGGTTCAATTCCAGGTTAGGACACATGCCCAGATTGCAGGTTCAATCCCCAGTAGAGGGCGTGCAGGAGGCAGCCATTCAATGTTTCTTTCTCATCGATGCTTCCCTTCCTTTCTAAAATAAATTTTTAAAAAATAAATATACCAATTTGAAAATATTGACTATGTTTCAATTTATTTAGTACATATCTAACATAGAAGTTTTAGCAGGAAAAAAAAAGAAAATACATAAAATGATTATTGGAACAGCAACCAAATCTATCCCATTGTTGAAGATTTAATCCTGGTAATTTATGCCCTTTCAAAAGAGCATCATATTATAGTCTATGTTTCAATTCATTTAAATTTTAAAAGTACTTTGATTAATCGCTGTATAAATATTCATAGCTCACTTCCCACTCTTGGTTCATGTGTCTATCTATCTAACTCTCTACTCATTCAATAAATATTTACTGAATACTATGTGCCAGGTACCATTCAAGCCAATAGGGCTGTGAAGATGAGTTCTTGTTCTTAAGTCTTAATCTAGTGGGGAATCCAGAAACACCGTCAAGAAAGATAATTATTACAATCCAGTGTGGTAAAGGTTAAACATGTGTGGTGATATTTTGAGACTACAAGGGGAGCCTCTTACTTGGCAAGAAATGGAATGAGAACATTGTAGACATCTTTGGAAAGATGGACAAGTAGAGAAGCATACGATAGAACAAATTTGCTAAGACAGGACTCAGGGAGAAGCCTGGGGAATGAACACCAGGGGAAAGGAACGTGCAAGGATCAGTGTGAAGTCAAGAAGCAACATATTGCACCGGAGGAGCCATAATGAGTGTGGCTTTGCTGACTTTTGAGATTTGAGGTAGGTTCTGGTTGAGAGTGCAATATTGCTTGGCCGGCATGGCTCAGTGGTTGAGCATTGATCTATGAACCAAGAGGTCACGGTTTCATTCCTGGTCAGGACACATGCCCAGGTTGTGGGCTGAATCCCCAGTGCGGGGCATGCAGGAGGCAGCCGATCAATGACTCTCTCTCATCATTGATGTCTTTAATCTCTCTCTCCCCCTCTGCCATCCTCTCTGAAATCAATAAAAAACATATTTTAAAGAGTGCAATATTGAACTATCCAGTCAGCTGGTCAGAGTGGAGATAAAGCAGACACCCAGAAGAGACAAAGAGTCTTTATTGACGATATCCACACTTCACAGATTCTAGTTGCGTAGTTGGTATCAGGCTGATATTATAAGACTTTCCTTGCTCTGATGACAGGCCGGGAGGGCCTTGAAATGATGATTCCTCTCACAGTTAGGGGGAGGAAGAGACCAATGAGTAACTCTGGGGAAGAGAAAGGATTTGTTACTCTTGGCCCATCAGGTGAACTTCATGTTCGCATCGATTCTTTTTTTTAAAAAATATATTTTATTGATTTTTTACAGAGAGGAAGGGAGAGGAATAGAGAGCTAGAAATATTGATGAGAGAGAAACATCAACCAGCTGCCTCCTGCACACCCCCCTACCAGGGATGTGCCCGCAACCAATGTACATGCCCTTGACCGGAATCGAACCTGGGACCTTTCAGTCCTCAGGCCGAGGCTCTATCCACTGAACCAAACCGGTTCTGGCACGGTTCTTGTCCTCCCAGTTTCTCATGCACTCAGAGTGGCCCAGGCGGATGCTGTGCACACAGTGGTTTTGTTAGAGCGAAGAAACCCTGAGCTTAGGGAGCCAAATCCTTACCAAGCAAAGCTGACCTACCTGTTCCCCAGAAGGAGACGGTACTTTCCGGAAGCTAAGCCTTCCCCACCCTGCCCTCTGCTCCAAAGGGAGACAGTATCTCCGCCTCCTAAGGCTGCTCATGTGCCAACATCCTCGAAACGATGGTCCGGAACAAAGGCTGCCCATGCCGCCGCTCCCCAGAGGTGCAGGCACGCGTGCGGACGTGGCTCCCTGTGGACACACTAGACGTCGTGTATATTTTACTTCCAAGCTAGTGCCTTGCAAGTGACAGGTGCTAATAAATGTTTGTTAAAATGATGCTTTAGAAGTTACATCCACAGCAGGGCAGCTTAGAAGACACTCCCTAGAGTTCTTGATAATGGGCCAGCACGAAGGCTGCTTTCAACTCCTGCCCTGTGCTTTCTAGATAAACAGTCTGGTTATAAACTGTAACCGCTTTGAGAACAACCATGTGTATTAAACAGTCTTTGCTTCCGAGAGCCTAAAACAGAGCGTCGTGCATAAGCAGAGATACACAAAGCTTTGTGAAATAAGCTGAAACCTGGAGCAGATCACAGAGACCCAAAGGATGCAGGATGAAGTCGACTGGCCTTCTCCGGCTCCCCACTACTTCTCGGTGACAACGCCAGCAGATTGTATTCTCTCCCCACCACCCGAAGCCAGGAAGGCGAGAACCCCAGCTCCTGCTCAATGCTGGTAACCTGGTGGAGTGCAAGGGCAGACTGGATGTCCAGCATCTCATACCTTGTGGGTAGGAATGTACATTGGTATAATCGTTATTTACATCGTGGGCCATTTTCCATGTCCCTTTCAGTGCCTACCCAGCAATTCAATTGTGGAGAAACAGCCCTAAATAAATTAACTATAGAAAATAAGTTTCATACAAAAATACATTAAACCTAGAAATGTATTTGAAGATTCTTACGGAACTTAAGAAGCGGTTGTACCATGAACTTTTGTCATGAAGGTGAATCTCTATAGAGAGCATGAAAGAAACTGCCAAGTCTCACCACTTCTTCCCCCCCCCCCCCCCCACACACACACACCAAGATCTTCTTTGCAGTAGTTTGCAGAGGCACTGGAGCAGGATGTGACATAAATTTCATGCAGATGTTGTACATTAAATATACATACTATCACAATCCATCTCGAATGACAGCAACATCAGTTATGAGCATTAGCTGCCAGTCTGTCTTGCAGGCACTCTCCATATACACACTCAGGCCCTGTGGTGGTCTCTCGGAGGCTTCTGTGTCCTCCCTCCGCCCCACTCTGATCCTTTTAGGCTTTTATGAGACATAGTTGCTCAGGACTAAAAGCAGCTAAGTGCACTCTTTCCTGGTGCTTAGCAGATCGACAATTGCGCAGCCCTCCACGCCAACGCAGCCCAGACTTAGTGAGTGGGGAGGAGCACGCTATAACGTTAAGGAAACATGGCCTTTCGGGAGGACAAACGGAGACAAATATTTCCAAGGCAACATTGAAGTCACATGGCTGGGCATATTTTCCTTCTCAGACGTCCTCGGTAAGTGAATTCTGGGCTCCTGGCCTGCAGGGGAAAGTCCTGAATAAAATGGAATATGGTAGTTGTTTAAATGATAGGGATAGAAAATTGTTCTTCATGTTATTTTTGTTTTAATATATATATATATATATATATATATATATATATATATATATATATATTACCCAAGGTTAGGTTTATTTGTTTATTTTTTTTTTAGAAGAGAGAGGGAGGGAGAGGGAGAGAAAGAAACATGGATCAGTTTCCTCCCCCATGTGCTCTGACCGGGGATCAAACCCGAAACCTAGGTACGTGCCCTGACCAGTAATCGAACTTGCCACCTTTGGGAGTATGAGATGACACTCCGACCAACTGAGCCAAACTGGCCAGGACGTAAGAATTGGTCAGTTGCACATACTAACTATCAGATTGTAAGAAGATAGAAAAAAATCTCCTAAATCCTAAGATAAAAATAAGAGTAAATTCCGAAGTGAACCCCACACAATCAAGAGGGAAGATCCCTTGAGAGAGAGGAGCCCTGTCTGGGTGAGTGCCCTGCAGACGGGGACAGCTGAGCAGTATCATTGCCTTGTCTATGATGGTCACCCACTTGAACATCACAGTCACTAGAGAAGATTGGGTTGAGTTCTAAAGAGACACATTGATTCTCTCCTTGGATTAGTCCATTGTTTTCCCCTGCCACCAAGTAACATAGTATTGCTCCTTCTACTAATAATTTAACTTTGGACATAGAATTGCACAATTAGGAACACAGGCATAGATCATATCAATGTTAATGTTTTGAAGGAAACATTGCGTAGCTGCTGGGATGTGTTACAATAGCTTATTGATCAGGAAGTGTTCCTAGAAATAAAACAAACAGGCAGATGTGGCTTGACATATGTAGACAGAACACTCTAAGAAATCTACCTTGAGTGGTTGCTGTAGGTCTTTGTAGGCACCTACCAATTTCCTCTGCTAAACATAATGCAGACCCCTGGAGGAATTGTCTAAGAGGAGCTCTGCTCTGTAGCCACAGATATATAGATCAAGAATTTTCTCCTGGGGCCTTAACTGGTTTGGCTCAGTGGATAGAGTGTCAGCCTGTGGACTCAAGGGTCCCAGGTCTGATTCCGATCAGGGGCATGTACCTTGATTGTGGGCACATCCCCAGGAGGGGTGTCCAGGAGGCAGCTGATGGATGCTTCTCTCTCATCAATGTTCCAAACTCTTTATCCCTCTCCATTCCTCTCTGTAAAATAAATAAATAAATAAACAAATAAAATAAATCAATAAAATACATTTTTTTTAAAAAAGAACTTTCTCCTGGTACTTACCCAGGGGAGCCTGTAGTGATGATGATGGATTTTGCATTCAGACTTTATGGAAGGGAAGAAATGTGACCTCAGCCAAATAGGAGAATATTTGAGCAGACATTCATGAGCCTGAGAAATTAGAACTTTATCACTAATCCCTGGAGACCCAAAATGCAACTGCGATCTGCCCGTGAGATGGAGACTAATGGAACTTAAATGGTAAAGTTTGGGTTCCAATTTGTCTCACGGTGTGTCCAGTGAGACTGTGGGCCCACTCTGTGACATTCCTCCCAATGTGAGAGTGGATGACAGCCATAGATACTTAATGAATGGCAGAACCCCCACGGTGATGCCCTGACCCATGATGTGAGGGCCTTTATGTGAGGGATGGAGGAAGTCTCTGGAACAGACCTCTCAAAATAGAAATAGTGTCATGCAATGTTGCACCCTGAGACAATCCTGGTGTGAGTGACATTCTGAAAGACGTGGGAGAGGCAGAGGTTGTGATTCCGAAGACATGTCATGGATCTCACCTGGGGCTGGGGCAGTGCAAGGCAGGCTGTGGGAGAGGACAGCGAGCTGTTGTCAACTCAAGCACACGATGGGACCCCGCATGGCTGTGCTTCCAGGCGAGGTATCTTCACTGGAGCAAATCATCAGACCCCGAGGTGTGATGTGAAAACACCCTCTTTTCGATGTCCGTCAGCGGGTGACCGTGGCAATAGCTTGTGTTGACACTGCAGGGGCAGCGGTGTGCCATCGCCATCATGCTCCAGGGGCCACAAATCGAGGCCTCCAGGAAGCACCCTCTAAGGATTTGGGTGTTTAAAATGCTCATTAGGAACCAACACCCATGGAAGGAACAGGACATATGCTTGCCCAAGGGTAAGAGAGAAACTGTGTGAAAACTCAAGGGCCAAAGCAACATTGAAGTTTATAGGGGACCGATGGTCTAAAGCACATGGGCCCTAGCTGGTTTGGCTCAGTGGATCGAAGGGTCCAGAGGTTCAATTCTGGTCAAGGGCACATAACTCATGCAGGAGGCAACCAATGGATGTTTTTCTCTCACATCAGTGTTTCTCTCTGTCTCTCCCTCTCTCTTCCACTCTAAAAATCAATGGAAAAATATCCTTGGGTGAAGATTAAAAACAATCCTATCTAATAAGGAGAGAATATACTAATTGACTCTCATGCTATTGCAAAGATGTCAGCACACACAGTCAATAAAGAGGGAAAATGCTAATTGACTGTTCCACCCTCAAAAATAGCCAACAGCCAATAAGGAGGGAATATGCTAATTGCTATCCCGCCCTCAAAGATGGTGGCACCCATAGCCACAAGATGGTGGCACCCAGTCCCCTCAGCCCCATCAGGGTGCCTGCTTCTGGAGTCCACAAGTCTCCTCAGCCCCCTGGTTGCCCAGAGGCACAGGCAAGCCTCAGATGATGGCTGCCCAACTGCCCAGGGCCACCTGAGGCTCCGGTAACCAGGGCTGGCTGAGATTTGCACTATTGGCAGTGGCAGCAGTAGAGGTGTGATGGGGTGTCACCTTCCCCTGATTGCTGGCTCACCTTCCACTCCTGAGGGCTCCTGGACTGTGAGAGGGGGCAGACCAGGTTGAGAGATGACACCCCTCACCTCCAATGCATAAATTTTCTCACACTGGGCCTCTAGTAATAATAATAAAGCATACTGGGACCTCCTTCCTGAAGTGAGAGAGAATCTATTGTACCTTTTATCACTCATGCTTTGTAATCCTTTTTGGGGTTTTGAGACTTGCTGTATCAACATATACCACATTTAGGCATGCTGTATCAACCCATTTTCAGAGTAACTCCACAAGCTGACAGTTTTTAGTGGGACCTGAAACAGGAAAGAGTCTGAATCAGTTCAGACTGAAGTTAGGCCATCTTGCCACATGGACCCTGTGACTAAGCAAAACCAATGGTCTGCTCTCTGGGTTGATGGCAGGTGGAGATGCCACACAGCATCTGGCAAGGTCCAACAGGAGGGTCACGGCAGATACTCTGGAGTTTGGAATGAGGCTCTGTCCTTTTCTGCCAACAACTGCTCAAGGCAAGGAAGATCCTGACTGGCTTCCGGGCCTGGGACAAATTCAGTTCTTGACCATAGGGTGTCCAAATTGCCAAACTCGTGCTTTCTGATTCACTGAGCCACAAAATTGGATGTCCACAGCACATTCCATTGTAAAATGGAAGTAGCATGTATCAGGGTCAGCACATTATATCTCTACAGGGCCAGAGAGTAAATACTTTAGGGTTTGTGGGCCATAAGGTTTCTGTTGCAACTGTTTGACTTTGCTGCTCTGGCTCAAAAGAGGCCATAAGCAATATGTAAATGAAGAAGTGTGTCTGGGTTCCAATAAAACTTCATTTCCAGATACTGAAATGTGAGTTTCATTTCATTTAATCTGTCATGATATAGTATTCTTATCCTGTTCTCCCCACCTAACCTTTTAAAGATGTAAAAACCATATAAGCTTTCAAAGAATACAGGCTTCAAATCATAGGTAGGCTGGATTTGGTTGGTGGGCTCTGGTTTGCCAACATCTGGAATATATGTAACCAGACCCAAGGAGGACCAGTAGGCACAACAGACTGCCTAGGCAGCTCCAGTGGCTCAGGCTCCCGGGATGTTTGCTCCTCTGGCACTTCCCCTCTCCTTCAGACCTCTCTATGATGTGCCAACAGAAGAGACAAAGACGTGGGCTCAGGTTGTGGATGGGTGTGCATGGTATCCTGGTGACGGGAAGACCCAGGTGGCTGCTGTCCCATGATCTCCCTAGTGGACATGTGGAGCAGGACATGTGGTCGCCAACCTCACAGGGGGGGAGCAATGACCTGGGAAATAGCTCAACAGTCACCCAAGAGCATCTGATTACAGGCCTTTACACCTAGGAACTTGGAAAGCAGTCTATTGGGGTATCGATCACGATGTGAACGTGGGGAGAGGTATGCAGGTGGACTTCAAGGAATGAACAGAGAATGAAGGAATTTGTGTCCCATGTGTATGCCCCTCAGGGACCCTCAGAATTGGAAGAGGCTCTCCATACTCAGGTGGACAAGGTGACTCATTAGGTCACTGCCAGCTGGTATCTTTCTCCAGACACCCAGTACATGTGTACTAGGCTATGGTGGCAGGGTAGGGGCTGTGCACAAGCTCACCACTTTTGTCTAACCCTGATCCAAGTTGATCTACTCCTAGCATTTGCACAGTGGATTAGATATCAGGTTGGGGTTATTGTATTTGTCCATTAATAATTAGCAAGGGATGGCACAGTGACAAGCATTTTCTTCTACACTAAAATTATATAGCAGCAACTCTATACCCTTCTAATGATCACTGGGAAGGGCAATTATCCTTCCCAGTACGTTAACCCATTTTGTACCCACTGGTCTACTGGCACAAAGAGCCCAAAGTGACAAGTGCCAGCAGTGGCTTTATATTTAATGGGGCTCTTAACTGTGTACCCCAATGAAAGCACCCCCCCTTTGAGAACCAGAATCTCTAGACACGGAGCCTCTCTTGGTCCGTTTGGGCTGCCCTGACAAAACACCGTCGATTGGGTGACTTCCAAACAACAAAAATGTATTTCCGAAAGTTGTAAGTTCAAGATTATGGATCCGCATGGTTGGGTGAGGACTGTCTTTCAGGTCACGGGCTTCTTGTATCTTCATAGAAGATGGGCAAGGGGCTCTCTGGAGTCTCTTTTATAAGGGTATTAATCTCATTCATGAGCGCAACCTCATGACCTAATCATCTCCAGTTCTGTAATGACTTTGTCAAAAACCCTTCTTGCCTCTGGTTTCTGATTGGGTTTGGCTGAAGAGGAAACCTGGCAGGAGCTTGGGGAAGGGGGAGAGAGGATAGTGAGGTGAAGGTAAGTATTCTCTCAGCTTTTTTCAGGCTTAGGTTGGCTGTGACCCTTGTCCCAGACACACTTTGCCTTTCAAGGTCATGGCTCCTCTCAAGGTCATGGCTCCTTTCAAGGTGGTCTGTTAACCACAATACTCCTTTGGAGTGTCAGTGCCTGCTCTCTCCCCTCATCC
Organism: Pipistrellus hanaki; assembly: GCF_964339955.1. NCBI lineage: Eukaryota > Metazoa > Chordata > Mammalia > Chiroptera > Vespertilionidae > Pipistrellus > Pipistrellus hanaki. Next base: position 68,054,622 of record NC_140508.1, read on the forward strand.
TTCAGTTCCAGGCGTGGTAACAACTGTACTGTTACTACCCCCTGAGCCCTGAGCTGCCCTTTACGTCTTCCTATGCCCTGCTTATGACTTTGTGAACCCTGCTTTAAACTATCCTAATTAGTATGTGCTTCCTAATTTATAATCCCTCCCCTTTGCAACTCTAATTTATAACCCCTTCCTTTTAAAAAATTAGTCTAAGCCTGGTGTCCTCTAGTCTTAAAACTTTGGAGTCATCCATTCATGGTGATCAATTAGTGAATATTCCATTGACTAAGGTGCTTCCTGGCCCACCCTCAAAATATGCCAGGTGAGGTTTCTGAAGGCAGATTGTAGCTAATCCCTTCTCTCCCTAAAACCCCCAATGGCCTCTGTCACCTGCAGAAGGATGTCGACCTGCCCTGGCGTGCTCTGTAAGGTGACCTGCCCACCTAGTCTGATTCTGCTTTCCCCCAGGAGCTGGGCCGCCAGCCACCCTGAACTTGACCTTCCTCATTGGCCGGCCTCGACACAAACAGTTGTGTCTTCTCTCAGCTTTGCAGACTCTCCCTTCTCCTTCAGGACCAGCTACAGTGTCATCTCCTCTCCGCCAACCCCCGGCCCATCCCACACAGGCATCTTCGTTCCCACAGCATTAGGTAAATTCCGTGTTAAAATGTGATGCATCTTTGAAAAACTGTTCTTTGACTTCTCTCAATAGACGTAGTAATCTTTAAGGGACAGAAGGGTCGTTTTTGTCTAATACGTAATAAGACCTTTGTAACTGCTGGTTTAAATACCTGTTCAATATTTTAAAAAATGAGCTATGAGTTTCTCATTATCTATGGTCAGCCTCTTCTTTGGCGTCTGGGAGGCCGGTCTTCTTTTTCTTTAAAAAAAAAAAATATATTTTATTGATTTTTTTACAGAGAGGAAGGGAGAGGGATAGAGAGTTAGAAACATCGATCAGCTGCCTCCTGCACACTCCCCACTGGGTATGAGCCTGCAACCAAGGTACATGCCCTTGACCGGAATCAAACCTGGGACCCTTCAGTCCACAGGCCGACACTCTATCCACTGAGCCAAACTAGTTAGGGCTGGTCTTCTAAACCATCCTACTTGTGCAGTAAAGTCTTCCCTTCTCCCCTCAAACACAGTCACCTCCTCTGAGTGTGTGCTCTCACTTCTTTCCCAGAGAAAGTCTCCCGCCAGTGAGGGAGCAGATCTTCCCAGAAATTTCCAGATTATCGCTCTACAGGAAGACCTGTAGCGATGACTACTTCTCGGATTCCAGCCAAATCCTAGAGAAGTCTCCGGAAGTAACCGACCAGGTCGGCATTTTAAGCCACACACTTATTTGAACGCACAAACCATTAATTGTATCCAATTCCAGAACCTATAAAAGCTAAACAAGTAGATGTTTGCACGTCATCACAGACTTCCTACAGATTAATTTTCTGCGAATTCTTATAAAAAGGTCTGCTGCTTTTAAAGCCTTTAAACTGGGTGGGAAATAATAGCTGATGTAGGCCACAATAAAGCGAGGTGGTCAGCTTCATTTGCTAATCTCCTGAGTTATGACACAAAACACGCTGATGGGAGCAGCCATAGATCGCCTTAACATTTAGGTCAGGTGTTAGTAGCCAGCGAAGCTAGAGGGTCAAAAGCTGTGCCCCCATGCTAAATAGAGATTTCAGAATCCTACGATGGGCAGGCAGATGCAGAGAGGATGAGATGATCTCCTTTTTACCCCAAAGACATAAACAAGACCCCCCCAAAACAGGAACAGTGTATAATAGCTCTTTATAACAATCCTTTTTTTTTGTTCCCTCCGATTTTTCTCTCCAAACAAGCTTTTAAGTTTACCTGTCTTGTGTTTTCATGGACAAAAATGAGGAAAGAAGCCAAGCAGATGACTCATTTCATTAGATATGACTTAGAGTTTGTAGCTTCACCGTAAGATTAATTGGGCTTTCAGTCTAAATCCCTAATGCAAGGGCAGATCTAAGTAAGGGAATACACTTCCATTAGCGTCTTTTCTCTTGTTTCCATGAGATTTGGAAAAAAAAAAAAAAAAAAAGTGGAGGAGATTGAATTACTTGCTGGAATTCAGGGGGAAAATGTCAATTTAACTCAGTGTCATCATTCAACACAAATTCTACATTGAAAGAACAACATATTCAATTTACTCCAAATAATATCTAATTGCTTTCTGAACCTCTTCCAGTGCCAATTAGTGCTAGTTTAGAGGGTAACTAACTACATTACCCTAAAATAATTAGGAATGGCACAGCATCCTCCATCACGTATGTGATTTGTACCAGGGGCCTTGCTTTGGAAGAGTCTTAAATAGGGAAACAGACGCAGGAACTATTTTCTCAATGGGATCTGTTCTCCATGACACAGACTAAATTAGCAGTAGATTCCTTTAGTCATTTTGGGCGCACTGGCTATTCTTAGTTATGTAGAACACTAGAGGCCTGGTGTCTGAAATCCGTGCACTTGGGCAGGGTGTGGGGGGTGTCCCTCAGCCTGGCCTGTGCTCTCTAGCAGTCTGTGTGCCCTTGGGGGATGTCTGACTGATGGCTTAGGCCCACTACCCGGACATCCTTAAGCCATCAGTGGGACATCCTTATCGCTGCCATGGAGACAGGAGAGACTGCCACCACCATAACAGTGCTTGCCACCTGTGAGCCCAGCTTCTGGATGAGCAGCGCTCCGCCTGTAGGAGCACACTGACCACCAGTGAACAGCTGCTGCATTGAGTTTCTGCCCCCTGGTGGTCAGTGCACGTCATAGCAACCAGTTGTTCTGCCATTTGGTTGATTTGCATATTAGCCTTTTATTATATAGGATGGTCCAAATACCTTGACATGGCATACTAGTCCCTCCTTCATATGACTTTCACTTCATCTTGGATCTCATATCCTGCACTTTGATTCCACTAATTTGACATATTTTTTACGCTGCTGTGTTTTTGTTTTTGTAGTGCCACCTGCTAAAGTGCCCTCCTCAATGTGCCACACTACTCACATTGCAAGATTCATATCAAGTGTCACTGTGCTACAGTAATCGAAATAGCATGGCACTGGCATAAAACATATAGACCACATGTGTCAAACACAAGGCCCGGGGGCCAAATCCAGCCTGCCAGGCCTTGCAATGTGGCCCACACAGCGCTGTCATCACTGCACTCCACTGTCAGTTTATGACATTGTCAGTTTATGACTGTTCAGTAAACCATTCGGCCCGCGATTTAGGCTGGATTTTAGATTTTGGCCCCTTCTCTGATTGAGTTTGACACCCCTAATATAGACCATAAGACATGCAGATCAATGGAACAGAATAGGGAGCCCAGAAATAAACCCTTGCCTTTAAGGTCAGCTAGTATTTGAGCAAGGAGGCAAGAACATACAATGTGGGGAAAACAATAAGTGGTATTGGGAAAATTGGACAGACACGTGCAAAAAATGAAACTAGACCACGTTCTTATGCCATACACAAGATTAAACTCTAAATGAATTAAAGACTTACTGTTAGACTTGAAACCATAAAAGTCCTAGCAGAAAACATAGGCCATAAAATCTCAAACATTTCTCTTAGTAATATTTTTTTCTGACATATCTTCTTGGGCAAGGGAAACAAGAGGAAAATAAATAAACAAATGCAACTACATCAAATAATAATAAAAAAAAGGTTTTGCACAGAAAAAAAAAATCCAGAAAATGGAAGGGCAACCCACTGAATGGGAGAACATATTCATCAATGATACATCTGATAAAGGTTAATATCCAAAAATTATAAAGAACTTTTACACCCTCCCAAACAAACAATCCAATTTTTAAAAAAATGGGTAAAGTACCTGAATAGATACTTCTCCAAAGAGGACATACAGATGAAAAATAGACATATGAAAAGATGCTCACAGTCACTGATCATCAGAGAAATGCAAATTAAAACCACAATGAGATATCACCTCCCACCTGTCAAAATGGCTGTCATCAACAACTCAACAAACAAATGTTGGCGAAGATGAGGAGAAGAGGGAACCCTCATGCACTGTTGGTGGGGATACACACTAGTGCAGCTACTGTGGAAAGCAGTGTGGGGTTTCCTCAAAATATTAAAAATGGAACTGTCTTATGACCCAGAGATTCCACTTCTGGGAATGTATCTGAAGAAACCAGAAACACTAATCTGAAGGAATATACACACCCCTATGTTCATTGCATCATTATTTACAATAGCCAATTTACAGTAGATGAGTGGATAAAAAAAGCTGTGGTAATTTACACTATGCAATACTACTTGGTTGTAAAAAAAAAAAAAAAAAAAAAAAGGAAATCTTATTTTTTGGGACAGCATGAATGGACCTGGAGAGTATTATGCTAAGTGAAATAAGCCAGTCAGAGAAAGACAAGTATCATATGATTTCACTTATATGTGGAATCTCATGAACAAAATTAACAAACAAAATAGCAACAGACTTATAGAGATAGAGAACAGACTGATAGCTGTCAAAGGGTAGGGGTTTGGGAGGCTGGGTGAAAAAAGGTGAAGGGATTAAACAACAACAAAAAAAACCCAACTCAGACACAAAATGACAGTATGGTGATTACCATAGGAAAAGAAGGTGGGGGGAGGTAGAAGGTACAGGAGGAATAAATGCAAATGGATGATGCATTATACAGTTGTACCCCTGAAACCTATATAAATTTTTTGCATTTATCATCATTTTTAAATTTTATTTTTATTTTTATTTTTGATACTATTACAGATTTCCCCATTTTCCTCCCCTTTGCCCACTCCCACACTTTCCCTTCCCTCTGGCCCACGCCACACTATTGTCTGTGTCTGTGGGTTAAGCATAAATATGTTCTTTGGCTCATCTCTTTACCTTCTTTCATCCCCCTCCTCCCCTCCCCAGCTGTCAGTCTGTTCCATGCATCAATTAATGGATTTCGATTTCATTCGTCAGTTTATTTTGTTCATTAGATTCCACAAGTGAGATCATATGGTATTTGTCATTCTCTGACTGGCTTATTTCACTTTGCATAATAATCTCCAGCTCCATCTGTCTACATAATTTTATTAACCAATGTCACCCCAATAAATTTTAAAAATAAAAATAAATAAAAGAGTACAGAAGAAATCCATATAAAGCACCTTTATATTTATGACATACTATATACGAGTTGACAGGCATATTTTATGAAGACTCTAGGATACTAGTTTCATGGCCATTTTATGGATGAAGAGACTGAGGCCTGAAGAGGTTAAAACGCTCAGGTGGCACCATGCAGCCTTGTCTCTAGCAGAGATGAAATCCAGGTTGTTCATTCTCACTGTCCTTTTAAAAAATATATATATTTTGATTGATTTCAGAGAGGAAGGGAAAGGGAGAGAGAGAGAGAAACATCAATGATGAGAGAGAATCATTGATCAGCTGCTTCCTTTATGGCCCCGACTGGGGATTGAGCCCACAAACTGGGCATGTGCCCTGATCAGGAGTTGAACTATGACCTCCTGGTTCATAGGTCAACGCTGAACCACTGAGCCACACAGCTGGTTTCTGTGTCCTTGTTCTAACCAACCATATGAGTCCTTTTTGCTGTAATTAGCCTTCAGTCATAGAAGTTTTGGTATGGACACAGATTTATTAATTCATTCAGCAGAATAACTTGTTCATTCCAAGAATCCCCCAAGGAAAGTACTTCCGGGGGTGGGGAATAACTTCCTGCCTCTACAGCAGCCTGAGTGGAAATGTGTTTCTATAACTTATTCTGTCAGGTCCTGGTTCCGTCTTGAAAACTCTATAGACAACCATCACTCCTCCTTTATATAACAAGCGCCTTCACCATGGGTGACAACTAACATTTTCCTCCCTCTTTGAATGATTTCTGCTGAATTCGGGTTAAAAACTTCCTATTCCATAATGATCTGGAAGTAAAAAAATAAAAGAAATGGAATGATGAAAGCCTTATTTCGTTCCTTTCAAAGTTGTTCCCAGTGCCACATTAGACAAAAGAGAACAGAAGGCCGTCCTCAACCACAGCAGCATACGAGCTGTGGGATGTCATTCTGCATGTCACAGAAAGGCTAATGGAACAGAGACGTGGATTTCCCAAGCACAAGAGATTCACATTCGGAAAGAAGCCACCTGCCTGGGATTGACACATAACTTTGAAATTTTAAGGAACCTGGAAAAGAAGTGCATAAAGGTAACCTTTGGACACTTGGGCTCACTGAAGGTGAGGAAACTTAGCAGAGAGTGGAATCTATACTAATAAAAGGGTAATATGCTAATTAAACAGGTTGTCTTCCAGACATCCTTTCGGACAAAGCCACAGTGGCTGTGAGGGCTGAGGGCAGGCAGCTGCAGCAGCCGGAAGTGGCAGCAGCAGTGGGGTAATGAGGGTGGTGCCTGCTCCTAATCAGCCTGATCGCCTTCCACATAGGGAGGCCAGGCTGCAGTTTACCATTAGTAGGACATCCCCTGAGGGATCCCGGACTGTGAGAAGTGGCACACTGGGCTGAGGAAACGCCCCCCCCCCCAACCCCCCAGGTCCCAGCTGCCTGTGGTTGGTCAGAGGAGGAAAGCCCAGGTGCAGGGGCTTAGGCAGAGGCAGTTAGGGGAGATCAGGTCTGCAAGGAAACAGTTAGGGGTGATCAGAAGTCCCAGGTGACTATGGCCAGCCCAGGTGAAGCCACCTGGGATCCCAGGTGCCTATGGCCAGCCAGAGGGAGGGAAGCCCGGGTCCTGGGTGTGGGGGCCAAGGCAGAGGTGGTTAGAGACAATCAGGCAGGCAGGCAGGTGAGCAGTTAGGAGCCAGTGTCCCAGATTGTGAGAGGATGTTTGACTGTCAGTTTAGGCTCAATCGGGCAGTTGGATATCCCCCAAGGGGTCCTGGATTGGAGAGGGTACAGGCTGGGATGAGGACCCCCTCCCTCAGTGTACAAATTTTGTGCACCAGGCCTCTGGTCTATTTATATAAAAGGCTAATATGCAAAGTGTCCCCTCGGGAGTTTGACCAGGAGTTTAATTGCTTGCTATAATGTGTGCTGACCACCAGGGGGCGGCATGGAATGAAGGAAGGTCCAGGCCGGCAGCCGGAAAGCCCTGATCACCAGCCAGATCTAAGGACCCTACGGATGCACGAATTTCGTGCACCAGGCCTCTAGTTATTTAAATAAAAGGTTGCCATAAAAAATCATTGGCATTGAAAAAATAAATTTCACACTGAGGAGCCAAGGACTAATTATTAGGGAAGTTGTAGCAACAGTAGGTCTGGTTTGTATCTCAGACCTCTGGAGGCTAGTTACTTCTAAGAAAATAATAGGTGTTAAAAATAACTATATAACTATTTGATTTTTGTTCCATGTAAAATTTTAATAATGGAGGAGTAAAAATTATCTTTTGTAGCATATCACAGGAGGAATAAAATGTTAAAGCCTTTTGTTGCAAACCCACTTTAATTATGGTTTGAAAGTTACTTGGATAAACCTGAAATTATGGGTCAAAATGGGAGCATATCTGTCAAAATAGTCTCAAATGTTTAAAGAAACCCCAAAGAGAAGATACATGTAGTGGATAAGACATTTGGGGTCTTGGCCTCCTTGACGGCTACCCTGGGACAAAAGAATCCGTTTTCCATTATTTAAAAGCATTAAAAAAAAATAAACTGGAAAGAACATATTCATATGTGGTTTTTAAAAGGCTACATTTCCGTTATACGTGGGGGTCCAAGTAGGAAAACGAGTTTGACAGTGCTCACTTGACCTTTATGGCATAGAATGTCCCTTCTTTATTGGATGGCTTTGCTCTTCTCATTTCTTTGTAATCCGTGGATGGCCAGTCTCCTCTCTCCTGTTACAGCTCCTGCCTTTTAATTAGGCCAGCGCACGCTAATGCACAGCTGATTGCAGGAGAACAGTTGAAGTTTTACTTTAAGTGCAATAAAATAGCCGTGCTAAATATTTGCAAAGGTCAACATGCCCACATGAAAAAGGCACTTCTCTGGAGAGTGAGAGGCCGTACTGAGGAACTTTTCACACACCCAGCACGTGGTAGGTATCTGAGAAATGTGTCGTGTGAAGGAAAGAGGGGGATGTATTATATGTTGAGGTTCTCCTACAATGATGCTGTCAGTTCGTTCAGTTAAACTCTTGCTGTGTGCATTCTTTGCGCCAGCACCAGTGTAATGGACAGATTAAATAAAAAAAAAAAATTAGCAGGATGTGTTTGTCTTCAATACCTTAGCAAACAGACAAAGAGACCTACTATTTCTAAAACATGAATCGCCCTACCTGAGTAACAAAGGAATCATGCCCATCGGTGAAGAGAAGGAGGCGAGAAAGGGCAGTGCAGGCATGGAGACAGCAAGAGGGAAGGCACAGAGTGGTGAATGGAGGAAAGCACATCCGTGAGAAGGGAGGACTGGGAAGGGAAACCATGGATCAAGGTGCTGGCCTCCCTAGCTTTCCGAATGGGGAAGATCGGACTTGATGTCAGAACTTGGCCAATCTGCTGACGACAGCCCTGGCACAGGCCGTTTTACTGAGCTGAGCTTTTTAAAGACATCAGGCCATTACTCCTAAGTGCAGATCCCCATCTCCGTGAAGTAACGGGGCATGGCCTGCATTGGATTGGGGTAGTTCAGGCATTAGGTTCAGCAGCCGCTGGACCCGGAGTTAATTAGTCTGACAATTCCTGCTGGCTGTTTAATCAAAATACTGCAACTTTCAACTTCATCAGTAATTTAGTTCATTTGTCTTTATTACGATTCCATGATTATTTCTGGTTGAAAGACTAGTATTTTTGATAATTGGAATATTAGTGATGAATGGCAACAATAATGTCAGTGTCAAGAACACGCATTAGCGTATCTACAATAACATCCTGGGCTTTAAAAATAAATTTCTTCAAAGAAAAGAAGAGAGCAACTGTTTCTCCAACGCTCACACCACCTTTCCTGTCTTGATCGTTTAAATTACCATCAGCGATATGAAGGCATTCCATCCAAGAAGAGAAAAACAATTTCTTCCCCAAAATAATTTCAATGTTTTTGAAAATTGTACAAATAACTTTATAAGAAGTAGAGTGTCTTTTTTTTTTTTAAAAAGACATTTCTCCAATCTACTTCTTGCACAAATCAGTCATTTACATTTTCCATTTTTCCCCCCAATCTGGTTTGCATGCATAACCAATTTTATACAGTTGCAATTACAGAGTAGATTCAATTTTGTATTCTGCTTTTTTCATTTAGCATTATTCTTCCATAATAATTTAAAGAGAGTTTTATTTATGGTTATTTCAAATGTAGAGACTATAATTTTCTAAACTGTACTTAAGTGCTCAATTTAAACATTTTAATGGCCAACCCAAATCATCAAACGTCTTCTAGATAAGGGTGCATTCTGGTTAATGCTCAACATTGCAGGAAGCAACGTGCATATACATTCCATTAAAGTCAAATGTTATACACAAGTGGAAATGAGGACATTCAAGGCTGGCTGTTTTTACGTGTTTGAAAATTTTTCTCCAGTCACATGGGCTGCTCGCCTTGGTTAGTCTGGCTGCTAAATGTTCCTGTCCTGAACGAAGTCAGCCAGTGGTAAAATTGTACCTTTCTGCACATGAGTTGACATGTGCCCCTCATTTGGAGTTGAACTTGCTATGATTCAGATAGCATTATCCTAAATGATGTTAAGAAATTGTTTATTTTCTGTGTCAGTGAAAACTGCGGAAAGGCCAAGTACATTTCCCCCGAAGAGAGTCCTGTCAGAACTGGCCTCTTGGCAGATACAAAAATGCAAGTCAGACACTTTACCGGGGCACACTAAAACCAATGAACTGGAGACCAATATCTGCTTCCACACTGTATTAAAGTGGCATCTACTGAATTTACAAATGTCAAAAGACATGCTTTATTAGTTGCTGCGAGAGGCCTGCTTCATTTTGGTTTATCAGTTAGAAAGGAAATTTGCTTGCCTTTTGTGCCACTTTTAACCCTTATTTTAAAAAGTGGCCAAGACCGGTTTGGCTCAGTGGATAGAGCGTCAGCCTCCGGACCGAAAGGTCCCAGATTCCATTCCGGTTAAGGGCATGTACCTAGGTTGCGGGCACATCCCCAGAAGGGGGTGTGCAGGAGGCAACTGATGGATGATTCTCTCTCATTGATGTTTCTAACTCTCTATCCCTCTCTCTTCCTCTCTGTAAAAAAAAAAAAATCAATAAAATATATATTAAAATAAAAATATAAATAAAAAGTGGTTTGAGAACACACATTTTAAAAATTAACTGTTCTGATGCAGAATGGTAATAGGGAAGTTGACTATTTGCCTCTATGTACTTGTTAAAGAAACGAAAGCTGAACGATAAATTCTTTTATGTGATGAAGTCAGTAGCCCAACGAGGTCTTTTAAGTAATATTATGCTTTCATTTAAAAAGCTAATTTTTAAATGGGATATTTTTAAACTATCAGGTTATTCAAAAGAGCTACGTAAGACTATGTCTACTTAATTCACTATTAGGCCCTTATGAATATATGATACCCAATTTTAATTTCTACATTCATAAGGGGATTTTTTTTTTTTTTTTACTCAAAGATTTTAGGGAAGAGCAGTAGAATTGATGAAAGAGATATCAGTTAGAACAGTGGTCAGCAAACTCATTAGTCCACAGAGCCAAATATCAACAGTATAATGACTGACATTTCTTTTGAGAGCCAAATTTTTAAACTTAAACTTCTCTAACGCCACTTCTTCAAAATAGACTCGCCCAGGCCGTGGTATTTTGTGGAAGAACCATACTCAAGGGGCCAAAGAGCCTCCTGTGGCTTGAGAGCCGCAGTTTGCTGACCACTGCTCCCGGGGAATGGGAAAGCTGGGGTTCCAGAGGACGATGGATTCCTTTCACCTGCAGTCACCTACACCCGCGGTCAGGGGACTTGGGAGTCTCCCGAGTGAATGACTTTGTTCCTGACAGTGTCCCAGGTTCCATAATGAGGTGACCTCCAGGTAAACACGAATTTAATCTCAGAACACAGCAGCACACATATTGCACCCGAGTCTGGAGTATAAGCTTTTAAATTAACAAGGAATCCGACCTGATTTTTATTTTACTTTATGCATGGAAGGTGGATGGTCCAAATCTTCAAAAAGAAAAGCCGTCTACCGCTGGCTGAGCTCGCTCGTGACCGTGCTTATGAAATACAGGCGACGGCGTGCCCATTTGAAACGCAGACGCGCGCGGTGGTTGGTGCCTGAGCGAGGTGAGGCATTGCTTGCTCGGCAGGTCAAACAGTGTTTTCTCCCATGCTTCTGTACGTTATTAATTCCCCTGGCATTAAAAAGGAATAAGTGAAAGGTGAATTTTCTCAAGGTGAGATTTATCACAATTTCCGAATCCCTGGGAATCTGACTTAAAGGGTTTTCCACCTTCACCCACCACCTCCCTTTGCCAGACTGGGGTTCACCCTCACCTCCCTGACCAGAGGAACCGGAGGGGACCGGATCTGGGCACCAACACCGTAACTCACCCGCACCCGCGGCGACTCCCTGCCTGCGTCTCCAGGAGCAATCAAGAGTGAGTCAATAATCAAATTATTTCTTTTTTTTTTGTTTGCAATAGGAAAGAGAATTTGCTTCCTCCTCTCCATCAGAAACAAACAAGCAGAGCCTTGAGTCATACCGAGGAGGACTTGCCAATGTTTTGAGAACTGCGTCTGTCAACACACTGACTGAGCAGGGCTGGGGTTGAGAAATGCCGGGCAAGTGGGCAGGCGGGAGGCGGCTGCAGGGCCAGCCCCCAGGAGTTCCTGCTGTGTGAGAGCAAACAGGGAGCCTGGGAGACCCTCTCCAGGTAAGTCAGTCTTGGCAACGCCTGGCTGCCCAGGTCCCCATCCTCCTTCCCAATTGCCCTTAATTTTTATGAGGCTCAATTGACTAAACTGCCTGATAAGGATCTCGGCCGGCTCTTGGCACTGGTGCTGGTGGGTGGGTCGCTCCCTGTATTCTCTCTGGAGGACGCCCCTCCCGCTCCTCCACCCACCGCTTCCTGCCCTCGTGCTCCTGCTGGCAGTTTCCACGCTGGCAGCTCCTTCCCGCCCACGTCCTTCTCCCACAGCGGCCCTGCCTGGCCTAGGGCCTGTGAGCGCCGAACCTGGAGCCGTCCTAGGAGTGACAGGTGCTGCGTGTGCACGACAGCGGACCTCCCCGTGCCTTCCCCGCGTGTGGGCCTCCAGGGTCCCCTAAAGGAGCTGCTCTTCCAAAGGGGCGGGGTGTTAAACACAAAAATGGATGTACTTTTGGCAACAGCTTTGTGGAGATAGAAGTCACATACCATCTAATACACCTCTCCTTTTTAATCCTCTCCCAAGGACATTCTCTTTTCTGAGAGAGAAAGCAGTGATGAATTGCCTCCAGCACATGACTGGACCAGGGATAGAACTGAAACCTAGGTATGTGCCCGACCTGGAATCGAACCCATGACCTTTCCGTGTATGGGACAATGTTCCAAGCAACGGAGTGGCCCACACTGGCCAGCCCAGTTTGAGCAGTTTTTAAAAAAAATTATTTATTTATTTATTTATTTTTAGGGAGAGAGGAGGGGAGAGGGAGGGAGGGAGGAGAGAGAGAGAGAGAGAGAGAGAGAGAGAGAGAGAGAGAGAGAGAGAGAGAGAGAGAGAGAGAGAAACGCCAATGAGAGAGAAACATCAAATGGACCATCCGGTGTGGGTAAGTTTAAACATATCCACAAAATGCTACTATGACCAGCCAGGGGAAATCTCCGCCTTCATTCTGATCTAACTTTAGGAGAGAATTTACCTGAAGTCTTCCCCCCGCATCCCTCTATCTGATCTCTTCCCTGCCCTCCCCACTGCCGACCTGGCTCTGTGCCCTCGGCAGACGCTTGGAGAAGTCTCTTACCCACTCCCTCCAAACGGTGTGATTTGACTTTCAAAGTCTAGTTCTCGGCGAGGGAAAGAAATCAATAGGAAGCTTGTTTATTATTCTGTCATGATTGCTTTATCATCGTGGCATGAGATGCTAAATGATGAGGGTGCAGACACCCATTTCGCGAGCACATTGCGATCTTCCCTGGATAATTAATACCTATCATTAGCCGGAAGCCACACCACCTGCAGCCTGGCGAGCTTGCTGTCCCAGGTCTCTGTGGCTCTGGGGAGTTTATGGGCTGGTGCACCTGTGGCCGGTAATCGGGTTGTATGAGATGAATGGGCCTCTGGCCCCCGGCCCCCCCTCACCACCCATCTTCTCCGAAGGGCACTGGCAGTGGTGGAGAGCGGCCTTATGTTGGCTCCTTTGCATAATGAGGCGCTCTCTCCTTCTGCCTCCTCACCTCCCACCGGGAGGAAAGCCTGCACGGTCCTCCTGGGAGGCCCCCGGGGTGGATGGCCTTGTTGACAAGCGCAGGAGCTGGCGGCCCATCCATCTCACGCGTCCCCGCCAGGACCTGTCTCCCCGCTCGGGCTCCTGCCTGAGCTCTGCTTTGTCTTATTCTTGGCCACGAGCTGCGGCCAGCATTCAAAACTCCGCCTCTTCTCCCCGTTTCTTATCTCGCCTCTTCATTGCTCGGACAAAGCCGGAGAGAAACTGGGTCGCATGTTCCCAGGGTGTCAATTTACACGGGACCTGCTTTTTGCTTTGTCTGAGGCTCCGAGGTAGCTAAGCTGTGGCTGATCTCATCTCTCAGGACAGCACCGCCCCTCCCTCCCCCGTCCCCGTGCCCTTCGGGGTCCCCGCCATTGCTCACCACGGGCAGAGGAGCCCGGAGGTGGGCACAGATCCAGCCCCGCTGGGAACTGGCACTGCCAGGCCCTCCTGACGGCGGGCAGCAGCAGCAGCCTGGCCCGAGTGTGAAGCATGGCCCCCTCCTTCATGGGACAGAGCTCCCCCCGACCCAGAGCACCGCAGGGTGAGCTCACCCCAAACCGAAGGCCCGGCTGAGCCTCCAGCCGCCCACCCCACCCATGCACCGCGGCCTCCCCCACAGCTCCTCGGCCTCTGGTTCGGAGGTTTGCCTGGCTACAGCTAAGAGACACCACAAGGTGTGCACGGGCCCTTCTGCGAACATCCATGAGGGTGTGTGCACGTATCTGTGGAGGAGCCCACGTTCCGTGGCCACGCCTAGCGTCACAGAGTGGCTTCTTCTTCTCTCTTTCCCTCTCTCTTTCGGAAATGAGCAGTTTGTACCTTGCACTAAGGACCTCTCTCCCTTGTTTTCGATGGAGCAGATTCGTTAAGGATGCTTCTGGGGACATAGTCCAGGAAGTGGCTCAGACTGCCCAGGTCTCCATGTGTTCTTCAGCACGCTTCATAGATTTGTGGGCAAGTTACTTGATTTCTCTAAACTGTCTTTTCCCCACCTATGTAATGGGAATGGCCAACCTATGAACCAGGAGGTCATGGTTTGATTCCTGGTCAGGGCACATGCCTGGGTTGAGGGTTCGATCCCCAGTGTGGGGCATGCAGGAGGCAGGCAATTGATGATTCTCTCTCATCATTGATGTTTCTTTCTCTCTCCTTCTCCCTCTCCCTCTTTCTTTCTCTCTGAAATAAATAGAAAAATACCAGATAAAAGTAAATAAATAAAAGGAGAATGATTGTGGCACCTGTCTCATTGATGTGTTCCTGTTAGGGACTCAAAGATGCCGTAGCAAGCAAGAGCTGTGGAGACAGACTTGGGGTTAAATCCTGATCTCTTCTCAGCAAGCCACATGATGGTAAGCAAATAGCTAACCTCTCTGAGCCCCATTTTTTTAAAAAATAAAATGGGGAAAACTATTCCTACTGGAACAAGCAGCATCTATTTTTGAGCTTCACTTTCCTCATCTATAGAATTATTACATTGCTGGGAGAATTAAATTAAAAATATACATTATATTTATACTGGAGGCCTGGTGCACAACATTCATGCACTGGGGGGGCGGACTCCCCCCAGCCTGGCCGGTGCTCCATAACCGTCCGAGACCCCTCAGGGGGTGTCCTCCTGCCAGCGTAGGCCACTCTCTGAGGGGTCCTTAGTGCTGTTGTGGAGGCAGAAGAGGCTCCGGCCACTGCGCTCGCCAGCTGTGAGCCTGTTTCGTTTCTGGCTGAGCTGTGCTTGCCCTGTGGGAGCGCACTGGCCACCAGGGGGCAGCTCCTGCATTGAGTGTCTGCCCTCTGGTGGCCAGTGCGCGTCATAGTGACCAGTCCTTCTGCCATTCAGTTGATTTGCATATTAGGGTTTTATTATATGGGATGAAGTTCATGGTTCATGGTCACTATACACTCTCTCCTCCTTCTTCCCTTGAGTTGCTACAAGTCAAGTATTTTTAAAAGAAAGCATCGAACAGACTGTCCAACCTCAGAGGGAAGGCAGGGGAGGCGGGTAAGAGAGCAGCGAAAGGACTTGTATGCAGGCATATGAGCATAACCCATGGACACAGACACTAGCGGGACACAGTACTGGGGGATGGGAGTGACCGGGGAGAGGTCAATGGGGGAAAAAGAAGACTCATGTAATACTTTAAACAATAAAGAATTAAAAAAAAAATAAAAATAAAGCAAAGCGGGCAGTGCCCTGGGCGGTCCCAGTTCTGCCTCTTCCTTCACTAGTGTTTGGACGGAGCAGACCAGAGACACCCCTGCTTCCAGCCTCCGGTCTCCCTCCGGCCTCTTCCCCAGTCCCCCCTCCGAACCACCTCGGCCTCCGGCTTCCAAGACCAGCCAGCATAAGTTTTGACCTGAACTCCTTAACCCTCAACCTGAGCCCCCAGATTCATCGGAATTAGTCCCCGAGGTGGAGGCTGCCCTCACCGCCTGGCCAGCTGTCTCTCCGGCCCACACCCACCTCGTTCGGGGCTTCTGTTTCCTCCGAGACCCGTGGCTCGGGCGGGCTCCTCGGCCCCAGCTGGTGGAGAAGAAGCCGAGGGCAGCGTCTCTTAAAGATGCTACACTCCCTCCTTGACTCCCAGGAGAACCACTTCCGGGCGAGGAGGTGAAACTCATCAGGAAGATGGGCCGCACCTGGCGCCCCTCCCCACACCGGCCCCAGACGGGGCTGCCCAGTGTCTCTTGGAAAGGCCCCCCCTCAAGCATGACCAGGAGCCCGAGGAGCCCAGAGGCCTTGGAGGGGGCCCTCTGCACCCCCGGTGTCTGCCTTCTGCCGAGCCTCTCCCCAGAACCAGTAGGCATCCTTTTAACCTCCCTGGAGCCCTCTCCCAGGCATCGGGCCACATGGACAATAAAGCTTCTGCAGCAATAAATAAATAAATATAAAATAAAGCAAAGCAAAGCAAAACCAAACAGCCATAGTAACACTTTGAGCTCTGATAACCAGGGGAGAAAGTTTAGCACAGAAGAACTAGCACTTTATTATTATTATTATTATTTATTTTTTTTTTTTCTGATAAAGAAACATCCATCAAACCAAATGCCCAGAGATCTTCTGGCCTGAGTGTGGAGGTGATTCTAAAGCACAGGGGTGAGCGTTAGAGGAGATGGTTAGGGATTGAACTGGCCCTTGGGACACGCTTTCTGGAAGAACCTGGGTCTGACTCGTAGGCTTGGCCATTAGAAAAAGCCGGGCACTTCTTCTCCTGTGTGTGGGGCAGCTTCAGAGAAACCCGACCTCCAGGATCCCAGTGACATCCGTGGGGCTTTGCAGGTCAGAGGGAGCCAGCGCCCCGCCCCGCCCTCGGCTCTTTCTTTTTTCTTTTTCTTTTTCTTCCCTATTGTCTCACATGTCCTTGACTTCATGGCGGAGTATTTTCTTTCTTTCTGTCTTTTTAAAAATTTCTTTATTAATTAAGGTATTGCATATTTGTCCTCATCCCCCCATTCCCAGCCCAAATCCCTCCCCACACATGCCCCTGTTGTCTGTGATGTGACCACTGGTTAGGCTCATATGCATGCACACATCTCTCCCGCTTACCCCTACCATCCCCTACCTTCCCTCTGAGGTGCGGAAACTTTCCATGCACAGGGAACTCGAGACTTCATGTGAGGCCCTGCAACAGAGGCCCTGTTCTTTCAACAAATGTTACAAGAAATGGGAGAGGGAGCCTGCCCAGCGGGGGGCTGTGAGCAAACAAACAAAACCAGGATGAGCTGGCCAACACCAATGCTCCCCAGAAAGCAGGGCACGAGTGAGGGCCTCGGGCCAGAGGACGTTCAGGAGGTCAGAAGCCGCACGAGGGCGCCAGCGACGGGTTTTGCTCAATGCTCATGGTTTCTCACGTCAGATTTCCAGGTAACATGTAAGCAAAAAGACTCTTTTCCATGATGTCCTGGCTCTCACCCTGAGGTGCTGAGTATGCTGAGTGCACATTATAAAGTGTCCTCCGGGGTCCCAGGCCAGACAGCCTCGGACACTATTGCCCCGCCCCGGACTCCGTGAGAAAGTCAGGGGGACCTCAGGCTGTACTGCTGCAGACAGAAGCTCCGGACTTGATGGGCTTCTCAGAATCAAGACACACAGGCTGAGGAGACGAGTTTAGAGCTAGACACGCCTCTGCCCTGTGCTGTGAGCTGTACCTCTCTGAGATCCATTTTCAGTTCTTTAGGTGCACACCCTGACGTGGAATTGCTGGGTCACATGGTAAATCATTTTCTGAGTAACTTTCATGCTATTTTTCATAGTAGCAATGCCATTTTACATTCCTACCCACAGTACACAAGGGCTCCAACGTCTCTGCATACCCGTCAACACTTACAATTTCCTATTTTTAAAAAATAAAATTCCGGTCAAGGGCATGTACCTTGGTTGCGGGCACATTCCCAGTAGGGGGTGTGCAGAAGGCAGCTAATCGATATTTCTCTCTCATCAATGTTTCTAAACTCTCTATCCCTCTCCCTTCCTCTCTGTAAAAAAAAAAAAAAAAAAAAAAAAGTAAATAAAATATATTTTTTAAAATATTTTTTTAAATTGTTTTAGCATTCAGAATTGTTGAACAGTTTGAGAAGAAGAAAAGAACATGTTTGACAGCTGCCGATCACCACGCTGGCCGTGAGAGCAGGCCCTGGAGCGCCTGCCCACTGGCCTGGCGGCAGCGGCCAGCTCGGAGCCAGGGGCCTGCGCAGGAGCCAGCGTCGCTCGGGCAACCAGGCTTTCAATAGCAGTCAGGGGTCACGGGGCTCCGGGGGCCAACGGGTGTTTTCCTTCTCAGCCTGGACAAAGGCAGGAGGAGGAGGAGGGCCAGGCTCTGAAACCGCATCTGGATGCCAAGATCCTCTTGTGAGCGCTGGCTGAAGTGGCTGGCCTAAGCCTCCTAATGAGGGACTTAATCCCCCAGCAGGTGGGCAGGGCCCGGCGCCTTCTCCGCGGACAGCATTGCCAGACGCGAAGGCTCAGCACGCGGTCCGCGGGCTATTCAGTGTCCCGCCAACAAAAGGATGAATTGCAATTAATACGAGGGGATGACAAGCCCAGGTTGGATTACGTTAAAAGAAATAATTGACGGCCGTTGAAGGGAGTCAGGAGGTCACGTGACGTGTACCTAAGTTGTACATCAGCTGTACATTCCGAAATGAACTACATTAGCCTTAGGCCCGCATTCTAAATCTCTCCCTTAAAAATCAGACGAAGCATACTACTCTTTGTTACGTCCAACTCAGGAAGTATTAGAGAGAGCCTATTCCCTAGGGTCAGGCAATTCATTAATTGTACATGAAATCTTGTTTCAAGTCACATATATGACGGTTGATATGCACATGCAGAGCGGTTCAGGTGGACTCTGCAGTGACTGTTATTGTATAAGATCCGAACATGACGGAAAGCCGTGTTCTGGGAGCAGAGGCACCCAGGACCCCCAGACCAGGGATCGCCTAAGAGGCAACACCGCCTCCTGGTGGCTCCTGATGATGTGGCAATGCCCCAGGCTCGCGATGCCTGCAATTTCTGGGGAGCGCTTCTTGCAAAAGCAAATTCTTACCCTGCAAATGATTGTCGCAGTTGCAATCCTGTCAAAGAGAGAATATTAACAGAGTGCCTGCCGCAGGACAGCAGCTGCCGCTGGGGCGCTGTGTAGCTCCTGCTCCCAGCAGCCCTGCGTTGGTGACACAACACCAGTCACCATTTTGCAGATGAGGAAACGGAGGCCGAGTGAGACTAAGTGACAAGGTCAGAGAGCTAAGCCTGGACCTGCGGGTTGAAATCAGAATTGCCTGACCCTAGGGAATAGGCTCTTTCTAACACTTCCTGTCTGAGTTTGACATAACAAAGAGCAGCATGATTGTGTCTGATTTTTAAGGGCGAGATTTAGAATGTAGGCCTAATGCTAATGTGTGAAGCACTGAAGGGCAAGCATCTTATCAGACCAGGTCAGGATAGTTGCGGGGAATTTTCAATTCTGAGAAGAGATTCTAATTTAGAGACCACACTCCACCTGGTGGCAATTTACCTAAACTGCAAATACCTTTCCCCTCTTTGCTTCCTCTGCTTTCCCTGGATCCTCTTGCATGAGTGTGCTTTTCGGATTTCTCTCCTTTTGCTGTTCAATAAATAGCAGAGTTTCTTTGGATCATTGGCCCTCTTATTCGCCTAAGAGATCAACACCGCCTACTTACTCTCTGGGGCGGTGGGGAAATCCATCTACTCTGAAGATTCAAATACTATTTAGGTGCTGATAACCCTCAGGTCTTCATCTTCAATGAGAGTGTCTCTTCTGATCCCCACCCAGGGCACCATGTAGTTTGGACAGTCTGGGCGGGCCCTTCCATGAAAGGCCATTCCCACTGCAGGCCATGCCATTGGCGCCCCCTGGTGTTGAGTTACAGTAGCTGCAGTTGTACGCAGCAGCCTTTCCTTTTTATTTTTTATTTTTTTATTTTATATTTTATTGATTTCAGGGAGAGAGAGATAGAAATATCAATAATGAGAGAGAATCATTGATCTGCTGCCTCCCGCATGCCCGGGATGGAGCCTGCAACACTGGCATGTGCCGGTGACCAGAACCGAACCTGGGACCCGTCAGTCTGCAGGCGACACTCTATATCCACTGAACCAAATCGGCTAGGCTGCAGCATCCTTTCTTTAGGATCCCAAATTGAACCCAACTGTTTATTTTTGCAGGATTTCCATACCAAGGGGTGCCACACCCTTTGTTCCTTTGTCGTCCTGGACTCCTCTTTTCCTGACCACCACCCCATCCACTCGATGACCAGTGCTGTGACCCACTCCCTGATAATGCTGTGACCGCGTGCTCGTCTCCACCTCACCTTTCTTACCTTAGCTCGAGCCTGAGTATCACTGATCTTGGTTCCTGCTGCAGCCTTCTAACTGGCTTCCCGGCGCCAGCTTGCCCATCTTTAATCTCATCTCTGTGCTGCTTCCAGAATAAACTTTCTGGGCTGTATATTTGGTTCTGTCATTTTTCTGTTGAAAACCCTACAATTGTTTCTCATCGCCCCAGGGTTACATTTAAGTTCTGTTAGTGGCTTATAGAGTCCTCCGGGACTGGGCCTTGATTTCCCTCCCAGTTCCCCTCTCCCCCTTTTGCCGGACGCCCTTCCCCCCTTTTACTCATTGTTTTGGAAAAGGTCCTCCAAGTGACACACGGTCACTCTCAACCCCAGAGCCTTTACTCACCCACTCTGCTCAGGATATTCTTCTTCCCCCTTTGCCTGGCTCACCTCTAGGGCTCGGCCGCTCCATCACCTCCTTCTGGACGCCCTCATTGGCCTCCCACAGCTGGGTTAGAAGCTCTTCTATTCTTCTGGAAGCCACTACTGTCCATTTACAAAGCCTTTCTCTCTCTCTTTCTTTTTAAAATATGTTTTATTGATTTTTCACAGAGAGGAAGGGAGAGGGATAGAAAGCCAGAAACATCGACGAGAGAGAAACATCGACCAGCTGCCTCCGGCACAACCCCCACCGGGGATGTGCCCGCAACCAATGTACATGCCCCTGACCGGAATCGAACTTAGGACCTTTCCACTGAGTCAAACCGGCTTTGGCAACAAAGCCTTTCTCTTATTGTATGGTAGTTTAGCTGCTCATTCCCTGCCCCCCCCACATTAGATTTATCTCCTTTAAGGCCATGGACTTCTTCACAACTGTATTCCCAGCACTTAGTATCCATCCGGGCACACAGTAGGTGTTCAATAGATTTTTCTGGAGTGACCAAATAAATTAAAAGAAGAAAAGAAAGCCTCGTGAATGTTCCTTTGCAATTCTACATCTTAAAGTGATGGCAAATGCCTGCAGTTTTATCTGAAGGCACCAAGTATGCAGGCTGGGCTCTTCTCCCAGAGACGCCCAGCGTCCCATGCAGGGTGGACTCGCCTGCTCCGTGGCTAATGGCCTAGAAGACAGAGGTTGAGTTTCAGGATGGGAAAGTCCTCTCCACCGAAACATCTTTTTTTCAGGCCCACACCTGAAATTCTTATGTAGAAAAGCCATTCTAGCTTAACGATTAACTTTCAATTCAACGGGAACAGCCTATATCCCCTTGCCCACACAGTGAAAACAATCAATTACACTCTAATGTGAATTAGTCTCAAATATTCTTGCAAGAGGCAGTTATAATAGGGAGGGAGCAAGAATTCGGGGCACAGGATAGGGGAAAGAGGGATCATTTTAAAGTTAGAAGAATTGCTCAAAACTAAGAGGCTAAAGCAATAGAATTAAAGGTTGAGTATTTGATACTATTATGTGGATTGGCCTTTGTGCGTGTATCATTGAAAATCCATCAGCTCTACTGCATGTCCTTGGCTTCTAGACAAATCAATTCTCCTGATACTCAGAGAGAAACTAACAGAATGAGTTAGCAATAGTGTTTAAGATGGTAGGATGCTTAGCGTAAGAAATAGCATGGACTACAGGATAAATGGATTGCTCTAAAATTGTCACTGTTAAAATGACATGTTAAAAAGAGAATTTGAAATTCGTAAAAATAAAATTACTTTTAAAGCTATAGAAGCAATGAAATGAAAAGGCTAAAGATTTATTTATTTATTTATTTATTTATTTATTTTTTCCGAAAGCTAAATTCAGGTAATTGTTTTTCATAGTTTCCATGAAAATCACATTGAAAGTCGTCGTTTTTAAAAACAATATTTAAGTCAGCTGTGCATTTAGACAATGGTGTTTCAGATAATGTAGCTTGATTGCTTCCACATTCCTAAAAGAATTCCTAAAACTCAAGAAACCATTCTGTGGTAATGGCAGTCATACAAAGTGTTATTATTCTTTAAGTATAGGACTTCCATCTACTCTAGACCCCATGAGAGATGGACTCACTTAGGGCAAAAGTAATGATTCTTAATATAACCTTTTTATTTGTTTTAGTTTAATGCACAAGAAGGCATACCTCACTTCTGTAACAGTAAGAAAGAGAAAAATATATGCATGGGTGGGTGTCACCAGAAAATAAGCTACAAACGATTAGAAGGACACACATCTGAGTGGGCTTTTGAGTGGCCTAAGGATGGAGAGGAATGCATGCCTGTCAATGATGATTTCTGCCTGATCCCTGCAGGACAGGCTGAGGGACCCCACCGCTGCACGAATCCATGCACCAGGCCTCTAGTGTATTATAAAATTTTACAATTATTAAATGTAAAATGTAAAGTCCACTGAAAATGTATCTGATATTGTGATGGATCAAGCAGTTCTCTCCTGCCCCATCAGTTTATGAATCTACAGATGAATATAATTTATCACTAGAACATGACAGAGTTCAACTTCAAGTTTCTCTCTCTCCCATCCTCTCCCTTCTCCTTTCCTCTCCCCTACTCTGCCTCTTCCCCACCTCTCCTCTCTTCCTTTCTCTCTTAATCTAGATGTAGGTACTGAAAAAATTTGCTGACAAAGTTGATAAGAAGGGAAATAATTTTGATATAGGAATAGCACCCAGTTATTTGAAGTTCTAAGTTGCATGCCAAAAGAATATAGCAATCTATAGTAAAAAGTGTTTTTTAATTATTTCACATCTAATAACTTCATAATGATAATTAATTTTGTAAAAAAAAGGAATTGAAAACGATCTGATTTGCAAAAGGATCTGGGCAGTATACTAAAAAGACTTTAATATAATTTATCAGTTATGCCTATTAATTTTTAACTTAGAGATCTCTTGTTTATGAAGCCAAAATTATATAAAACTGAGATAAAAAATAACTCTGTGTAATTGGACTTTTGTACTTTAGGAATTTACCCATCATTTATGAACACAGATCTAGATATCAATGCCAAATTTAAAATATCTTGGGAGTCATCTTACAGTTTTTAATGTTATGATACTTAAGAATTACTATGTAAAATAAATTCTAATTTTATTTCATAATGAAATATAATTTTTATAACTATATATTTGACATAATTAAAATGGATTTGAATCTGCACAAGAGGAACCTATGCAAATGAAATGAAATTGGCTTTCTAGAATTTAAGATATCATACCCTACAATACACTTTAGAAACATTTTGTCTGACATCTACATGTAAGAGGATGGTATTTTTTAAGACTATAGGTTTATATTTTTGTAAAAATTGTTACAAAAAAACTATATGAACAATATTAATTGTAGGGTATATAAATGCCACATTAAATTTAAAGATGCATCAAATTAAGAGATGAATTAAATATTATGCCTAAATGCATGACTTACAGTAGAATTCTATAACATAATCTACTTTTAATTCAGCTTTAAAGTTTCTGGAATAAATGAACATAGGCAAATGCAGACAAGTGAGAGGCTGGTTAAAAATGAATATGTGTTTACAGCAGCTAATGTAATGCGAAGGTTAATGCAAAACATAGGTTAATGCAATGCTTTTTCTACTTGGGTAAATACCATAAGAAAATATGAGACATTAATTTACCTATTCCCCCTGTGTCCCTTTTACTTAAAGATATACTGCCATGTAATAGAAATAACCATGGAAATGTTTCCTTCTTTTAGAATCGTGCAAACATGCAACCGAGACACTCGGGCCTGTGCTTCCTCCAGCACTGCTCCTCCAATTCCTACCCACATTGGCTTTTCCCTGACCCTCCCTCAGAGTGCTCCTTCTGGGGTGCAGGAGGTGGGACTGGTTCTCACGCCTGCCTCCCCATCTTTTACAAGAGTACGATGAGTGAGGGAGGCCTGGCCTCCATCCATGCTTGGAATCTTTCTGTTCTTTGGCTTCCTGGAAGTTTTTTCACCAGAGCTCCATTCAGGTAAGACTTTTGTAGAGGGTGCCCGGGGAGGCACATGGACATTCTCTAAGTTGTTGTCAGTTGAGTTCGAGGCAGAGCTGGGTCTCGAATACACATTCCCCAAGAAGGCGAAAAGTGCTATCAGTACTGGCTTTTACATTTGTCCAGGTGTCAGGAGTGGGTCTAGATATGTGTAAATCCAGTCAAGCACCAGATATGCTCGGGCCCACTCAAGAATGCAAATATGCTCCTTTGATCCTAAGTTTTAGTGATACTTCCTGACATCTGGGGGTATAAAATAAATACACTGCGTGGCTCAGGGTCCCTGCCTCTCCGTCATTGAGGATGTCATCCCACTCAGCTAGCAGTTTTGTTTCTACCTTTCTATCTGGTCTCTTTCTTTCTTTTATTTCTTAATCCTCAGCTCCTCCACTCAGGAACCAGACCTGATCCTTTTCTGTGCTAGACGCAGAAAAGAGAGAAACACCCCACAACTTTCATTCCGGAAGTGGAGCCCCACAGGGCAGGGCAACTGTGAAGGGAGGTGGGGCAGGAGAACCAGGGCCACCCTCCCAGGTCCTCAGGCAGGTCAGCTTGAGGAAAACACACACTGCTGGAAGCTGAGGGCATGGAATCAATTTCCTTACAACGATCCTGGCCCATGGACACCGCAGAAAGGCGGACTGTCCTGAGAAGTCTCTCTCCTAAGTTGGATGCCTGAGGTCCATGCCATCCTTACCTGCTCTGTGGTTGCTTCCTGCAACCTGGATGCCCCTCAGGGCCAGTACCTAGAAGGGCCAACTTCATTGCCAGCAGTGGGCGCCTGGGGACCGGGGCAGGGAGAAGATGGCTGGACTGTGGAGGTCACTTTCCTTAGAGAGCAGAATGTTCTGGAATTGGCGAGTGAGTAAAAGCAGATACCCTTGTCTTCATGCTCAACAGCATGGCATTTGCACACTTGTTCCGATTTGTTCTTGGAACTTGTTTCTCAGACAATTGCGGGAGGTTATTCCCCAAAGTCAATGAAACAGAAATGTTCTCTGTCAGCAGGAGAATCTGACTGGATGTGCTCTCATTACAGACACTGAGAGCATTTCCCCCCGATCCTCACAATATATTATTACATTTCCAACGGCATTCAGAGATAAGTCTTTAGTCACGGAGTTCTAGTAGGAGGGGGGGAAAAGTAGTTTGGGTTATTTCCATTATGATTGTTGTTAAAATGTGAATCATGCCCTTCAGTTGATGAATTCTCATTGAAGCTTCAATGAAAGGGGGGGATGAAATAACATAAGCGATAGCTACAATTAATTTTATACTAAGCTTCTTTGATGAAATTAATATTGTCAGATGGAAATGTAATTTAAGCAAAATATGCTTATATGCTCATGTAAGCTGAGCTACACATTTGGACCTTAAGAAAAAAAACCAGTCTTGCATTTCATAGAACTGCTTATAAAATGATTTAGCTTAATTGTTTGTACAGCTTTCCCAGACATTATAGCTCTGTAAAGGGAATAAGGGCAATGAGATGAAGGGGCAAAAGACAAAGGGTCATCTTAAATATGCTTCAGTTTGAAAAAATGAAAAACACTGCACTATTGCAGGGTGCTTATAATTTGCAAAGAAACTAGTTTTTAACACTTATGTCAATAGAGTCTGGCAGTAGTTTTCTATTTACAACAAGAGGGGGAAATTCTGGCAATTGAAGTCTAAACTAAAAGAAATTCTATTGACTTGTTAAGTAAACTTCAAAACATATTGACCTAAAAGGTCAGCAAATGTTAGTGAAAAATATACAAGTCAATATCCATTGCATGCCCGAGTTCTTCGTCTTTATATGACATTTCAAGCAATTTTCATAACTGGTCAGGAAACAGCAAAAAATAAGAAACATCAAGACAGCTCACTGATTTCAGATAAAAATCTCCCATGTTCTTCAAAAAAACCTCCCCTCAAGCATCATAAACAGGCATTGATTACGATTCTGAAAATATCTACAACTTGTTTCTTAATATGAAAGCAACCATTATGTAATTAATACTAAAAAATTCAAAATACCAGCCACTCGTTCATATGTCTTCCCTAAAGAGTCTACTCCCAGGAGACAGTCAATACGGCATTTATTAAATCAGCTAATTATGAGTGCTCAGGGTTCAGACACGGAACTCAGAAACTCCCATTGGTGTGTCAGCGGGAGGGTGGGCACCGGTAAAGTTCTCACTACACCTTATTAAGCCATATTTGCTCATTTTAATAATTGTTTACTTAATTATTTTATATATTTTTAGACTGGTAATTATATTGTCAGCATAATGATACTATTGTCTCCTTATGAATAAACATTGGAATATTGGGGGGGGGGCCCAGCAAGTGTGAAACACAAATATTGTTAACATTTTCATTATTGTGAATACTTCATTAATGACTGTTAATAATTAATACTTGAGAATTCATTAAATAACATGTAGTTTTCTATGTGTTGGAACAATTTAAATGACATAGGAATTATGGTTTTTTAAATAAGAATATTGGTAGAAATTACCTATAAAGTCAGCCAAGATGTCTGCATTTTTGTAGGAATAAAAATGTGACTGACCTAATATTTCTTCTCTGTTGATCTATTGAGCTTTATGGTGCATTTTGAATTGTTGGTTTATATTTTCTTTAAAAATGGTATCTTTTATGTAAATTTTCTAATTTTCTGCATGCACCTGTGCATCTTCCTTTGTATTAAACTTTTCTTTATATCTATACCTACTTATTCTTTCTTATTCCTATTATCTTTTCCAACTTGTATCTTCTTTCTTTTTTCCTTAATAATGCAAATATATGTGTTAAAGGCCACACACAACTGCTCTTTTCAAAGAACCTGCTTTTGATAGTTTTGATCATTTACTTTTTAAAGTCTATATTATTTATTTACCTCCTTACTATTAATTCATTCCTTTTACTTTCTTCAGAGTTATTTTGTAATTCTCTTTCTAATTTTTTAGACTGAATGTTTAATTTATTTATTTTCAACTCTTATTTTCTAACAAATTTATTTAAGTCTGTACACTGTTCTCTTTGTCCCCATCCTACATATTTGTATCTATAGTGGCTTTATTTTGTTAATACCTAAATGAATTGCGGTTCAGTTTTGATTTCCTCTTTTATCTTAGAATTATTTGGGCTTGGTTTGAAATTGTGTAAGTGGTTGAGTTTGTGTGGTAAAAAGGGTGGCTCCTATGACTCATGTAATTCCTATTTGGATGAAATTTTTTTTTATATGCAGGGAAGGGCAAAAGTAGGATTATAATTATTTGTATGGAAAATAATACAATGATTAATGAATAATAATAATATAAGAATGAAATCTGTGTTTTGCATGCTCACAACTGTAAACCTACTTTTCCATCACTCTGTATTTGTCAACTAAGAACATTATTTTATTATAGTAAACATATTTAATATACTAAGTATGTAAGACAATGCTCTTAAATACAGGTGTGATATTGTCCCCTGTGATGAAGAGAGACCTGACCACAGTATGTCAGGCCACAAGAGACATTTCCCAAAGCATGCTGGGAGAGGCGCCGCAGACAAGAGAACTTCAAGTTCATGTGCCGCTGACAGTACAGGCCGCAGTGGGAAGGGACCAGGGGGACCGTGTGTGGCGGAGCGCTAACACCTGGTTGGCTCACTGTGCATCCTGGGACAATTCACCTAACCTCTAGGCTTCAGTTCCTTCCTATTTTATTGACCTCAGAGAGGGAGGGAGAAAACCATAAATGATGAGCAAGAATCAATCAGCTGCCTCCTGCACGTGTCTCTCCCCCCCCCCCCCTCCGGGGGGGTGGGAACCTGCAACCAGGCCTGTGCCCTGACCTGGAATGGAACCCTGACCCCCTGCTTCCTAGGTGGACGCTGTATTTTTTATTTTATGTTCCCTCCTGTCCCTATATTCCATTCCTCTTTTCGGTGTCATTGCCTGAGCTTGTTGAGCGTGCTTTGTCGGTGTTTGCATGTGTTTTGCATGAAGGGATTTGGATAGAGAACATTTCCTTGCATCTCAGGCCCTCCTGAGGGTCACCTCCTGTGCTTTGTATTTTTTTGTGTGTGGAGGATCTGCTTCAGCGTGAGCCCCCGTAGCCCCGCCAGGGGGCCCCCGTGCGCAGGGCGCTGCGGGCTGCTCCCCGCAGAGGCGGGAAGGGCCGGGCACTTTGGAAAGGATGCCATGCTGCTGTGCCCGCTGGGCGGGTCCCTTGGTGCTGATGCGGGAGCCGATTGCGTGGCCAGGGAACCGGGAGAGGAGCTGCCAGAGGAAGAGGCTGCTGTCCCTGCGGCGGGCGGCTCGGCACCGCGCCTTGCAGGTCTGGCCGGGGCTGGAGAAGCTGCGGAGAAATCGCTCAGCTTTGGGGGTGGGCCGGTCCGCACCGCTCCTGCCTGGAGGTGTCCCCGCGGCAGTGGATCTGGCCCCGGCTGACAGATTCATCTCCCCAAACCCTGCAGGCACTGCATCCGGACCCGCGCTCCCAGCCTGCGGAGCGCCAGGCTCCTTCCCATGTTAGGGAAGGCAGGGCCCTGTGACATTTGTAGAGTCAGTCACCGTGCTTTGAATGGATTTGTGTTTCAGCTTTTTTGACAGCATCCATGCGCGCTAACACCTGGGAGAAAGGGCGTGCCCCACGGTCTGACTTGGATCACTCTGGATTCCGGGACCCTGTGTCTCCAGGGTTCCAGGACCCCAGGGTGGGAGGCATTAATCAGGCCGTGGTGGGCAAACTCATCAGTCCCCAGAGCCAAAGATCAACAGGACAATGATTGAAATTTCTCTTTTGAGGGCCACATTTTTTAAACTTAAACTTCTTCTAACGCCACTTCTTCAAAATAGGCTCGCCCAGGCCGTGGTATCTTGTGGAAGAGCCACCCTCAAGGGGCCAAAGAGCCGCCTGTGGCTCGCGAGCCACAGTTTGCCGACCACGGCGTTTAGGGACTCAGCCAAGTTACGTGGCTTTATCTATCTTATAGCTTCATTCCCAATTAAGATGTTTTTATGGGTAATTCAGGAAGCGGTTGCTTTCGGGAATCTGGCTGTCTTGACTATGACATCTCATTCGTAGTCAAGGGTTATTTCTTTCCCCAATGTTCTAAGACTGTAAAGCATATTACAACACGAAATCTCTTGGGAATAGTCTTGAGTTATGCCTATTGTCAAAGGGGGGGGGGGGGAGAGACAGGAAAACCTTCTAAAATGAAAGCATCCCCCACAAGCCTGTTCCAACCGAACAGCCCCAGTAACATAAGATGGCGGCTAGATTTTGCTAAAAGTTAAATGTTACTTTATGGGTGAGCCACGAGCTATGAGAAGTATTTTTTTTCTTTATTTATTGATTAAGGTATTACATATGTGTCCTTATCCCCCCATTGCTCCCCCCCCCCCCAGCCCCCCTCCACTCATGCCCTCACCCACCTGGTGTCTGTGTCCATTGGTTAAGCTTATATGCACGCATACAAGTCCTTTGGTTGATCTGCCATGAGAAGTATTGAAAGATAAAGCAACTACCTACCTCCTGAAATAAGTATGTGCTCCCCATAATAATCAAACTGAAAAGAACCTGGAAAAATTACATACAGTCAGCCATTTTTATACTGATAAATCCAACTCAAGCAGAAACACTTGGCCCTGCTCCAGCCGAACCTACTTTGCGTCAGAAATAGAACTGTGGAGGAGGGTCATTTCCTTTACTGTCCCCACCCCACCTCCTCTTCCCGAGCCCTATGGACATCGGTGTTCTCAGGTAGCCCCGGGGCATCTGCTGTTTCTAAAGATGCTGCTCTGTGGTGTCTTGGTTTACTCTAGGAGTCAATGCTCCAATCTATCTTATCTCCTGAGGCATTTTATAGATGGCTGCTTAGAAAGGAATAGCCCAAAGGACTAATCTCACAAGTGAAGAAAGTGGATTTGCAAGCACTTTACTCCTATAGCCAGTGATGGTTTGGGGTCAGGGGACATTCTGTGGCCCTTTAATTTATATCATGAAAGTGACAGTTCGTCCTGAGTATGCACAAGGCAAGCCCTTTATAGGAATACCAACACCTCTGCTGAAATCAGGGCTCACCCAAGGTGGGCCGCAATCAGGAGAGCCTCCTGGAAGATGGAACCCCCGGGGACCACAACGAGGGGTAGCATTTTATAGATGGAGAACTGGACCCATGTTCATAATGCATCAGGCCTACAAGGCCTGACTCTTAACAAGGCCCTCGCTGCTTTTCCTGATTTTCAGTTGTGCTCAATAAGTGCTTGGTAGACGAAAGCATAAATAGCTCTGACACTGGGATGGGAAACTTTTTTATAAATTTCTTTTTAGAGAAAAAGGAAGAGAGAGAGAGAGAGACATTGATGTGAGAATGGAGCATCTATTGGCTGCCTCTTGCATGTCTCCTACCGGGGATGGAGCCTGCAACCTGAGCAAGTGCCTGACCAGGAATTGAGCCAGAAACCTCTTGGTGCCCAGGACATCCAACCAACTGAGTCATACTGGCCAGGGCAGGATGGGAAACTTTTGGGGTGTCCATTTTACATTTGGGGAGACTGAGGCAGCACTGAGAGGAACTAAAGTCAGCCTCTCGCTTTTATTTATTTATTTATTTATTTATTTATTTATTTATTTATATTTTATTGATTTTTTTACAGAGAGGAAGGGAGAGAGATAGAGAGCTAGAAACGTCGATGAGAGAGAAACATTGACCAGCTGCCTCATGCACACCCCCTACTGGGGATGTGCCCGCAACCAAGGTACATGCCCTTGACCGGAATCGAACCTGGGACCTTTCAGTCCGCAGACGGACGCTCTACTGCTGAGCCAAACCGGTTTCGGTTAAAGCCAGCCTCTCTTGAGGCCTACTGGGGGCTCTTTCCATTACCCAGTGCTTACCTATGGATTGAAACTAGAGGCCATTATTTTAGGTAAGATTTAGGGATCATCTTCTCCATCATAACAAGTTAAAGAACTATCATCCTATTTAATAAATAAAAATATAAATAATGAGCCCTAACCAGTTTGGCTCAGTGGATAGAGCGTCGTCCTGCGGACTCAAGGGTCCCGGGTTCGATTCTGGTCAAGGGCATCTACGGTGGTTGTGGGCACATCCCCAGTAGGGGGTGTGCAGGAGGCAGGTGATCAATGTTTCTCTCTCATGGATGTTTCTAACTCTCTATCCTTCTCCCTTCCTCTCTGTAAAAAAAACAATAAAATATATTTTAAAAATATATAAATAATGAGAAAACCACCTAACATACAAAAAATTTCCAAGCATTTCCCCAAAGAATGGAGAAAAGGATTAATGTGGTTGAGGGGTGATCCGTTTTCCATAAACACAGCAGGTGGCATTACTTAGGTCGTTATATATCATGTTAATAACTTGAAAACAAGCTAAACTGCATATAAACTATTTCTTTTGTTTGCAATTCACAGAGCCCGGGAAAAGGGGACTCTTAGACAAAGATGGGCCACGTTCCCCATGAGAGACTCCTGGAAACTGAAAAATACGGCCTTTTACCATTTTGTGATATAACTGTTTTTCTTGGCTTAAGCGTAGGCTTTAAAAAATGGTGCTCATTGTTTTGCTTCTAGTTCGTTTATGCATGGACAGCCGCGCTGATGGTGCATCCAGTTTGGGAGAATTTTCCAATTGAAAAAGTGCTCCGAGAAGTTTAAGCGCCATGAATCACCCGAACCTCATCTAAGCCTCGTGAAGGCACGGGCTGTGAAAGGCAGCCACGGAGGAAGACATATTGGAGCCGTGCCGCCCGATCCCGCGGAATAGAAAAATATTTTGTAAAGACACGAGAGTCTCTGGCATCGGACAGAGTGGTCAGGATAAATGCTACCTCCTGCCGGGAAGGGGAGAGTGAGGGACCTGCCGCTCACCCTCCTCCTCCTCCTCCTCCTCCTGCCCACCGCGTGGGGCAGACCTGCAGGCCCAGGGGGATTCCTACGTAAATTACAAACCTCATGTCTCTTGGTGACACGTGGTGAGCACTGCAGATGCCACGGGGCACCCCCCCCCCCCCTCAATTATTTCCTGATGGCGCTGGGACATCCGGAAGGGTTTTGATCAGGTGACTAAGTCCATCAATACATGTTTCCCGTGTGAAGGAAGTAGACTGCTCAGAACCGCACTAATAGCAGCAGCAGCAAGTGTATTCCCTCCAGCAGGGCGGCTGCCTCCATCCTCAGCCGCCCGGGGGAGACCAGGAACGGAGGGGAGAGGCTCCTGTGTGCCTGCTCTTGGAACCAGCAGTTCATTCAGAATAGAGTCCATGTCTTCCTCTCTCTCTCTCTCCACGATGGGAGCGCAGTGCACATGCCTGCTGCCTGGGCCCGCCTCTTCCCTGCTTCCCTAGAGCCTGGCATTGCCTTACACAGTGTCCACCTTGGGACTGAACCCCTCTTCTGTGCCCCTGCGCCCCTGCCCGCGGGACCTGCGTGCTGTGGTGCGCTGCCCGCCTCACGGCCTCAGTGCAGATTGTATAGTGAAGGGGTTTACTTGTCTTTCTGGCTTTCTCCGCCTCCAGTTTACAGAGGGAACATGTGAACCATGTGGTCTGTCTCTTTGTACGTGACCTGAGGACAGATTTGCAATCTTTCAAAAATATTTTTCTCCCTCCTCCCCTTCCCCCGATCCCTCAGCTAAGCAAAAAAAAAAAACAGTGTCCTGGGATAATTTTACAAGATGCCCGCGACTTCTCCAGAATTTGCAAGGTTTTTCTCTGAAGGGTGTGTGTGTGTGTGTGTGTGTGTGTGTGTGTGTGTATGTGTGTGTGTGTATGCGTATGTGTGTATGTGTATATATGTGTGTGTGTGTGTACAGGGCTATCCTGAGCATCGGATCGCTGAGCTTCGGAAATCCCTGCATCTACTATGGCCTCATCTCTTTAGAGCCACTTCATTGTGGGGCTGGACAGCCAAGGGAGCGGCTAATGAGTGGAAGGGGCTGAAGGGGAAGGAAATGGGAGATGTCTGTCGTACTATCAACAATAAAAACAACAATAAAAACAAAACTTTGTAGAATGAAAAGTATATAATCTTTGATGGTTAGGACAGTTGCTATTGGAATGCCCTTTGTCTTATTCTTCTCTGACTCTCACGCTCTGAGAGAAATCCTTGGTATCCTATATAATAAAAGGCCAGTGACCATAACGACCCGAACAACTGCTGGACCAGTTGTTACGAGGTGCATTGAGCACCTCTCGGTCCCTCCTTCCATCCCCTAGCCCTCCTTCCATTGCAGCATGGTGAATGGGAGCCACAGGGGACTGGGTGGGTAGCAGTGGGGTCGAGGGTGGGAGGAACTGGTGAGCGGGTGGAATTCTGCCTCACCTCTTGGTCCCCTCCCTCCCTCCCCCCCAGCCCACAGTTCCAATTGTAGCATTGTGAACGGGGAATTGCAGGGAACTGGGTGGGTGGTGGCAGGCAGGGTGGGACTGGGGACTGGCTGGCAAGCAGGTGGAATTGACTTCTTGGTCCCTCCTTCCATCCCCCAGCCCGCAGGCTCTGATCGCAGCGTGGTGAACGGGAGTTACGGGGAACCGGGTAGGTGGAGGTGAGTGGGCAGATGTCCCTGATCATAGGCTAGGCCTAGGGACCCTACCCGCACACTATTTCATGCACTAGGCCTTTAGGTTATATATGTGTGTGTGTGTGTGTGTGTGTGTGTGTGTGTGTGTGTATATATATATATATATATATATATATATATATATATATATTATTGATTTTTTATAGAAAGGAAGGGAGAGGGATAGACAGTTAGAAACATCAATGAGAGAGAAACATTGATCAACTGCCTCCTGCACCTTCCCCACTGGGGATGTGCCTGCAACCAAGGTACATGCCCTTGACCAGAATCGAACCTGGGACCCTTGAGTCCACAGGCTGATGCTCTATCCACTGAGCCAAACTGGTTAGGGCCACACCTCTAGTTTTTAATAAGAACTTGGGAAAATTCAAAGGCTATTTCCAACCATAATTTCCCCCACTCCTCCTCACTAGTATTTATTTCTTCCTCCTATCCCATCTTTAAAAAAAAAAAAAATGAAACTCATGTGTTGGCAGAGAAAACAAACAGGGCCTTGCTTTCTCTGATGTGTGAACTGTGTGCCAACCCAAAGATTTCTCCCATCATGTTAGCAGCCGATTCCCATTATCTACAGCAGTTAGGTCTAGAGTTACCAAAAACACTGAATTAGTGAGTACTAATCCATTGCTCCTAGGGGAAATATAGGGTTAGGTTC
This sequence comes from Pipistrellus hanaki, assembly GCF_964339955.1. Classification (NCBI taxonomy): domain Eukaryota; kingdom Metazoa; phylum Chordata; class Mammalia; order Chiroptera; family Vespertilionidae; genus Pipistrellus; species Pipistrellus hanaki. The sequence continues at coordinate 68,089,030 of NC_140508.1, forward strand.
CTGTGAGCCTCTGGCCACAACATTTTTGTCAACCAATCAGCACATACCCTTGTGTTATATGTGTATTTTATTAGACAACTTATTTACTAGATATTGTTGGGTCATAAACATTGAACTCATGACCAACCAACACTTGTAACTCATTATTGAACAAAACTTCTCTAACGTATATTTTCCCCTTTAAGGTAAATCACAGCCTTCTTTCACTTTGGAACACTAGACAGCACTGTGCTTGGGGGCCATTTTCAACATGGAAATCACCAACAAAAGCACAAAAATGTAAAAACTGTGGCCGTGCCAATGACAGCTGGAACAGGCAGGCAGAGCGTTTTCCTGTGTGACCCCAGGTAGGATCATGTGGTTTGGGTCAGTAACATTTTTCGCTGCTCTGCACATGTACAGTTACATAACTGTAAACTATACTAGAATCAAAGGTAACTGTAACAGGGGAAATGACTCCAAACTGCCTGGAATGCATATGTTTTACTCTGAGGAAAGTATTTCGGTAAAAAAAAAAGATGGAGGACAATCACCTCTGATTTCTGTCCATTCATTGGTTTTCCCATAAACAAGATTATTTCTCTGGCTCTTCCCTCACACTCCGTCAGGGGAATTGATTTGTATGATATATATTGATGAAGATTGGGTCTCTCACTGCTTGGTCTGTGGACCCAGCTATATTTACACATGAACATGTGAGAACCAATGATCCTTTGACCTGTATAATCCTAAAGAGCATGCAAAGAATAGACAGTAGCCATTGGAAGGAATGTCAGCTTGCCCTGTCTGGGGCTCTCAGAGAACTGGCTTAGGGCATCCGGAATCTCCACACGGCCTTTTATGGGCTGTGTCAATATGTGCCCAAATTATTGGGTAAGAAATTTTGCCTCTCTAAGTCTATTTGCATACTGAAGATAAACTTGAGATTCAATGAGATGAATGTCAAACACTTAATGCAGAGTTTTATAAATGGTGTTATTATTATTCACCTTCCTGCTCTTGCTTTACACACACACACACACACATCCCACTGCTTTATAGGTTAATTTAAATGCCTATCAAATAAATATCTTTACCGTGACTTCAACTGGACAGATTTGCACAAACTCAAACGTGGTGCTGTGAATTTTATCTCCAAAATACACCAGTATAGGAAAGTATCAAGGTGTAAAATCCTAAAGAAAAATCCTCTATAATAAAACCCTAATATGCAAATCGATCACATGGCAGAATAATCATTTGCTATGACACACACTGATCACCAGGGGGCAGATGCTTAATGCAGGAGCTGCTCCCTACTAGTCAGTGCTCTCGCACAGGGGGAGTGCTGCTCAGCCAGAAGCTTGGCTCACCACTGGAGAGCACAGTGGCTGTGGATGGAGCATCTCCCACCTCTGCAGCAGTGCTAAGGACCCCCTCAGAGGATGTCTGACTGCTAGTTTAGGCCCTCTCCCCACAGAGACTGGACCTCAGCCATCAGGCAGATATCCCCTGAGGGATCCTGGACTGTGAGAGGGCTCAGGTCAAGCTGAGGGACACCCCCATCCCCCGCCCCAGTGCACAAATGTCATGCACCAGGTCTCTAGTTTGAAATAAACAGCAGTTTGCATTGATCATCAATATAAAATAGCTGCTAGTAACACTGCTCCTGATTATCATAGTTAAACTGTTATATGTATTTGTTTAGGAGCATCTACTCAGAGGAAGGTTCCAGCATTGCACTGGGACTGTGCCAGCAGCATGGAATCCTTGTGGTACATAGTGACAAAGTCCTCTGGTTGACTACATGATGTCCAAGCTAGAGCAACATCCCTGGTCTTTGCTGTCTTTTTAAATTCTTTATGCTTATCTCTCTAAATTCAATTGAAAGATACAATTATAAGCCTTTTGGTACATTTCCTTGCTCTGCACAAGGGTTTTTTAAAAGCAACTGTGATCGCTTAGCACATTCCTGTTAATTGACATGCATTTTGCACTCAACTGGTAAGATCTGGCTCTTTGGCTTGGAAAGCTGGAGTGAAGCAAGCACATCCTAAATGGATTCTGTGCAAGTTTTCACCATTACTACTTCTCTTACCACCCGACTGCGAGTGCTCCTGAGTGTCCCAGGAGGCCTGCTGCTCGAACAGGCTCTTGGGAAGCAATGCGCCCGCAGGGCCCTCACGCCGGCCAGCCATGACATGAGTTCTGAGATGGGCCTGGAGTTGGTGATGAGAGGAGAGATTTCACTGCTCAGGACTAGATGCTCTCCAAGAGGCAAGTCACAAAAACAAAAAATGACCCATACAAGGCTGCACATTATTTTGAAGAATTTGCCTGAACATTTTGAAGAAAGAAAACTAAGATCTTAAAAAAGATAACAATGAAAGCTGAACTATGAAAAGCTCATTTGCTTTCAAATGAAAGCTTTTACCAGCAAAGGATACCCCAAAATGTAAGGGGCATCATCTCTCCTTTAAAATTTCTCCTGTCACCCAGCCAGCATGGCTGAGTGGTTGAGCATCGACCTATCAACCAGAATGATGGTTCCATTCCTGGTCAGCGCACATGCCTGAGTTGTGGGCTCGATCCCCTTTGTGGAGTGTGCAGGAGGCAGCCTATCAATGATTCTCTCTCATCATTGATATTTCTATCACTATCTCTCCCTTACTCTCTGAAATCAATAAAAATATATGAAAAAAATAATTAAATTTCTCCCATCATGTTAGCAGCCTTAAAATTTTTATGGAATTAAGCGGAGAATAAACAAATGTAATTTAGAGTTCTAATGCAAAATGTTTAGACTTCATCATTCTGTAATTATTTTTTACCGTTTCTTGTTTTCTGTTTAAGTCACTTATGCAGTATAAGTTAATTTTGTAGAGGTCTGAGATTTGTGTCCATATTCATTTTCACCTACAGATGTGCAATTGCACCAGCATCATAGAACTGTTTTTGCAACTTTGTCATAAGTCAGATGGACATCTGTTTAAAGAGCTATAAAAAGATATTTGGGTAATAATTGTGGGATTACAAGATGGACTATATATATATACATGGAATTAGTGCCAAGTGTGTGATAATAGTCTTGTGATTATGAGAATACATGCTGAAATATTTACAACCACCCTCTAACTGGTAGGGAGCCATTGAATGCTTTCATCGGACCAGGGAAGATCCTGAGCAATGTGCTAATGGTCCCATGCTTTTGCAAAATTTGAAAGATAAATCCTTCCTTTTACAAAAGGCCTTATAAATGGAGTGATCTTCAGGATCCACACACCTGGAACTGCTTCTGGCATGACCTGCAACTTAGAAAGCTCTCCCTGACAAGGAGGTGGAGGATGAGAGGAGGGGAGAGGCTGGGCAGGGTTTCTCCAAAGGTCTGAGAGATGCTGAGCCCTGAGCTAAGGCCATGGCAGAGGTGAGCGTGAGACATAGGCTCTTATGGTGCAGGATCAGCAGGATTTGGGACAGTGGAATTTGGGGACAGAGGAGGTGGAAGGGACTTTTGGAAGTTTCAGATTTTTAATTGGTTCTGAGGAGAAAGATGTTGCTATTAACTGCAAAACGAAATCCTATCCAATAAAAGGGCAATATGCAAATTGACAGAATGATCAATTGCTGTGATGCACACTGACCACCAGGAGGCATATGCTCAATGCAGGAGCTGACCCTTAGTGGTCAGTGCCCTCCCACATGGGAAGCGCTGCTCAGCCACAATCCTGGCTGATGGCTGGTGAGCGCAGTGGCCTAAGCCATCAGTTAGACACCCCCCTGAGGGCTCCCAGAATATGAAAGGGCACAGCCTGGGCTGAGCCCCCCCCCCCCCCCCCCCCCCCCCCCAGTGCACAAATGTCATGCACCGGGCCTTTAGTTTTTATATGAAAGACACTGAATTTTCAGTGGTGGGAGAGAGGATCATGAAAGAGTGTTCAACAATGTTAAATACTGGAGAAAAGGTGGAATAAAATGAGAATTAAGGATAATCTTCTGAATTTGGTGATGAAGAAGCCACTGGTGCTCAGCCAGTGTGTGTTACTGGTTGAGGGTTGATCTATGAACCAGGAGGTTACAGTTTGACTCCTTGTCAGGGCACACACCCAGGTTGTGCAGGAGACAGCTGATCATTGACGTTTCTACGTCTCTCTCCCTCTCTCTTCTTCTCTGAAATCAATAAAAATATATATTTAAAAAAATTAATGTAACACTGGTTACATCAATAAACAAAGAATAGATTCGCTGGGTGTAGGTGGAGCTCAGACTGTAGCAGGAAGCAGGTCATAGTCCTATACCTCCCACCACTTCTGTGAGTCCAGAGGGAGAAGTGCAGTTCCCTTTGAGGAGCTGGTGATGAGCTGTCAAATAAAACAGGTCCCAGTTCAAGAGGAACTGAGGAGGTGGGCAGGCTGCGAGGAAAGGGATTCGGGATCAGGGAACCTAAGAGAGACTAGACTGTCCTAGAGCATGGGTCTTCTAGAATCAGAAACTCAGTTACTCAGGATCAAGGTGCTTGGAGGGATGGAAGTCAGGCTGCATTAACGCTGAATCCCAGTGCTGCCAGAAAGTGTCCCAAATCCCCTGGGATGAAGAGGAGGTTGTCCCTGAGTCCAGGGCACATCAGAGCCCATGGTTACCGGCAGGAGAGCTCAGAGATGCCGCAGGCAAGATGGGGAGCAGGCACCGAGGAAGGAAAGTCGGAAGAATTTATGGCTGGGGAAGGCAGGCAAGGCAACCTCAGGCTTAGGGCTCTGCAGTCAGCACTTCCAAACTCAGAGGGGAGATTCGGGGCCATTGCCCTCTGCACTTCTAACAAAAGTACCACAGCCTTTTAATTGATCATGTGATCATCCTGAAGGTCCCAAGAGGAAAAACAGGAGCGCTTACTGTAAAGATTCCTGAGGGGAATCAAGAAAGACATAGGGTTGGTTTGGGGACTATTCACTGGAGGACTCCCGGCAGCAAAACCCACAGACACACAGCTGGAATCATTTTATGAATTGCAGGCAAATGGGAAGATTGAGTTCAGTCAGGATAATTGGTTTTTAAGTATGTCCTTTTCTCTTTCTCCTCTTTGATATTATTAACATGAAGTCTTTTTAAATGTCAATAATTTAAATGTAATTTAATTTCTTCAATGAAATTGTTTAATCATTGGAGAATATAAGATAGCTCTTGAGCAGGAGCTAGGATGTGTGTGTGTGTGTGTGTGGCGGGGGGGGGGGGGGGGGGTAACGATGTAGGCCTGGAGAGCACCCAACCTTGGAGGGGGCTCCCCAGTGACTAATGGTACCAGTGGAGCCCCTTTGAAAGGCATTCTGTTTCAAGTTACTCCAGCTCAATGCAAGGGAACTGCTGCCAAACGTCACTCAGAAAATGTGGGGTGTATCAGAACAGGCAGCGGCCCAGGAGTACTGGGTACGGCTCCCCTGCCCACAGAATTCTAGTATTTAAGTTCAGTTGAAATCTGCAAAACAGATCAGACTTCCAGCCCCATAGCCTGGCATGTAACGACCTCCACAGCTTACTTTTTGCAAAACATTGAATCCTACTCAACTTTGAATCATATTCAACTTAACAACAACAACAACAACACAACAACACAGGGCTGAGTTTCTCTATCATGTAATTCATGGAGTTAAATGTTTGTAATCTAGAAACAAGTAGCGGTCTTTTATAGTCCCCCCCCATTTAATGCTATCTTGTGATTTTGAAGTTTGGCAACTTTCCGGTCGGTTTGGTGCTTTTTGAATATTGGTTCAACCATCATTAAGAAATGACCACAAAGGAAACTCAATTGTTGTGTTTAAAAGCCAACAAATAAAATGAAAACAGATATCGATTTCTCTTCTTTGTTTTCAACACAGTAATAGGTGCTTTGCCCGCTCAAGGGCTGGATGTACCCATTTGAGCAATCCACGGCTGACCTTCCTAACGAGGGGACATCCCGAAAAAGCCCTCGGGACTGTAAGGTTTGAGGCGCAGGAAACTCACCACCAAGGAGTTTTAAAGTAAAGTTTATTCCCCAGTAATGATATGGAGATAGAGAAGTCAGAATTGAAGGAGTTGGGGAGTGGTGATGGACCCAGCCAGGCTGCCACCTGGACATGGAGGATCAGCAGCACGTGGCTGGTCTGGGGGTCTTTTTTAAGGGGAGGAACAGGAGAGGGTTGGACCCAGGGCAGAACAGGAAGGGGTGGGCTCCAGGACACTTTGGCAGGTGCTGATCGATGGCTCAATGTCTTGGGGATGTCTTTGTGACAGGTGCCAGCAATGTCATAACTCCACCCACCAGTTGGGAGGAGGGAGAACCTTATAGGGACCTGACCGCTGAGTCCCGCAGCCTGGGAAGAGCCAGAGCACGTTGCTGTGGCCATGTTTCTGGTACACTGATCAGCAGGGAGATGATTAACAGTGTTGGCATTTAAGTGATCATAATTAGGCTTCAAAGTTAACAGCCCATTGAGATAAATGGTGGACGTTCACACCTCTCTCAGGGCCTCTGTTTATCAGGCTGTCAAGGTGCAGCGGCAGGAAGACAACATTAATGTGGCTTTGGACACGAATTGCCCAGAGCCCGGTGACATCCACCTGGGAGAGTCCTTCAGGTATTGGTTCAGCTGAAATGCCAGGGGACACACCGTGCTGGGGGTGTGTGCTGCCTACCAGCATCCAACATGGCACTGAGGTCCTGATGCCGGAAGGCAGATGACACTGGAACATGTTATCATGTTCTGGAGGAACCCCCTGGCTTACTAGTACATTAGCCCCAGTTTCTCCTCTCAAACAGCACTGAAACACTCCCTTGGACACATGGTTTTTGAGAGAAATAAGAAATTTAGTGATTTAAACAACAACAAACCCCTTGACTCATATGAATTAGATTTCATAAGCCATGCTATTGTCCTAAAGGAGTTCCATGCGCATTCCGTCAATAGAAGAATATTGAGAGTGTAATTAAATTAATTTTCATAGAATTCTGAATTATTTGTTCACAATTAAGTTGACACGCATGGCCGCATGCTGCCTGATGCTCAATAAAGGTGGAGACTGTAGAGTTTCAGTATTGATTTTCCTTTTTCAAAAGACGTTCAATACTGAAAGGCAGCAAAAATGGGGACAAGTACACCGAAGATGTAGAAAAGAATGTGCTGCCACATCATAGTAGTGGTTGTCTTTTCATGAAATAAAGTTTCTTAAAAGAACAAAGTCATTGGTAGTTCATTATGGTCATCAACATGAAATAATTCTCCAATGATTGCAACAGATAAAGGACAGGTAAGCAGGTGTGAGCTTACCTTTTTATTTACCATTTTTTAATTTTTAATATATTATATAGTCCTTCCCATTTTTATGTATAGTCCTCAAATGAGGCTTTCCAAATAAAAAAATCCCTCTTAACCTAAAAAAAAAAAAACAAAAAACCAAAAACACACACAAAAAAACAATAAAAAAAACAACACATGAAATAATTATGGAACATTGCTAAAAAATTACATCGTTAATGAAATTTAAGGAAAACTAAACTTTAGATTTTCCATTTCTTACCATTTCATCTTAAGCAGAGTTTTTCTTCCCCCCTCTTTTTTTTCCTCATCCCTCTACCAACAGGTTGGAAATGGCCTGTGGCATTTTCTTTAACTGAGTGCCATGATGGGGCTTAACGATGGCCAAGGACAAAATGAAGGGGCCCCAGGCATGCAAAGGCAGGAGAGAAGGAAGAGAGGAGGAGTGGAAAAGAAGCTCAGAGCAAGAATGTGGAGAAGGGATGAGGACAGATACACCCAGTAATAGTGGGGGTGGGGGATAGGGTTCATCCACTACCTCAGGTGCTGCGACCATTGCTTTCTCACACCTTAGAAACTACTGTCTAGCCTCTGCTTCTTTGGCACAGTTTTGGTTTGGGAAGCTTGTCATGAAAAGAATTATACCACAAAGAAATGGCTCTGATCTTTCTGAAAGAACAGGAGGTGTTTTTGTTTCTTATTGTTTTCCAACTTGTACACTCCAACACCTGAGGTTCTGAAGCCCATGAGTAGAGGGTATTTGCATAGACATCTGAGCCAGGGTGGGCTGCAGGGCATACCTGGGCTGCCTGTGGGATCCATTATCTAGTGATTGTATAAATAGGAGAGAGAAGGAACTCTCTGAGGCCAGGTGTTGGGCCTTATCTAATATATAAAAAGCCAGGTTCCATCACTACTGACACAGACAGATGACGGAACGGCAGGCTGAATGGGGTGACCAGGCTGGTAGTGGGGTTAGTGAGCGATGATCAAATGACTTGAACATCAGGCTGTGTGGGATGACCAGGTTGGTGGTGGTGGGGGGAAAGTTGGGGGTGACCAAGCTGACAGGGGGCAGTTGGGGGTGACCAGACTGGTTGGGGGGCGGGAGGGCAGTGAGGGATGATCAAACGACTGAACAGCAGGCTGCATGGGATGACCAGGCCGGCAGGGGGGAAACTGGGGGTGACCAGGTTGGCAGGGGGGCAGTTAGGGGTGACCAGGCTGGCAGGGGGGCAGTTGAGGGTGACCAGGCTAATGGAGGGGCAGTAAGGGGTGATAGTCGATGTGTGGGGGTAAGTAGGGGGACCAGGCCAGCAGGAGGTTCAGTTGGGGGCGATCAGGCAGGCAGGTGAGCAGTTAGGAGCCAGTGATCCCAGATTGTGAGAGGGTTGTCCAATTGCCGGTTTAGGCCCGATCCCTATCTGGCAGTCAGACATCCCCCTAGGGGTTCCAGATTGGAGAGGGTGCAGGCTGGGCTGAGGAGACCCCCCCCCCCTTCCCCATGCACAAATATCATCCACTGGGTCTCCAGTTAATGTTAATATTCTCAATCTAAGCTCACTGCCTGGTTCATAGACTATTTTAAAGGGTAGATGCAGATTTTATGGCAGACACTTAAAAATCCATTAATCCTCATCTTTTGTTAGGAGATATTAAAAGCCACTGAGTAATTATAACACTAACAATTTTCGTATCACACATTAAAATAATTTATATATTTCAAAATGCTTCGATAGTACTCTTGGATACTTTTGAACTCTATTGAAGTACTTGTCTTTGAATGCATGTCAATGTCAAGGGCAGGAAGAAGATGCACCCCTACTATAAACCACGATGTGATGGTCCATTTTAGATGTCTAGGGCTTTGGCTAGGGCACAGCCAGTTATTCAGTCACACACTCAGCCTGTGTTGCTGGGAAGGCATTTTGTAGATGTGACTAGAATGTATAGTCAGGCACTTCCAGAAAGGAAGATTGCTTTATACAGCCTGGGTGGTTCTGACCCCTCATGCTTCCCTGAGGAAGAAGGATTCCTCTACCCCGACCCCCTTTGGGGAGGGCTGGCTGGAGTGGCGGAGGACCCCCCACCCATGCTCCAGCCAGCCCTCCCCAAAGGCCCACCCCACAGATTTCCAACTTGCCTACTCAGCCTTCACAAGTGTGTTAAGTCAATTTCTTGCAATAAATCTCTCAAACGGCTTTATTGAGATATGATTCTCATACCCTATAATTAACCCACTTAAAATAACAGTTCAATGGTTTTTTTATTACAATATTAATTTTTTTTAATTGTAGTAAAATATGTACAATATAACATATAATTTGCTGTTTTAGTCATTTTATGTGTACAGTTCAATGGCATTTATTCCATTTACAATGTTGGGCAACCATCAACATTATTTCCAAACTTTTCCATAATCTCAAATGGAAACGCTAACCATTCAGCAATAACTCCCTATTCTCCCCTTCTCTCCAGCCCCACTAACCTCTAATCTACCTGCTGTTTCTATGAGTTTTCCTATTCTAGACATTTCATATAATGGACTCATAAAATACTTGTCCTGTTGTGTCTGGCTTATGCACTGACCATAAATTTTCCAAGTTTATCCATATTGTAGCATATAATAGTATTTCATTTCTTTTTAAGGCTGAATAATATTATTTTGTTGTATGTATAACCCACATTTTACTTATCTACTCATCAGTTGATGGGGACTTGGGTTATTTCTGTCTTGGGTTGTTTCTATTGTGAATAATGCTTCTGTTAACATGGGCACACAAATATCTGTTCGAGTATCTGTTTTCAGTTCCTTTGGGTATATACCTAGAGGGAAATTGTTGGGTCATATGGTAATTCTAAGCAATATGTTGAACATGACCCATTTGCAGGACTGAAAGTAATTCATGGTGATTGTTTGCTGTATTTGATCCAGTTAAAAGTTTTTTTTTTTGTTTTTTTGTTTTGTTTGTTTTTGTTTTTGTTTTTTTAGCCCTAGCTGGTTTGGCTCAGTGGATAGAGCATTAGCCTGCAGACCAAAAGGCCACAGGCTGGGTGGTGGGCTCGGTTTAATGTGCAGGAAGCAGTCAATTAATGATTTCCTCTCATCATTGCTGTTTCTCTCTCTTCCTCTCCCTTCCTCTCTGAAGTCAATAAAAATATATTTTTAAAAAGGTGTTATTTTAAAGATAGAACAACTGATGCAGTTGAAGCTCTTACAATCCCTTTCTTTACTTTCTTATCTCCTAGATAAAAGGACATTCTATAGCCAGTGTGGAGCCTTTTGACCCATACTTACACATTGGACATACATTGCAGAGCATTATATTTTGAGTTTGAGCAGTTTACATAAATGGCTTCATTTTTTTGTAGCTTACTCTTTGTACTATTAGTTCATTTATTTTAACTTCTGAATAGCATTCCATTGTAAAAATACATCATTATTTCTCATACACTTTCATATTGACTCTAATTTTTCACTACTTCAAATAGTGCTGAATAGTTCCATTTGCATGTTTCCTTATTAAAATGTGCAAAAATTTAGGATATAATTAAAAATGAAAATTTTCTTGTTTTATCTGTGTTTAATATGATGCTTATGACATCCATTGAATTCTTAATTTCAAAAGTACTTTTTGAGATGTTTTATTTGGCATTTTCCCCCCAAATTCATCTTTTTGTGAAAGCATATTTTCCTATTATATCATTTCGATATTTCCTCCACTCTACATAAAGTCAGTGGTATGAAAAGGAGAGAAGATAATTAAGGAAAAGAAGACGTAGCGTTAGCAGGTCTTGTTAACTGACTAAACGTGGGAAGTAAAGAAAAAAGAACACAGGATGTAACTACCCCGTTTCCCAGAAAATAAGACAGAGTCTTATATTAATTTTTTCTCCCTAAGTTGCGCTAGGTCTTATTTTCAGGGGATGTCTTATCTTTCCATGCGCTAGGTCTTATTTTCGGAGGATGTTTTATTTTCGGGGAAACACAATATTAACAACAACTAACATTTTCTGCGCACTTGACATGTGTTTGGCACTGTGCTAGACATGTTCCCTGCATGAATTCATTCATTCTGCATGTAGTAAAAGATTTGGCCCTGGACAGTTTCAGGGGAGTAGCCTCTAGCCTGATAAGTATAGCGTCTGATCATCCATAGGTGCACAGTTTGTGTTCAGTCTCTTCCCTCATCCACCACTCCCTCTTTCCCCAAGAACCGTCAGTCCATTCCCCTCCCATATCGCTGACTCTGCTACAATCAACAGCTGGTATTGTTCATCAGGTTTTTCAGTCTCCTTTTTTTTTTTTTTTTTTTTTTTTAATTAATAAACTTTTACACTTCTGAGAATAAATTTTAAAATCTAAAAAATAAAAAATAAAAAAATAGCTTTGTTTACTGAAAGGCCCTGAGTCATGCAAACAGTCTATGCCAACAATAGGATTTATTGGGCTTTGGGCCACACAGTGTCAACTTGACCTCTGAAGAGGCTGGAGAGGAAGGTCAGCCATGTGAGTGGCCAACCATGTCTATGTGACCAAATCCCATTGCAATCTCCGGATGCCAAGGCTCGGGGGCTCCTGGCTGTACTGCCTGCGTTTCCCACTCATTGCTGCTGAGCAGGAAGTGCTGTCTGCACGGCTCTCCTGGAGAGGCTACTGGAAGCTGCACACCTGGTCTTCCCTGGACTCTGCCCTGCGCCCTGTTCCGTGTGTTGGCTTTAGCCTGTATCTTCCACTGTGACTGTGCGTTTACTGGTTGTGAGTTCATCTAGCCCACCTTGGGATCCTAGGGTGGTCTTGGGGGACACTGGAATTGCATATTCATAAAAGCCACTTAGGTAGTTATTATTATTACTTTCATTTTTATGGCTGAGGACACTGAAGCTCAAAGAAATGAAGTAAGAGATAATGGAACTTGAATGTAAATGAAGATGCCCATGATTCCCATGCCACAACCCTAAACTTCCTAAACTAATACACTCTGTGTGTTTGGCTTGGCACAGTGGTCGGCAAACTCATTAGTCAACAGAGCCAAAGATCAACAGGACAATGATTGAAATTCCTTTTGAGAGCCAAATTTTTTAAACTTAAACTTCTTCTAACGCCATTTCTTCAAAATAGACTCGCCCAGGTCTTGGTATTTTGTGGAAGAGCCATACGCAAGGGGCCAAAGAGCCGCATGTGCCTCGAGAGCCGCAGTTTGCGGATCATGGGGCTTGGGGAACTGGGTACAATTCACCAAGAATAGCAATCGAGAAGGAATAGATTTGGGGGAAATTGCTGAATTGTATTGTATTTATGAGCCTAGAGCTTCAAAACTAGGTGTGGAATGGAGATAAAGATTTAGGAGTGATAGGTGGGGGTTTACATCCCTGGAATGACTGCCATCATAAAGGTTGAGTATGTAGGGAGAAAGAAGATGAACTGAGAACAGAGTCCAGGTTTCACCAATATGGAAATGTCAAATAAAGAAAAGGAGCCAGCAAAGATTGAAAAAGAATAGCAAGAACTGGGAGAACCAGAGAGTCAGGCCAAGAGCACCAGGGAAGGACATGGCCAATGATGTACAAATATGTCACATGAGATAAAAACTAAATAGTGTACATTGGATTTGGGAACTAAGAGACTTTGGCAAGAGCAGTTTCAGATTAGCCATGGGTACAGAAGCCAGGCTGCAGGGGCCAAGCAGCAAGGGAGAGAGGGGTATGGGGCAGAGAGGCAGACAGCCATTTCTTTGTCATCTGCACTATCATTTGTCATTCACATGGTCCTGGGATTGCTATTTTAACTGCCTTGGTGTCTATTTGTCATCTCCCATGGGATCGGCTCTGATTCTGGGTCCCACTCGGAAGTGAATACTCCACAGGTGGAAGTTTGTGGTGCATGAGGGAGGAAAGCTGAGGAAGGGGATTGTGGAGGGATGAGAAGCAGTGCAAAGGGGATCATTCCCGTGGGGTTCAGGCAGGGGTTCCCAGGATGCAGTCATGCTTGGGAGTTTAAAGGGAGCCCTGAGTCAGATAGACCCCATCTCAAATCCTGTCTCTGGCACATTCTGTGTAACTCAGTAACGATTCTAAGTCTCCATTTCCTTATCTGCAAAACAACAACAATGGTGCCTTAGTTTGCTGGGGCTGCCTTCACACAATGCCACTGATCAGGGTGGCTAGATAATAGAGACGAACTTTCTCACAGTTCTGGAGACTAGAGATCCAAGGTCAGGGCGTCGGCAGGGTTGGTTTCTCCTGAGGCCTCTCCTTTGCTCGCAGACCACTTCTGGCTGTGTCCTCACACGCTCGTCCCTCTGTCTGTGTGTTCTAGTCACCTCTTCTTATAAACATACCAGAAATATTGAAGTAGGGCCCACCCTAATGACTCCATTTGAACTTAATTACCTCTTTAAAGGCCCCATCTATAAAAATAGTCACCATCTGAGATACTGGATGGGGGCCTTCATTATGTATTTTGTGGTGACACAATTCAGCTCATAACAAAGAGGATAATTTGAAACCTATTGCACATCGATCTTGGAAGAAGAACTGAGAAAACGCAAAGAACATACTTAGTTCAGTATCTGAAACCTCGCCACTACTCAGTAACCTAGAGAAGAAGGAAATCTCCAGACCTATAAAGGAAGTGCTTGCCTGGCTCTAAAAGGAAGTAGAGGGAAAACTCAGGCCTGATTTTGTTTTTTAAATTTATTTTATATACATATATACTAGAGGCCAGGTGTACAAATTCATGCACTGGTGGGGGTCCAGTCGGCCTGCTGCAGCCGTTCTGCCATTTGGTCACTGGGCTTTTATTATATAGAATAATTGATATCAGAGAGGAAGAAAGAGGGAAAGATAGAAACATCAATGATGAGAGAGAATCAATGATCAACTGCTTCCTGTACACCCCACACTGGGATAGAGCCCACAACCCAGGCATGTTCCCTAACCAGGAATCAGATGACGACCTCCATGTTCATAAGTCAATGCTCAACCACTGAGCCATACTGGTCAGGCCCAAGGCCCACATTCTGAGTGATTTCTTCTGGAACACATTCCCTGACCAACCCTTTTGCCTGCACACAGGTCACCCCTTCGCCCTGGTCCTGTCCAGTAACTTCCATTCTGCCACTCTTTTTGTAGCTGTCTCCCCCGATGGTGGTCATTGTCAGAGAGCATGTCTATCTTGGTGATATCATCAGCACAGACGCAGGACAAAGGGCACAAACATGCTTATCGAATGACTGCATGACTGTCAACATTTCCCCGAGATAACACAGGGACTCGCTCCTCCCCACATTTTTACAGCAAAAGAGAGCGGAAAATAAATGAAGACTTAAGAAGACTAAAAACATTTCTTTGTTTCCTGGGCAATGTGAGTCCACTTTCATTCAAGGCATCTGCTGTTGAAGTTTCTTCCTTTGAGTAAAAGAAAACCTGATAAGTTTGCATAGCACGCAATCCACACAGTTATGCTTTCTCAATATTTAGCTGGCTTTCTCCTTTTTCCTCGGCACTGCCCTGGAGCAAATGCTGAATTTTAATTTTGTGGTTTTTATCTAATTTTTAGCAGTAGCCCTTACACAGGTATGAATATTTATATATATATATATATATATATATATATATATACTCCCCACCCCCCAAGAAAAGAGAAACATTAAAACTCAAAACAAGCTTTATGCAAATTTGCTTTCTCAACTTTATGCACCTGAGTTAAATGAAGCTCATAAGAACGGTTGCAATTCGGTTAATGTTTTCCTCCTGACACAGAATTTTAATTTGGGATTGTATTTCTGAAAGTACCATTTGGGAGGCTGACAATTCAGGAGGCCGGTGAAAACGATGCCTTCTCTATTACAGGTGGCAGGAGGGCTTCTTCGGGGCATGAACGAGGCCAAAAGTTCACCAAGGTCAGGGGGCAGCAACTGTCCTTGACACTGAAAAGGGCTGTTTGGAAATCAGAGAAGTAGGTGGGACCCCGGTTGTTGTTTTTAATGCTGTTAATAGGAGGCAGAATGCTAATTAGTCAGGTTGACTAAGTGGCTGAGTCATGCAGTAACCCTTCTCACCAAAGAAGTGCCCATTCTGAGATGCTAAACGAGGCCATAAAGGCAGCCAACCATCCAGTTCTTATAAGGTAACAGTACCCATGAGGCTGTTAGCATCCCAAGCAAATTAAGTTTTGTGTATGTTGTGTGTGTATGTGTCTATGTCTATGTCTATGTCTATGTCTATGTCTATGTCTATGTCTATGTCTATCTCTATCTCTATATCTATATCTATATCTATATCTATATCTATATCTATATCTATATCTATATCTATATCTATAGACATATGTGTATGGAAGATCCAGTTTTCATATCTCTGGCTTTCTCTAATAAACACGTAAATTAATCCTGCAATAAACTTAGGTTTTTGAGATACTGAATCAGATAAATGTGTTTTTTAAAGAAAGCCCATTGACAATTTTTATTTGAAATAAAAATTCTAAAACTCAAGAATTGAATGCCTTTTGTTTGAAAGTTGTGGTTTGGGGTTGTCAGTAGAGGGCCCAGCATGGTGGAGGCAGGTTCTGAGGCAGGACTGGAGCTCAGTTAGGGACATGTCAGGGGTCTGGCCTGCTTTCTGGAGAAGGATGTCCTAGCAAGGCCCTCTCAGGCTGTCCCAGGAGACTCCACTGTCCCAGCTGCCTGTTTACAAGCCCTCCCCCAGCCCCCCCTTCCCGCCCCGCCCTCAGCGGCACTTACCCAGAGTGAAGTCTGCAGGGGTCTTTGTTCTTCACAGCTGAGACCGAGTGTCCACTTATCCCATCCCCAGCGCAGAGGATGGGTAACGGGATAACCAATTGGGGTCACTGATGCCTCCTGACCGGGAAAACCCAAGAAAAGCGGTGCCAGGGCGGCTCTGACCACAACACCAAGTCACCACGTGCTGCTGGTTCTCTCAGCACAGCCACACTGAGAACACAGGGCTTCGCTTCCACAGAGGGCGTGATTCGGAAATTCGTTTCTTCCTTCCTCCCTCTATTATCTTCCTTCCACACTGTTCTTAGGAAAGGAGGACTTTCATTTCATCCAAAGCAAGTAAGAGAAGGAAAAAAATTGAGTGCAATGGTGGTGGGCTGAGGGGAGGGGAACCAGGAGGCACGGGGTGAGTGTCACCGAGCTGACCTCCTGGGAGGATGTGGCCTGGCCCTGCGTGCCTTCAGGCTTTCCGCCAGGAAGGAGGAGAGCCCGGGGCCTGGTGGAAGCCGAGCCCTTCCACGGAGTCCAAGAAGAGCATCCGGAGACCCACACGAGAGAGGATGCAGTCTGCGTGGAAGGGTTTTTGGGGGGAAGTGGGAGGCAGTCCCCAGGTCCCCAAGGCACGTCTCCTTCCAGCCTCAGTGGGAGAAGTTCAGCCTTGTCTTCCTCAGACCCAGAAATAGAGACAGGGCCAGACATTTCTCGCCTTTGGTTCAGTCCATGTCTCTATGCCCTTCCGCTGGCTTAGCTTCTGCTCCTGGGTGCATCCCACTGGCTCTGTGAGGCCCGCCTGGCTCTGAGAGAGAACCTGTGAGCAAATGCCATCGGTGCACCAGGCAGAGAGAGGGTGCTTGGAGAAGTCTGGGCGAATATTATCTTGGACTGGGGGCCAGGCGCCCTTCCCAACTAACCAATCAACTTCCCAATCTTCTCAGGCGTCTGATAGGTTTGCCCCCTAACCAATCTACTTCCTAGATCTTCCGGGGTTTTGTGTCCCTTATCCAATCTGGTCCTTTCCCAGGGCTAGACCCTCCCCCACCCCACCCCCCTTTAAGGTCATCACTTTAATTCCTACCGCACCTGCCTTGTGGTAGCAGCACCTCCCCCTGTGCCATCTTGGCCTTTACTGGGCACGTGCCCAGCGGAGAATTTCCCCTGCTGGTTCTCATCTGCCCTTGGCAATGACCGCCTAGCAATCCTTCCTGCCTGACTCAGGACCCAGAGGTCCCCTGAGGCGTGGGAAGTGGTAGCTTCCTCGTGAAGCAAGCCCAGTGTTGGATTCTGCTTCCCAGTTTATTGGTCTTTGTACCAGGCCATTCCCTTTGCCCCCAGGGCTTTAGGAATATCCAGCTACCTACACTCACAGGATCAGGGGAGACGGTGTGTGCTCCCCCCACGGTGCTACCGGGGGTGAACACAAAACAAACCAGGCCTACTAACTCTGCTTTCCTGCGCCACGTGCAGCCATCTGGGTTCTATTCGCAGAGTTAATGGAAGTTCCCAACCTTGATTTGAGAGGAGGGATGACAGATCTACTCAGGTTTTAGAAAGCTCATTCTGGCAGCCAAAGAGGCTGAAGCAGGGAGCACAGGGAGAAAGAGACCCATGAGGAGGAGGTCTGAAGGCCGGGACTCTGACCAGGGTGCCTGCTGTCCCTGGGAGGGTGAAGGTGATGGCCACCTCCCACAGCCCAGCTGTCCCTGGGGAGCCTGTTAGAAGGCACTTCCATTGGCCCCGCCCCAACCAGGGCATGTAAATCTCTGGAGACGGTCCAGGAACCATGTCTCATGCTCTCAAGCAGATTCGCAGGCACATCTGAGTTTTGGGACGTGCTGTTGTGTAGAAGACGTGCTATTGTGGGAGCTGTTGCCTGCCCGCCTTTGGCCACCTGCGCGCACACCTGGGTCCGTCCCTGCTCTCCTGCTCCAGGGACGTGTGCTCTGAGGGTTAGCTTTCCACCCCTGCACCACGGGGATGCTCTGCGGGGATCAGAGTTCCACTTGGAAAGTCACCACTTCCCAGGAATAAATCAGGCCGCCTGGGAACAGTGCAGTCTCTCTCGACTTGAGAGGAGGCTTCATCAGCTCCGATTCGTCAGAGGATCTGGTCTGCATTGCAATCATCATCATTGTGATGACAAGCAGCATTTGTTTAAGGGGGAGTGGGGGATGGCGGGTGAGGGAGGCCTGGAGTGTTGAGCAGCAATAAATCCTCTCTCTTTGTCTTTGTGGGCTCGGAGGGTAGCAGTCATTCTCTCCCTTCCTTGCTCTCGGGGCTCGCCTCGCAGACAAAAGTAGGGGTGGGGTGACTCAGGGATGACCGCGAAGACCCCCAGGAAAGCCCGGCTCCTTCCTGTCTGCCAGAGTGCCTTGTCGGTCCTGGTCACTCTGAAATGTCCTTACGTTCTTCTGTTCTTCTATTATTCATACTTGGGTTACTTAAAATATTGATGTCCCTCTGAGTGGGTTGTAATTGAAGAGTGACCTTCAGTCAATATGAGGACCCCAAATAAGCGTATATGTATTTTAAAATATATGTGTACTACAGTACCAACATTATATACAATACATTGGACCCATGCAAAGCTAACAGTGAAAACATAAATGTATATAAATTATACATTCTCCCCTAGCCCCCAATGGATTGGGTGGCAAATCCTGCTTCATAGATTCCTCCTCTAACACTGAACTTCCACACCGGAGGAAACCCACATATGGGCTCAAATGGCCAGTCAGCTCCCTGAAAGGTAGGCGAAAGGGAAAAGGCACTTTTTCTGGAGGAAAATGTAGCTTTCTTAGGGGGGTTTTAAACTCCAAAGGTGTTATATAATCACAGGTAAGAGAAAGAAGGACCTACAGGTGAGACCGCTCATGGGGTAGAGGGGAAAAGACATGAATGAAAGAAATGAAATTATTTAAGGAGCACCTAATACACATTAGGAACTGTTTCTGACTTATCTTCTCTCACTTGATTTTCACGAGTCTTGCTGAAGTAGGCATTGCTTTCTCTCTTTTATAAATAGGGAAGTTAGATGATTTCTTCACGTTTACTCAGCAGGAATGGGATGGATCTGGGATTCAAGGAGGGAGAGCACTGGGCGCTTGACTTTCAAAGACGTCAAACAGGGAGATGAGGGACATCAAAGAGGCACTTTCCGTCTTCAGGTCTCTGAGAAAGACGAGCATCCCCTTTATCCAAGGGTAACCACTCCTTGATGCCTTGATACTCCCTCCTCCTGCCTCTTCCGGGACCATCTCTCTCAAGCAGCCCCTTCTCCTTTACCCCTGGTGTCTCTGCTGCACCTGTGACCACCAGGAGGGCCGCAGAGGGGATGAGATGTGGAAGGAAAAGCAAGCCACACCCTCTCAGGGAGTTCCACCGGCTCTGCTTCCTTCTCCCTTCCTCAGGCAGGAACTGTTCTCTCTCCTCAGTGTTTCTTCCCGACCCTTTGCCTGTGGGCATCCATAGCATCCCTATCGCAAGAAAACTGCCTTGAAACCCACATGTTTTCCCTTCCCTCAGGCTCCTTCCCCACCTCCTTCCCCCCAATATTTCTCAAGCACAACTCTGTTCCTCTCACTCCAGTGCAGAAACACCTTTGATTGAAGTACATGTCACTTACTGTTGTCTATGGTTTCTGTGACTAAGCAAAATCCACAGGATACAACCAATTTTACCATCAACTGATGGATATGAACAAGAGTTCATTTCTTACATCTCAACTAGAACGCAACGAAACGATGTTGAGTGAACCCGTGCTATTGGAGGACCTGCCGCCATGAGATAATGGATTGTCTCCCTCTCTTTCCCCTTCAGGAGATCAGGAGGGTCTGGGATATGGTGTTATTTTGTCTGCCTGGTCCTGGGCGTAAAACATAGGAGCACACGTATGGCGAGGCAATCGCTGGGTTCTGTCATCTGAAGTGCCCAGTCAAACTCCATGCTTTCCAGGTCTTCCCAGGCTTATGTGGTTTCTCAGGATGCAGAAGTCAAAGCCTTGAAACTGGGTCCAACTGGTTGCCTTCAGCCTTGACCTGCTCTTCCAGACCCAGTTGGATCTGAACCCAACTCAACCTGCTGTTCTTCCACACAGAAGCCCAGCATTTCAAGAAGAAAACAAAGCACATCCTGGAAGTTCCCCGAAGGGGGATGTTGCTGAACCTGGAAGAATGCAGGGCCTCGAGCTTCTCGCCACGAGAAGATGGGGGGCTGCTGTGGGTACATCGGTTCAGCTTGAAGCTTGAGGTCACGTGCGTGGAGCTGACCCAGACTGTAAGAAGCTGGCATATTTGGAAGGTGGCGTGTGGAATGGTCACAAAGCAAGAAGGGAATCTAGAGTCATACAGGGGTTCTCAAAGTGTGGTTCTTGGGCCAGCCACATCAGCCCACCTGAAATGCGAGTTCTCAGGCCCCGCCCAGACCTGTAGACATTCTTGGGGTGCTCCCTACATCTGTATATTTTAACAAGCCATCTGGGGGATTGTGATGAGCACACACACCAGTTTGAGGCCCGCTGTCTGGTGGAATGAACACCGTAGAAATGAGAAAACCTAGATGGTACCACCAACTGTCAGATCAGAGAGACGGCGAGGCCTCTGATTCCCTGTCTATCAACCAAGGGGATCGGAAGGGAAGATTTCTGAACCGTCCTTCTCTCGATGGAAACTCTTTTACCAAAGAACCCCAGGGTCCGTTCATGAAACATTCTTTACCGTGGAAGCCAGACCCTAATTCCGCAGTGCCTGCCTGCCCAGGGCCGGCCTTCATTCTGACACGGCACCAGGGGCCTCTGAGAGAGCCAGTGGCTGTGCTCTCCCTTGTTTGGGAGAAGGAAAGTGCCTTCCCTCATATATCGCTCACTTCCTCTTCTTAGCCAGTATGCAACCGTATTCCTACTTATCTCTGCCTGTGCCCAAACCTTAATTTAACTAAGGGCTCAGCTGCCTTCCCATTTTGTGCCTATTGCTGTGCCAGGCGCTGTGCTAGAGGGATGATGGGAACTGGCCTGTACCAGCCCAATCAGTCTCATGAAGCTTTCTGGGGAAAGTACTGGTAACTTCCAGCAGCTGAAAGCTGGTAAGAGGATAGATCTTTCAGACTGGGACATCCATATGCAGATTCCCAGGCCCCTCCTGAGGAGACACAAAGGAGTCATATGACCTGCCCTGTAAGCTTGATGGCATCCTGGCTCCGGCCCCTCCAGTGCTCCCCAGCGCCTCGCGGGGGCGGTTCACTGAAGGCAAAGAGGCAGTCTCTGAGCTGCAGGATCCAGCTGGCATCTCCCAGATGCAGATGAGGAGAACCCCGAGTCAGCAGCAGGGCCCGGGACAATTTCCGAAGCCAGCCTCAGGCGCCACTCCTACCCGCACAGCCTGGGGCTCGCAGGTCCTCACCCGCCTGTCGATACCCTCATCTCCATCATCACTCATCTCACCAGTGAAGAGCCACTCCTGACTTCTTCCTCTGACAAAGGAAGTCTCTGGAGTCGATCGGCCATAAAGACAGCTCAAGTGTTTCGAGAGCCTCATGTGGCGGGAAGGTTCCATTAGAGCTTTCCATTTTTAACCGACTGGGAGGAGTGGTCTCAGCGAGGGCCTGACCCCCTCCCTCCCACAGATGAAACTACCTGACACACTGTCTATGGGGAAAGGGAGGGTGCCAAGTGTTTTAAAGGAACTATTGGTAGCATGCCTGGGAAAAACAGGAATGTAATGTTATTCTTGTAACATATGAAAGTGCTGTTTTTAGGCCAGAAGTTTCTGGTTAGGGTGATGTCACATGCTTCAACCTAAAAACACAGTCCTGGAGCATCTGTGAGTACGTGGCCTTTGTTGTCCCATCTCTGCTGGCCTCCCCAGCGGCTCTCCTGCATCTCCCAGCACCCACACATGCACTGCCCTTTCTTCTCTGCCGAGAGGGTTCTGTCCCAGCTCTTCCTGTGACCTGCTCCTTGTCCTGTCCATCCTGTCTTAGACGTCAGTGATACAGGGACCTCCTGGGACATCTAACCCATCCTGTGCTGACTGCCTCTGAGCGCTGGACTATAAGCCCTCTAACCTCTTTGTCTGGCCCCTCGGTCGGCCAGGAGCTCCCTGAGAGCTGGGGCTGGGCCTTCCTAATTGCCAGCACCCAGCAGCAGGCAGCACACAGTGGGGGCACTTATTCCCCGTGCAGCCTTAGTTTCTTTCGGAGGCAAAGGCGAGAACAGTGTCCCCAGTGGAGAGCACCGCCGCTAACTGTTGAGATGGGCCACATGTGCCGTAAGCCGTTAGGGGCACGAGAAGGAGGAGGGTGCTCACAGAAAGCCAATGAAGAACATTTGGGAGATGGGGAGATGTGCCCTGGTCCTAGGTCTCTGGGTCTTAAGAGAATGTGGGGGAGAACCCAGGCCACTAAGATGCACCCTGATGATCTGACGGGCCCTGGTCTGCAGGAAAGTGGGACCCCCCCCTTCACCTCAGAGAGAGCTCTGGGCGTCACCAGATCCCTGCACAGGCGACAAATGGGTGACAAACGGAGGGACAGGGAAGGAATCACAATAGCAGTCACACCAATTAAAATAGAAATGATATCATCTGGGATCGCTCAAGCAATTAGCGCACAATTTGGTGTAATAAGAAGTCAGAGAGAGGGAGGAAGAGAGAATGAGCACACGAACACACGTGCCCGCCAAGAACAGGAGAGGAAGCAAGAGATGGAGCCTGTGGGGTCCCAGCACGGAGCGGAGCCACAGGGCAGGCTGACCGGGCCCTGCTGGCTGGGGGTCTGGCACATGATGCATCTTGGACTTCGATGTCTTACTCAAGCCCTTCCTGGCCCGATTTTAGGAAGAGTGTACATTATTTACATGAAAACAAATATGAGCATTAGGAGGCATGTCTCCCCTGCGTGCAATTCCTGCTGAAGAATTTACATTCTTCTAATTTGCTGCTTTACCGCATCGCTTGGTATCCGCCCGAGATGAGCGCCATGTCCTCAGCGAGGAAGGTGCTGGGGAAATTCACCCTTTTTTTGCACTTAATCTCTCGCTCTCCTCCTAGAAGCCGCCACACTCTCACCCACTGGAGACTCCCCCTCCTGGGCGCCCGCCCGGTCTGCAGGTGGCAGCCGCCCCCCATCACAGTGCTGGCTCGGAAAGCGCTGGATTTCAGCCATGTTGAGGGCACGGCTGCAGCATTGCTCATCCGGTTCAAAATGGCCTTTCCCAGCACAAATGCAGAGGCATGTGTTTTATTTACGTCGCAATCGAGGCATTCTTCTTAAAAATGGGGATTCTGAGTGTTTTTCAGCAACACGCGAACATGCATACCATATGGCGAGCCGCCTCCTGCGGAGCCGGGATGAGCATCATGAATAGCATTAATGTAAACCACATGTATTAGCGGGACCCACCCGACCGGCTCCACACACTCGCAGACTGAAAACGAAGCAGGAAAATGTCTGACGAAACCTACACATTGGACTTCTGGGTGCCAGGAGGCATGGGCGTGCTTTCCTCTGGGAAAAGGAAGGAGCATTTAGGATCTTAGCTCTAAATGCCCAGGAATACCAACGCCGTGCTTTTGTGTGTGGCACTTAGATGTGAAGGACAAAGAACACCCCAAGAGGCCAACCTTGAAGGCAGCTGTGGACGTGATTGTGGGCTTCTGTCACTTGTAAATCCCATTGCAATGCAGACCGTGGGCAGCCGTGGGTGGGAGGCTGTGCAGGGCCTTGCACATAGCCGGGGCCTGGCCTGGGCAGCGCTCATATGCTTATCCAGGGCGCAGTGCAGAGGCGAGGCTGACAAGGTACCATCAGGACAGACTGCAAAGGGTGATGGGAGCCAGCTGGAGTCACAGGAACACAGGCTGGTAGCTGCATTTAATTTTCAAATACCAGCAGGGAGCTAACTTTCCTGCTGAGTTGTTTTTGCTCAACGTTTTATGAATGTGATGTGGCTTGGCTGGGTTATTAGAATTATCATCTATGGGAACTGTATCCATGGCTGCAACCTAAATATTTTAACATTTGAAGTTTTCCCCAAAGGGGTTATCCTTTCATGGTGTCTGTCTCCTGCTGCTTCAATCCCCCGCAGATGCAGGGACATGAGGACAGGGTACTCCTGGCTCTCCCCGCTGTCCATGCCTCTCTGCCCTCTTATTTATTGAGTCTCTCCTACACGCCAGATGCTGTGCTTGCTGCTTTCCATTGTTTGCAGGAGTGAACATCGCACTGCTCCTCTTTCGAATCTTACCTCTTCTTCTTAGTCGCCACTGTTGACCGTGAGGAGGACGGGGTCCCATCCTTTTTCATTTTTTACTACCCACCCTCACTTTCCTTTTTCTACACCAAGACCTTCCAATGTCTTGGTGACATTAAAATCCACATCAATAAGATTGACCATGAGTAATTAATTGTCAATGGTGGGTTAAAAGTATGCCAGGGCTCTTTCTACTATTTTTCTACTTTCATATAAGCTTGGAAATATTTATAACAAAAAGTCAGAACAATTCATGTTGATGGCCCTTACAAAATCCTTGTCTTGTAGTTCCTGAATGTCGTCTTCAGCTCCATTTCAGCTGCCAAGGGTGAGGCGACATGCTCGACTTCAAGATCAAGTGAGATCCCTGACTCAGGAGCTGGACTCAATTTCCACCTTCCTTAGTTCTACCTTATCCCCCGACTGTATTCATCGCTGACCAACATCCAGATCTCAAATCCCTCTACCACTCCTACTTCTCAAAATCCATTTGTTCTCATTTTTGGCTTCAATTAAGACCTTGCCTGATCTCAGTCCCTTAGATTGGGCAATGAAATGATTCTTGTACCAGCACTCGTTAATTTCCTACTCACTTGCCTTTATACGAAACCTGATATTCCAATATTTAACCCCATTACACAGTTTTACTCCTTTTTACTTGCATAGCAAATACACCGTAGGCCACATTACTTATGTATAGTCCACAGAGCAGGAAGTAACAAATGTTATTCTTTTAGGAAATATCTTATGAGCTTTAATCTTTCTTAATTTTAACCTACATCTTAGCCACTGTCCGTTAGAACCTTCTCTGATGATTGACATGTTCTTTGAGTCTTTTCTGTTCAAAATGGGAGCCACAATGCACAAGTGCCATTGGGCAGTTGAAATGTGGAGATGGCTAGTAGTAAGCTTGAGAAATTAAAATGGAATTTTATTCAATTTTTATTGATTTATACTTAAATCGACACACATAGCTAGTGGCTCCCATGCTGGAAAGCACAGCTCTGGAGCTTGGGGGCAGTGCTGCTACCTGGAGAGTCTGCCCGCGAAGGTGGTCTGTTTCCTTCTCGCCCAAGTGCAACCCTTCTGTTCTGTGGATCTTTTCTCTCCTTGTGGGGCCTTTGTTTCTGACTCTGGGATGGAATGACTTGATGCTGGGTACAAAGACTGAAATCCTGGGTTTCTTGTCCATGCCTAACCCTCTCCTGCAAGGCCAACTTTCATACTTTATTTCAACACCAAATGCCTGGAATTCATCATCTCTTTCCAGACCCCCTGCATTGACGGCAGGGATGTTCACTCTCTCCATGGGATGGAAGATGATGTAGGTGAGAAGCAAAGGGAGCATTGCTCTCCTGCATGTGCTGAACAAGAAAAGCCCAGGACTTAAGCCTGTGCAAGATCCTGGCAGCTCTGCAGGTCGGTGTCAGCAAAGTGCTCAGGGTCTCCTACAACTAAGATCTCAGATGCTCACTGGGTATTTTATTCCAGGCACTCCCAGCATCCCTACAGGCAGCACAGAATAGAGTTCACCCTATTCACACCCTGGGAAACAGAAGTTTGCGGAGGTGAAGTCATTTGCCCGAGGTCACAGGCTTCATCGCTGTTAAGAGCAAGGACCAGGCACTTAACCATTTCTTTACTCTGAAATTAGAGTTTTATCTAGTGGATGCTTCTGCCTAAAGAGCCGGTGTTACAGTTCTTTTATGCTAAGCTCCATTTCAGCCTTCCTTCTGATGTATGGCCCCAATTCTGCTCCAGTGGGTCTTGCTCAAAACTCATTTCTTTGGTGAACCATCCTCTAATCTCATATGACCACAGGCTCTCCTTAGACCGGAGCTCCAGGACATGGTTTTTGAAAAATGACATCATAATCCTCCAAAGAAATGAAGGAAATTGAAAGCGATCTTTGTGACGCATGATTTTTATTTGCTTGCTTGTGCTGTTGGGATGAAGAGGGTACCGGATAGGGGCCATAGCTTTCCCACGTTTTACAGCATGCGTAATAAGTTCACAGAATATAATAAATTTTCCACAGGCCAATGACAAATTCCAAAGCACATAACCCACTGCAGAGGCTGTAAAATTATTCATGGCTGGCACTGATGAGAAGGTCAGAGTTTTTATCCTGCAGGGAGAAGACACTCTGACCCCAGAGAAGCAACGAGCGATTCTCAGGAAAACCAGGTGTATAGAATATCTCAATAAACCTATTTCTGGAATGAATGTTAATAAGGCACATAACAATGGGCGAATTTATGCCATAGTTGGCGTTGGTTACTTCTCATACGATGCACTAATTGGAATGTAGCTCTTAAAAGAGAACGTTTAAAATGGTATATTGCTGGCCGAACGACATAATATATGTGCAGAAGTGCATATGCATATTCATATTATATGTGCAAATTCTTATGTAATGATGGAATAACTTCCGATGTCTGTCAGCTTTGTGGAATTAGTAGAAAATCAAAGTGGAAAAATGTTAGAAAAATAGGATTTGAATGTAACCATCCACACCACATGATGGCTGTGTGGGGTGTGGGAAAAAAAGGATTCTCTAGAATGGGAGGGAGGAGACGGTACTTTACTAATGGGCATGGAAGTGGACAGTGACCATTTTTGAACATTTGCTTCTTTCATGTATCTATTATGATGTCCTAATATCGATTTCATTGCAAACAAAACCACTTACTAATGTGTGTCTGTGTTACTAAAAGGCACAGTGCTTATGCATACTGTGACAGTCCAAGAAGAAATATGGGAAAAGGTGAACACAAAGGAATGTGGGGGTTAGTGGAAAAGGCGGTGCATGGAACCATTGAAAAGCAGAGGCTGTGAGGGGCCCAGTTCCAGGTCAGCAGTCAAGGCTGGTATGAGCTGAGTGGGAGCAGTTACCTGGTGTGGTTTGTGTCCTCAGTTAAGAGGCAGGGTTTGGGGATCTCAGGCTTGTGATCTGTTAAATTAATAAGTGCAAAGTGCTAGGTGCCATGATAATGATGATGATGATGATGATGACGATGATGATGATGGCATTTCAGGTGAGAGCATTTACCAGGTGTCAAGTACATGGCATTTTACATGCATCAAAACATGTTGTCTGTATGTGTACACACCCGTAGAGAGGAGTGACTACAGGATGGTATGAAATCACAGAGGAGGGCTCTCTACCCGGTCCAGGAGGATTGATTTTGGTTCCCAGGAGCAGTGAATGTTTTAAATAAGAGTGGAGGTGAATCAGAAGTACCAGAGGGTTCCACATGGAGAGAGGAGAGCAGTCAGGTGGCACAGCAGAATGGTAAAAAGATGCAGATGATTTCCTTGTCTCCAGACATTAGTCCCACTCATCAGGTTACGCCTGAAGCAATCCCTGGCTTGAAGTCATCCTAAAAAATAGTCAGAAAGCTTGAGTTCTCCTCCACAACCTGCTCTTACTCTCAGTGCTAGACACTGTTCTTGTTCGCCAATATATTTGATCCCCTCTCCATTCCCAGGAAAGATGAAATTTCCTTATCCCGAAGACAGAGCATGGGATCTGCTTTGGCCAATGACATGTGAACAGAAGTGTATTGGGCGGTGGCACGTAAATGTTGGTGTGCTATTCTCCACATTCTCCTCTGTTCTATTGAACCAGGAGATCATGTGCTCCAGATGGCTCAGCTGCAGGAGGATGGGGCCCCTGCTTCACAGTGACCTTCCTCAGTGTCCAAGGGAGACTCCTGAGGGTCACCTTGACCCACAGTGGAGTTTGAGTGAAACACAAATTTTTGTTAAGTCACTAAAATTTGGGGGAGTGGTATTTATAGCTGCAATATAACACTATCTGTTTGTATTTATTTCTGTTGAAAATCTTTTTGTTTTGTTTTTCAGATTTGCATCTTTTATTTTTGTATCTTTTGAGTTACTTTTACTATAAAGTGTTGTCTATGGGTTTTTAATGGCATCCACATTTCTGTTGGAATCAAATACCTTTTGAAATAGCATCCTATTATGTACAAATATTGTGCTGAATTTCAGATAAAAGTTAAGAGTTAAAAATACAAGAAATCCTTCTGTTAAAATCCTATATGGATAGTATTCTGCAAGAAATTCTTAATATTATATTGCCTTCAATGTTTTGACTTTTTCCTCTTTACTGGCATAATCCATTCTATAATTTTCTCATAGTCACTAACTAAATTTAATTTTCAGGTAAAGTGACATTCCTTTATTCATTAGAAATAAATTTTTTGAAAATTGTAAGTGTGGTTAAATCCCTGTATCCTTCTGCAATTATTTTTCTCTTTAAAGGGAATGTTTCCACCACATAGCTAGACCTCATGGTTCGCATTAATTAAAATATGCTTTCGTACACTTCGCTGAAGCTGGAATTTCAATATTAGACACTTTTGGATGATGCCAGAAGGCTGTATCCAAACTTGCAATTTGGGCCAGTTCATTGCTTAGAACCTGCTGCCGGTTTTGTTTCCCAAAGTGATTCACAGCAAAGTAGGAACAGGTTAATAAAGGTTCAGGTGCAACCACATCATCAGTGGACAAATATTGGACGTCTCTGATGAGAGGATGACCTCAAACAAGGGCAAACTTTCCCATAAAATTTACAAATGATAAGGAGAGGAGAATCTTTTTTGTGATGCTTTTATCTGGAGACCCAGAGGAAGAGGGTCTCCAGATAATAAGATTTTTTTTCCCCTATAGAAAAGCCCTCCTCCACCAAACACAGACAAGATGCATCACCAAGTTTTCTTTCCTCCCTCCCCCATCTCTCGTTCCCTCCATCCTTTCTTCCCTCTTTCTCTCTTTCCTTTGCTTCCTTCTTCCTTCCCTCCTCTCCTTCCTTTCTTTTGAGCACCTGTCACATGGTTAAACACCCGAACTAAACCATGGAAACAAAGATTGAGAGGACCAAGCAGAAAAGCAATGGGTTATATCTCATAGTCATGATCATGACTAAAGAATGGGCTGTCCTGATTCTGTCCACATTTGCTTTTTCCAGGTCCTGCCCATTTCCTGCACTTTTTACTTCCTGTTTCTCTTCCACCTCTTCCGGTCCATTTCCCCCTTCTCCTCCCTCCTGCTGCGGCTCTGCCTGACACCCATCGTCGTGCTCTTTCTACCTATTAGCTTTTACGTGGGGAATAGGATGAGGTACTTCACACTTCTTTTGGTAGAAAGAAGCGTACGTCCTGATGAGTAGTATCAGCCCTCTGACGCAGCAGCTGTGGGGGTGCTTGTTGGGATATTTGAAACAACCGTTATCACGCGGGCTGCATCCTTCGCTGCCTCGCCAAGTCGGGCTCTGAACAGAGATATGGAAAAGTGCGAATGAGAAGACCTACTCCGGGTAAATAATGTAGCACCAGACGGCTGATGTAGGGCATATCGCACTGCTATACACGAAGGTCTAAATTACGTCGTAAGATCATTATAGATTAAGAAATCACGTCTTGGAGATAACACGTACAAAATAAAGTGAAGCAAAGAGGGACTCACTTGAGAGCAGAATTGCGCCATTACCAGAAAAATTTCCCTTGTGGGGTTCATCCTGAGTGCACTCCTTTCCCTTCCAGCGGGTTTCTCTTTCCTTGCAGGGTCCTCTGAGAAATCATTGTCTCCAGGTAGTTTGCAAGCACAGCCACTGGCGCTCTAAGCAGGGAGCCAAAGTCAAGTGCAGAAATTGGATTGTCAGTGATGGAGCCTGTGGGTGGTCTCCCAAGTTCCCCTCCCGTGTCCTTTCTGGTACGTCACGTGGTCTGTGATATCTACTTAATATCTCCTTGGCTTAGAATACAATCAAAAGCTGTAGGCTTCTCCACGTGGGTGAGCATGCAAGCATATACATGGGGAGCAGTCTCTTATATACAAAGGCACAATGCTTTTACTTCAGGGTGTACACATGTTTTAAATACTTCTGTTTCTTTCACACACACACACACACACACACACACACACACACACACATACTTCTGTTACCAGATCTCTCTACAGCTGTGCAGGTGTGTGATTGAATTTGGCAGGACAGAATGTCCAAGGTAATCATAAATACTATTCTCAAAATACAGGCAACCTGCTTACCATGAAACAGGGTAGCAATTACTCAACTACTGGGCTACCTCCCCAGGTGAGAGAAAATGCCTGGCACATTTTCACCTTGCAGACTAGTTGTTTCATGAATGAACTGACTCCACCAGTTGAATATGTACCCAGACAACAGAGCTCAATATCTCAGACCCTCACAATTGGATTTAGAATGCTCTCCAAAAATGTACTTGTTTTGTAAAACTTACACAGCAAATTTCCCAATTTCAGTTATACTTTATTTTTCACTGATGGTGAAGATTTGTGTTTCCTGAGCCTAAATACTACCTGAAACTGGAAGAAGTTGGTCCAGGATTGTACTGAGTGCAACGGGAAAATGAGGTGAATAAAAACATAGCCTTGGCCAAGATGTCTATTTTTTTTTTTTTGTTTTTTTTTTTGTGGTGGTAGAAAGGGGACTAAGAAACACTGAAACATTGATAATTTTTTTTTTAATCACAAAACAGGAACTTATTTACCTGATTTTTGAATTATAAGATTAACGACTTATTTTTTCCAACAACATATTGTTTTTATTACAAAGTAACACAAACTTTATAGGAAAAATGCAAATAATCTCACCTAAATATTCGCCTCAGTTGACAAATCCATTGGGATTAGACCTGCACTAGCGGGTCTGTAACACAGTAAGAGAATACCCCTGGGGAGGGATGGCGGGGGCAGTAATTTCATTTTTATGATTCCTTAGGAGAGAACCAGGAGTTGCTTTAAAAAATGCTGTTGAATTAGACAGTGGGAGATAACTGTAAAGTATTTGAAAAAAGAAGGAAAAAAAACAAAAACTGAAAATACCTATAAAATCTTAGACCTGGAGTTACTCTGGCAGGGCGTACAGTTACCCAGACTGGGCATCATCTCGGTTCATGGGGAAAACCACTGGGTGCTGGCCACCGGCAAGGGACAGCAGTGGGGTGAGACACA
This sequence comes from Pipistrellus hanaki, assembly GCF_964339955.1. Taxonomy (NCBI): domain Eukaryota; kingdom Metazoa; phylum Chordata; class Mammalia; order Chiroptera; family Vespertilionidae; genus Pipistrellus; species Pipistrellus hanaki. The sequence continues at coordinate 68,120,295 of NC_140508.1, forward strand.
GAACTCACAGATGGCCCATCTAGAGCCAGCGTGAGCCAAAGACACGTGAGGATGGAGCAGAAACTGGGAGAGCTGCTCATTAGCTCACTTCACTGTCTAGCAAGCACTGAACCAACTTCGGTCAGGCGTTTGGGGTGTCATGGACGTGTCACAGAGGAAGGTGTGGGGTGGGAGAGTGTGGTGCTCACCGTGGAGGTGTGAGTCCAACAGGAAGTCAAAGGGGACAGGGCGAGGCCTCAACGATCAGCTGGTCAACCCCTTCTTGCCTTCCTAGCGCCTGGGACCTCCTGGGGGTGGTGGTAAAGTAGGGGTTGCAGGTCTTGGGCACCAGGTGGGCCACCATGCTGGATGGAGGCTCCAGCTGCCAGGGCTCATTACCCCGGGGGCCCTGGGTGTGAGCTTCTGGGGCTCCTGTGCAGATCCCTGACCTGCCTGGGAGCTACGCCCATGACCTCCCCGCCTGGCAGGAAACCTGGTAGAACAGCATTGAAACCTCAGGCCCGGCCTCAGGTCATGGGTCTGCAGCGGCTTGGTCAGGATTTGAACCCAGCCTGTGTGATCCCAGAGCTCCTGCTGTGGACTGTGTTGTTCCCTTAAGGAAACCCAGGTGTTAGCTGAAGATTTTCTGTTAGTGACGGCAGCCACCGCACCTTATTGGACAGTTTCAGTTTATTTTTCATTGGTTGCTTTCCTGAGCCCAATCAAAGGTATTTGCTTTGTGGAGCTGCGGTGGATTAATCCCAAATAAGTAATTGGGAAAGGTTTTTATTCATTTCTATGGAAACCATCCATTTGGATTTTCATATATCAAGATCACAGAGATTTGTCCCAGTCCAATTGCAGTCTTAGTCACAGCAGCGTCGGCTTACACATTAAGGGCAGAGTTTTGCTCTGATGGCACTTCAGAAATGTGTAACTGGTGTGGAACGCTGACGCTCACAGAATGCGGCTCTGAGGGCCTGTGACTTCGGCTCCTGCAGATTAGCGGAATCTTTTTTTTTTGACGGAACAAGCCTTTTGAAACTGATTAACACTATCTGCCTCTCCTATTAACTACTCCCTTCTCACACAATCTCTCTGACCTGCCTTAGCTGCATTTTAAAGAGTAAGATCTGAATCTGAGGGTTTAATTGATACCAGAGGTAATATAAGCAATAGATGTAAATTCTAGGAGAGTTTATAATAAATATGCAAGATTATTTTTCTATCTATCTATCTATCTATCTATCTATCTATCTATCTATCTATCTATCTAATTCTTTGGTGCAATTCTCCATCATCCTCATCATCATCATCTGTCATCTATTTATTTAATCACTTATCATCTATTTATCATCTTTTTTATCTTTTCTTTTTTCTTTCATGTCAAATAAACTTTACTAAAAAATTATTTCTTAAAACATTTATTACCTACAACTGACATATAACATGCAAAACAGCATCTAATATGCCAAAATATTACCAACTCAGAGTTGCTGGGCTTTTAATAAATCATGCCCATTTTGGTGGACTTTATTCTGTCTCTATACTATATCAAATGGTATTATAGCACATTAGCTTTCTTTATGTCTATTCTTATATTTAAATTTTGTCTCCTTTAGTATCATATGGTGTTTTTTTTTCAAACCAGTCTGACAATCTTATTTTTTGACTCCAAGTATTTAGTCCATTTATCTTTAATAAAATTATGAACATTTTGTTTAATATTTCTCATCTTATTATTTGTTTTTTATTTTGTCTGTTTTGTATTCTTTTCTCTCCTTGCTTGCTTTTTATTGAATTAAATGTTTTTATTATTCTATTTTTCTCTTCTTCATTTGTTAATTTTACCTTTTTTATTATCCATTTAATGATTACCATTTTACCAAGAGATCACTATATGCCTCCTTAATTTATTACAAATTCTTACTTTTATCTCTTTCCTACCAGTGATAGGAACTTAGAACATTTAAACTCTACCCCGCCCTCCTGTCCTTTGAATTGGTCTGCAATATCATTGTTATAATGGTACAAGAAACCATAATTACTTTTCGTATGGCCAATACTCCTCTTTTATCATTACCTAAATATTAATTTTTTCTGTGTTCTTAATTCTCTCCTGTTTTTTTTTTTTTCATGTTTCTACTTATGATCATTTTCTTTTTTTCTGAAGACCTCTCTTTCAGATTTCAGAGATTTTTTTCAACAGATATAAATTCCAAGTTGACTTTTATTTTCTTTCAGCACATAATAATGTCTTTTGGCTTCCATAATTTCTGTTGAAAACTAAGTTGAAAGTGTAATTGTTGTTCCTTTAAAAATAATTTGACTTTTTATTCTTTGCCTTTGGTTTTTATGAATTTTACTATGATATATTGTGATTTTACCTTTATTCAGCTTGGGGCTGTGGGTTGATATCCTTTAACAAGTTTGGAAAATTCTTGGCCAATATTGTTTAGAATATGGATTTACCATCCTCTCTCTTCTTTCTTTCTGGAATGATAATGATGAAATGGTAGACATTTGGAACATGTCCCAGAAGTCTCTTTTACTATAATTTTCTACTTTGTTTTCTCTCTGGACTTCATTTTTAGTTGTTTTCTATTAACTTCTCTTCCAGTTTACCAATCCTGTGTTTGGCTGTGTCTAATTTACTATTAACTCCATTCATTGAGTTTTTAATTTAACATATTCTTTCTTTTTAAATTTTAAGATAACCATTTGATCTTTAAAAGGTCTAATTCTTTGGTGCAATTCTCCATCCTTTCACTTATTTGTCTACTTTTTCTTCATTTTAACATGTCAATCATAGTTATTTGTTTGCTAACTCACAACTCTGGATCAGCAGTGGGCCTATTTCGACTCTTTGTTTTATTCTGTTATTTTTCTTGTCTGGTAATTTTTGACTGAATATACTGTTTATGTATAAAAGAACTGTAGTGGCTCCATATAATCTTACCTTCTATCGGAGGTTTCTGCCTTTCTCTGTTATGCAGATGGAGCATGAAGGGGATTATTTGAATTCCACCAGGGACTGAACTCGGCTGGGGCTCATTTCAGTATTTCTCAGTCGATTGTTGGTCTGACCTTAATCCTAGGGCAGGTTCTCTTGGGCTTTTGGCTGAGAGTCTGGTCTTTCCTTCTCATTCTTAAAGTCTGAAGATTCAACTCTTCCCTTCTGTGGTTTTCAGGTTAACTCTTTCTCCTCCTAACTCATACAACTTTCCAATCTGCAATTGAGCAGCCATGTATTTGAAGTCAATCTCCCCACCTGGCAAGTCTTTCGTTCCGAAGCACTGTGAAATGGTGGAAACGTTTTCTTGCCTTCTAGAAGTTTTGGGTCCTAGTTCCCCATCTTTCTGTGTAACACCAGAACTCCAGAGATTTCCTTCAGGGGAAACTGGCTGCATGAGTAGGGCTCCCTCAGGTTTTCATTTTGTCACTCCAGTTCTGTGTGACAGCTAAGAGTTGGCCAATTTCTGGTTCCCACAGTGTAGGTCCTCTGTATGGGCCAAGGTTGGACAACTTGTGGCCGGGACTTAGAAATGTCCCAGAGAAAAAAGTTACTGGCCATCATCAGCTCACCTCCAAACACTATCTCTCTCTGTGGAACTGTAGTTCATCAAACCCTAATTACTTTAATAGCTTTGAATTGCCCTTGCCCTACTGCAGATTTGCCTTGTTCTAGCTAAACATGAAAAGTCCTTGCCCTCACACTTCTTCATTTTCTCCATCAATTATACCAGCATGTAATATACTAAACTGGAGATGATTAGAATATCTTACCTAGTAGCTTTCCATATGAAACTGGTTTTGTTATTTACTTTATTTTCAAGGATTATCTTACAAACATTAGTAGAAGAATTTTTTTCTACCTGTTTTTCAGGACTGACCTTGTATACTTTCTCTGGCCCTGCCTTCCCAGATTCCCTAGTTGGACATAAATTCATCATTTTGAGAATTCCCACATTACCTTGTTTGTATTTCTTTATGCCATGTACCTTGCATTACAGTGACTTATAGATATTTATGTTCTCAACAGGGGATATCATACGGCTTTGTCCAGGGTGGAAGGAATAAATGAATGAAAGACTGATAGTATAATACTGAATATATTGCTTGGGGATACAAAGAGATTTATTACATACTCATCCTCACCATTTGTGTTTTCTGAGCTGGATGCCAGAATTTCACAATTACTATCCCATTTAGGTACTGGGCCAAAATTTTCATAATAGTAAGGCTTTTATACAACCGAACAAGCGTTTTTGCATTAAAATTCTGGTTTTCACAGTCACTAAATAGAAAACACATGGTTAATTTAACAAAGGCAACTAACTTGCACACAGAGACAGGGTTTGTCATATGGGCAGCAGTCAGATTTGTCTTTGAGAAAATCCATGTACAACTTACATTTTCAAGATTCTGAGCATAGAATTCTGAGTCCGAAATGACTGTGCTACTTTAGGGGTTCTGTATGCCTCTAGAATTCAATGTCCATTTGTTGAGTTCCACAATGGGCAAAGCATTGTGGGAAAAGCACATTTTAGGCATTGTCCATTCTATAGCAAGGGGATTAGTGAAAACAAGGCATAAGAATACAGTAAAACACTCTGTCTATATAATAAAACATGAGAGGTGTTATATGAACAGGACAGACAGCCAACATTCTAAGAATTCAGAGGAGGAGATGACCGCCCTAAGGATGGCTACCCAGAGATGTGGGTTACATTTCCCCATCAGATGTGTAGCCCCCAGGGCTGTTTGGCTTTAAAGCTCTTTCTTTTCCTTTCCTGAAAGTTGGATTAACGTTGGTGAATCATGTTGGGAAATAAATGAATACATTTTGTGTGGCATTCCATCTCAGCTGGTTTTAATTGTCTGCATTGCTTTTAAGACAAGACTGTAAGACAAGAAAAGAACTTCCTGCCAAAGTCTATGAGCACCATGTGGCCTGAAGTGGAGTCTTGGTGGTCCAAGTCCATTCACAAGGATAGTAAAACTCACCACAACTATCCGGGAAGGGCTTGGAGCTGGAGCATTTCTCGTCAGAAATGTGAGGTGAGGAAAATGGCCAGAGATGAACTGAATGGGCCATAATTCTGGAGAGCTAGGAGCTTCATGTATTTTGATTTGTTTGTTGTAGTGAAACAATAGTGGCAGTTGGGTAGAACATGATCTGTGGAGGGAAATTGCAGGGAGGGAGTCAGAAAGGACACATAGCAATGCTGTCCAGTCCTAACCGGTTTGGCTCAGTGGATAGAGTGTCAGCCTGTGGACTAAAGGTCCTGGGTTTGATTTCAGTCAAGGGCATGTACTTTGGTTGTGGGTATATCCTCAGTAGGAGGTGTGCAGGAGGCAGCTGATTGATGTTTCTCATCGATGTTTCTAACTCTCTATCCCTCTCCCTTCCTTTCTGTAAAAAATCAGTATGCTGTCTGAGGATTGTGAGTGACACCAGGACATCAGTCAAAAGTGGCCATTGTTGAAATGTGTATCAGCATCCTGTGAAATTGTTAACAATTCCTGTAAAGACCACCTCCCTCCCCCCCACCGCTGTATTTCCCACAATGTTTATAATTGATTACATTACACATTAAATAAAGTATTTTATTCAACAAATATTTCATGGCTTTATGGTTTATTCAAGTCATATTGCACATTATTCCTACCCTCAAAAAACCCTGGTTCTAGTAAGAGGGTAAGACACGAAATCTGACGAATAGCACTAAATGGATAAAAGAAGAGAGCCATAGGAAGTCAGATGAAACATATCACTGGAGACTTGCGATCTCGAAACCTTAAGGAAGGCACTGGAGTCTGAATGGGGACCTTGAAGGACAGGGTCTTACTAGGTAGTGTGGAGCCTGAAATGCATTCCCGGTGGAGAACACGCACAATGGAAGAGCATAGCTGTGCGTGTGGAAAAGGCAGGGATGCACGTTGCTTAAGGTACAGACGAAAAGAAAAATGTGACTTAAAAGTGAGGCTGAGGCCAGACTTGAGGGTCTCTCCCATGCCAGGCTAACAATTGAACGTGGTCATCGCATCCTAAGAGTTGATGTGTATTTTACTTCAGAGTTTATGAGGAATAGTGTCTTTACACGTGATTTTCACAACAGTCATTTGAAGAAAAGATGATCACTCCAAAACAGACAACACAACTGAAGTCGGAGGAACTAAATGACCTGTTGAGGTCACAGAGCAGGCTCCTGCTGGTTCTGCCCACGCCTGTGCTTCCCAGCAGTTCATCCTCACCATCAATATCTCATTAACCGGAACACATCAGCACTAAGTGTGCACTTTCCCCTCCAGCACATTCTTTTCCTATGTGGGAAAAGCAGCCAATCTACTAGGAATTCCCACATGACTTCAAGTGGTTGGCTTAAGAAATTTCTTTGTGTGCAGGAAGGAGTATGGTGATTGGAGGAGGACCTTAGGTTAACACCTTGGCGTGAATCTGCTACTTCTCAGCTGTTACACTTTACTAAATAGCTTACCTATTCTGGGCATGTGTCCTTACCTTTAAGATGAATAATATTTACCTTATAGAGCTGTTCAGAGTAAACAGAAAACACAAATAAAATGCCCAGCATAGTGCCTGACTCAGTAAGCATTCCATTAGTGGAAATCCTAGATAATAAAAGGGTAATATGAAAATTAACCATCACCCCATCACAAAGATGGCAGCACCCATAGCCACAAGATGGCAGTGCCCAGTCCTCCCTCAGCCCCTCCGGAGTCCCCCCAGTCTTGGGTGGGAGGTGGCCACTGAGAGCTGCAGCATTTAACACCCGGCCATGGATGGCCTCTGGGCCATAGAGATCCTCTGGGCAGCAGGCAAGGAATGGCCAGGCCCTGCAGAGAGCTACTGGCACATGGATTCGTGCACAGGGCTACTAGTATTATATTGATAAAATATTTACCTAATAAAAGAGTAACATGCTAATTGACCATACCTTCATGATGCCCACCAATCAGGAGTGAGTATGCAAATTAACCAAAAAGATGGCAGGTTAATTTGCATACACAGGCACCAAGCAGCCCGGGGGGTGGGGAGGGATGCTTGCATTGTCGCCATGGTGACAGCACCTACTCCAGCTGCTCCAGGCCTCTGGACAGTGTGAGAAGGCGGAAAGGCGGCTCCGGGTTGGAGAAAGGCAGCTCTGGCCAGAGCAAAGGTGGTGCTGGCAGCCAGGGGAAGGAAGGCCCATTCTTGCACGAATCTCTGTGCATCAGGCCTCTAATTGTTGATATAATAGCTTTGAATTAGTAACTAAATGCTGTTCTTTTTATTCTTTTTACTTAATGTAGTTCGATTGGTCCCCAAATGTCCCAGATTTGAGCAGTGCAGGGATGACCTTGTCCTGCAGCCAAATGTTTACTTGCCCCCTGCTCACCTCGAAATGCCATTTTGTTGTAGATAGAGGATTTAGAAGGTCACAGAGGAGGGGCCGACTTAAGATGTAAACACGAGAGGGGATTACAATGAAGGATCACCTTACTGGAGTGACCTGAGTCTTCAGAACCTGAGCAGTGCACAGTCCTACAGGTCAACTCACCATCTTATTGAATTTAGTTGCCGGTGTCGTTTTTAGCACCATTAGTGCTAAAACACTATGGTATTCCTACTCCTGCTAACATAAAGAATTGAGATTTGCCAGTTCTTAAGAGGTTCTAGGCAATAGCCTAGAATAAAATAAAACAGAATAGTATAAGCCTCTCAAGCTTCAATTTGATTTTTTTTTTTCTTATTCCTAAACCTCTGTGTTGTATTCTTGAAGCACAGTTTTTATATGGGTCTCCCGAACTTAACCTTTCATTACTGCATCCAGCCTGTAGACTTAACGGATGCTAAAGCCCCATCTAGTACTTGGTCCATGCACATTGCACTATCCGGAGCACCCCTACACAGCCAAGCTACACAAAGCAAACATCCTACTGGGTATGTCCTTGGGGGGCCTTTTTGCTGCTTGCAGCCATTTTATTTTCCATCAATTCACCGTCCTTTGGTCAGGTGCTGCTGGGAAGCCAGACTTGATTAGTCACGATCTTCCTGCTCCCCTATCTGTGGGAACTCAATCCTCTTTTGGCCCATTTTCTCATTTATTTTAAAAATATTTTGCCCTAGAGAACCTGGTTTAATGAGCACTCTGGCACTTATGGGCTGTCCTTTGGGATATGTTTAATAAATACTTGATACTTACAATGTTGATAATTATGACAATTTAAGTGATGTGCCAAACAGCTGGGAAAATATAAATTTGGCTCCAAGAGGGGAGAGCAATGCAGGTGATAACTATAAGTCTACAGACACAATCTATAATAATAAAAATGTAATATGCTAATTAGACCACACAGCCAAATGACCTGGACGAAGCTGGGACTGCTATGGTCGAGCCCCTTGCATGAATTTCATGTGTGGGGCCTCTAGTTAGTTAATAAAAAACCTGGGTCCCTGTGCTCAAGGACTGCCTAAACCCTCTCCCAGGTTTATGTTGTCTAGTTATGGATTCAAAGTAGGTGTTTGCTTGGGATTAGGAAAAAGAATTATATTTACTTAATTGTTCCTGATATCTGGCCCGCCCTAGAGCTTTGGGCGATTTGGGGCATTTGGAGGAAGCCCTGCTGAAAGGAGCCACTGGGTCTAAAGGAGATGGTAATGGAGGCTACCCTAGAGAGAGGCTCTTTCTCCCGTTTGGTACGCCAGGGTGCAGAGGGGAAGGGCCAGGAGAAAGAAGGAGACAGAACCCACCATGCATGTTTCATGGAATACCAGGAAGATCAAATAACCCTTGAGTTGTGAGTTTGACCCCTAAGAATGGTAGATTCAGCTGGGAAGCATGGAAGTAAATTCTTTCTGGCTTGGAAGCTTCAGGAAGTAGCTTCCGACCCTTCAGAATTCTTTCCCTGGAAGGTTGCCCACCTGCTTCCTGCAGATACATGCCTCAGTTTCCCCTATGGTCTGCCACAGCCTCTTTCCTTGCCCTGCACAATTTCTTTTTCAGATTAAAAAAAAAATAAAATGAAATACTATATATTTAGAGAATGTATCTAATTGAATGTGTGGCTTATTTTATTATTATTATTAATTAATTAACTAATTAATTAATTTTTTAGAAAGTGTGCAAATACTGTTTAATACATATGGTGCTTCTACTACTTTCTATAAATATTTAGTTGTTTGATCTTGGGTAAGTCATGCCTCATTGTAACACTTGAACAGTTAGAGAATCTGATTCGACTCATTTTTAACTCAATATTTTCCTGACACATTCCATATTTTTTAGCATTGTCCATACTGTGTACATTTATATACTGCCAGGAAGCTAAATCCACTTGTAAAGTGTACTGCAGAATAAAAAACACTTAGGCATTTATATGTTACAAACATTTAAACAATTCAATGTAGAGATTTATACATAGGCTTTCTAAGTAGGAAGATAGAGACAATTGAATTAGTACATAAAGCTTTTATTTCAAGTTTCCCCCCTTCCAAGCAAGCTTCATTTACACATTCTAATACTGTACAAAATTTACATCCTCTGTGACTTAATTCTTTATTTCCCACTAATAACTTGTGTCCTTCTGAAGTACAGAAAGCTTTATTTATTGTCCTCATAAATGCTTTTTATTTATTTTAGTCAGAAATAAAACATAAATGAAGAACACGTGTAAGGAAAGCACACATCCGCATATAAACTGTGACATTCAGACGGGGGTGGTGACAGGTGACTGCGAAAGGTTCGGAGCAGACCTAGTTCTCTTTAGGGCGTCAGCTGGGACTTTCCCACAGGGCACTGTACCTTTTCTTGCTTTCTATATATTCAGATGCTTTCAAGGAAAAGGACACGAAGGCTGATTGCACTGATATATTTATATATATTTTACAACGGATCCTTTGGATCTGAACATACAAATAAATACAAAAACAACGAAGATTGCACTTGACTGTAGAGGCGCAGCAGATTCCGGTACACCTGTCTGCCTGGGTGTGTCCGCGGGGAGAGCTCAGCGCCTGGCCGTTTCCGTCCGTGGCTTCCCAGGCTGCTGTCCTGAATGCCACACGTGCTGAGGGGCTCACAGACATCTCTGGGTGATTAAAAAAGCACTTTAGGCTTTCATTGACTCCTATCAGATGTTTTCCAGATCCAAAGAGATTGAACATCCAACTCCTGTTGCTGCCAGTTTTGTTGGTTTGACTGGCCCCATGGAGACCATCCTGCCCTCCTGCCTCCCTCCCTGGGCTCCGGAAAACACCAGCAACTGCCCGCCACGCTGAGCTCGGGCGTCTCTGCTGGTGACAAACGTGGAGGATGAGTTGAGGGAATGACCAGGGTGAGTCATGTGCTTTTCTAGAGCCAAATCTAGAGCCATTTGTAGAGCCACAGTGAGGACGAGGGGGACCTGTTTGTTAGGAGCTCCTGTGGCTCTCGTAGGTCGTGTGCTAGGGACAGAGAGACAACTGGGACTGTCGTAACAGAAGTTATTCTTTCTTTTTGCTCCTGAACTCCTGAAAGCTATCTCCCAGTTTTCCTGTGGGTTAAGTTTGGGTCAGATATGTTACCCAACAGAATACACAACATGGATGACTTGCCTGCCAATCCTACCGTTGGGAGCAAATATCGGGTGTTCACTACTGGCTTATATTCTGTAAAAAAAAATAAATAAATAAAAAGAGCAAGACTCCATGGACCGAATAGTGACATAGTGTATTTTCTTTTAATCTTTCAGACAAAATTGAGGACACAGAAACGATGACTTTGGCTAGCGTGGGGCCTCCAGGGCAGAGAGCAATTGCCATCAGAGCCAGCCTCCTCCTCTCTCATCCCCGAGGCTGGAAGGGGCAGACGGCATAGATCAGGTTCTACAGGAACAGAAGTGCTGCTCTTGAACCTGCCAGGGTTTTCTACAACCGTGTTGCCTGGGGAGTCTGTGACGGAGCCACAGGTTAGGAACACGGAATCAAGTGGCAACTCCTGGAATGCAGGGTGCGGATTTTAGTGGGTCCCATTCTGAGTCATTCATGAACACGACATCCCCAAAAACGTCAACAAAGACCACATGCAGGTAGACTACAACGCACAACACTGATGGCCCGTCTCTCGGGCGCTCGCCTGTGTGTTTCCTTCCTCCTTTGGGAAGTTCAGATCCACGGGGAGGTGTTTCTGTCCAGCTGGGACAAGTTCAAACCAGTCTGAAATGGAAGAGTCTGTCACCGCCGGGAGTGGGTGGTGATCTGAGTCATAGACACAGTATCTGCTCAGGAGCAGGTCTTTTTCCTTTTGCAACCGTTCGAATGCATCGTTCCTAGTTCTAGCCGCGATGTCACCTGTCGCCGTGTCCCGGAGCGGGGCGCTGTCTGTCACTCCGGGGCTTCCTGGCGTCATTTGTTGTAAGGGACGCAGGCGGGCAGGATGACCGGGGCGCAGGCCGGGCCTGCCAGGGGCTCTGCCACGTCTCCCTCCAGCTCCGTCCAGCTGCCTTTCTCGGGACAGTAGCAGATGGTGGACGACTTGTAGGCCCCCTGCAAGGCAGAACAGAGCACTTAGGGCGCCGGCTCGGAAGCCTGCCAGGGCAGCTCATCGATCATGGGTACCCCGGTAAGCAAAGGCCCATTCTCTGCTCTTGTTTCAAAACCTCGGCATGAAAGCAGCGGGTCTGCCACTGTTTTAATCCAATGGGGAATTTGAGGTGGACCAATTTTTAAAATCGGTTTTTATGCGTGTGTAACTAATAAGAAAAGTTAAGTACCTAGAACATCCTGGATAATCAACAAATCCCTTAAAATAATTGACCACAAAAAAAAAAAAAATAGGAATTATCCTGCTGGGTTACGTTTAAAAAATTTCACCTGAAATAGTCAAATGATTACAGTAAATTGGATTTTAGATCGTTGCTCACATTTCCATTTTTATGTCACCGCTGTCGAAGGGATTAGCGCCGGGATTCAGAACCGGGTTAAAATGAGCTGCAGGCGACAGCGTGCTGATCTCGTCGCACATCGACTGGTTGCTTTCAAGAGGCCACATGGGGAACACACACAGAGCGTGTTCCCTTTGTCAGCCTCCGGGGTTAGTGCCTGTGGAACATTCCCCTTCCCAGACCGAAGCAGCTTCCTTTGTGTCACAGGGAACAAACAGACAAAAGTCCCCACCAACCTCACCATCACCTCCTGAGAGGGACACCTGGTTCCAAATCCGGGGACTCCGGTGGCTAGCCACTGACACTGGCAAACAGGCACATGCACTGCTATCTAGTTATGTGTGGCAATACACATGTGCCTCCGTATAACTAATATCTTCTTAACGCTCCCCCCACAACTTCACATGACTCCCTTGTTAGAGGCAAAAAGAAGTAAACTCATATGGTTACAACCCCGAATTAATCTCACAAAACCAACACATAGAAACAGAAAAAGATGCAAAGTCATCTTTTAAAAAGTGATGGTAGACGCCTGATGTGATGTGGGTTGAATTACGGAGCCTCATGTGTTTTTGCCAAAAATAAATAACAGAAAAAATTTTTTTTTTAAAGAAGAGCTGAATTTAACTAAGCCTTTATCTCTAACTTCCAGTCTACAGGGAATAGGGACACACGATGATTTTTAAATGATGTCGGCTAGCTGTAGAATGCGCGATGGCCTATGTAATAGACCCTGTTTTCCCAGCTGGCCAGAGGCATCGAACAAGAGTGGGAGAGAGGCAAGGCTGCACCTTGTAGATGTGTAAGAGCTAGCAACTACTACACGTGAGACACCTTTTAACACAGCAATTTGAATAATACATGTTTAAAAAATGAATAGGAGAATATTCACAAGAATATTATTTTGGATATAAAGCAATTATTGTTGATTTTGTTGGGTGTGATAGGGACTGTATTTAGATAAATGAATACTTTTAAAAGGTTAAATACTGACACGTTGAGAATAAAATAATGTGATGTCTAGAATTTGCTACCAATTGCTTCAGTAAAACAATTTTGAAGGATAAATGGGGTAAGTGTGGCGAAATGTGGACAGATGTTGAAGTTGGATGGTGTGTTAATGAGGGTCCACTGGACTCTAAATGTTGGGTGCATTTGGAAATTGAATGACAAAGGGGGGAAAGTGAAGCAAAATGGCAAATGACACATCCTGCACAGAACCTGTGGATATTAAATAATGGATTTCTGTTTTCATGCCTCACTGGGCAGGAACTTTTCAGACTCTCCTATCCCAACAATTTCAACAGAACATTGATGAAGCCACTTTAGTCTGACTTTTCCTTGGAAAGCCAGAATTGCAAAGCATGGGGAAGGAGAGAACCAGAGAGCTAACCCATTTATGACACAGCTGATCAGAGAGCAAGCCAGCTCTACCGCAACCACACTGACTCCATTACTAAAGTAATTGACTGTTGGCATCTAAGCATGATACTCTTTATTATTATTACTGCTTTCTTTCTTTCTTTCTTTCTTTCTTTCTTTCTTTCTTTCTTTCTTTCTTTCTTTCTTTCTTTTAGCATGATGCTCTTAAAAGGTACATGCATGGGTGGTAACACATTTTGAGGGAAACAACCAAAGAACTTGTATGCATTTATGCATAACTGTATGCGTAACCCAAGGACACAGACAATAGGGTGGTGAAGGCATGGTGGGGGGCAGGGGTGGGAAAAAGAGGTCAGTGCGGGGAGAAGGGGGGCATATGTAATTCTTTCAACAATAAAGATGGAAAGAAAAAAGCTGAAATGAAATTTAAAAAGAAGTAAGCACAAACCAGGAGGAGGAGCAGCTCAGTGAGTACGTACCATGCTCCAGCTGTAGCCTCCCACGAGGTAAATGCTGTCGTCAAGCACTGCGCAGCCAGGGCCGCTGCGGCCCTCCAAGATGGGAGTTTGGAGAATGTTCCACTGGTCACCTTTTGGGTCATAACATTCCACCAGCATGACATCGAGGTGGGAGAAGCCTGAGGGACACAGCAGAATAGAATCACAAAAGACAAACTCTCACAGTCCACCCGAAGGCCAGGGCTCTTTTCAGAAAAGGTCTAGAGGCAGAAGCAGATAATCGGTCTTGAAGGCATGCATGCTTACATTTATGGTGAAATTAGAAGTGTCAGAAAGACCTAAAACATACAAACAGCACACAAACAACCCGACTCTGGGTATTCCAGATGGACTGAAAGTGAGGATACCTGACTAGATATCCTTGGTTGATTATATGGGGGTAGATTTTATTCGAAATGGTTTATTGAAACTTTTTAAAAAGGCTTAAACTAATAATAAAGTAAGCATTTTATAGAGTACTTTTATAAGCTAAACAACTAGCTTATTATAGCATTTTCTATAAATGAACTAATTTAATCCCATCAGTCATCCTATGAGATAGTGATACCATTATATTTATTTTATAGATGCGAAAACTGAGGGACAGAGAGAGTTAATGACTTGAGTAAGTCACATGACCATAAGTAGATAGACTGAGATTTGAATCTAAGTGAACAGGCTTTACAGTTTTATAGACTAAACTCCCTCACTTTTATAGACTAAACTATATTGCCTTTTAAAAAATATATATTTTTATTGATTTCAGAGAGTAAAGAGAGGGAGGGAGAAACATCAATGATGAAAGAAAACCATTTATCAGCCACCTCCTGCATGCCCCCTACTGGGAATCCAGCCTGCAACCCAGGAATATGCCCTGACTGAAACTAAACCATGACCTCCTGGTTCATAGGTTGATGCTCAACCACTGGGCCATGCAGGCTGGGCTATATTGCTTTTTTTTTTTTTTTTTTTTTTTAAATATATTTTATTGATTTTTCACAGAGACGAAGAGAGAGGGAGAGAGTTAGAAACATCGATGAGAGAGAATCATCGATCAGCTGCCCCTGCACATCCCCCACTAGGGATGTGCCTGCAACCAAGGTACATGCCCTTGCCCGGAATCGAACCTGGGACCCTTTAGTCCGCAGGCCGACGCTCTATCCACTGAACTAAATTGGTCTTGGCTATATTGCTTTTCTTAAATGAATCTTTAAACTTCTCAAAATGTCTAACTAATTAAAATTTGTTGTTCAGCATATTTTACCTTTTTGGCAGCCTCTCTATGTTTATAAACAGCCATGACAATGTGAACCGGTTCCATATCTACTAAGGAATCGTGGGAGGCTACAGCTGGAGCATGGTACGTCCTCATTGAGCTGCTGCTCCTCCTTTCGAGTAGGGGGCTAACTTCCACTGAAGGGCTTCTCCCGACACTTCTGATAAAGTTTCTCAGTGGCTGGGACACCACTAGGTCACAGAGAACAACTTAGGTTTTGGGACTCTATTGGATCTTTAATGTAGGCAGTCAAAAAATCCCTAGTGGGAGTTTCGTGGTCATTGAGCAAACTAAGTCTTTAATGAATTTTTTTCCTAATTAAATGTATGGTATGGATATTTGCTAGCTGACCATTCTAATGCACATAATATAAATACATTGACATACTGGACTCTTCAAATTAATTGACAAGGTAGGCCAAAAAGTAGAATAATTTTCATTCTTGAAAAGGCTGACAGAGTATTTCAAGCTACCAATTTTTTACATAAAAGAAATCACATAGATTTGGGAACAGAGTAATGTGCTTACAGCAACTCAGTGGCATATTTTCTTTCCTTTACCATTAAGATAATTGGTGACAGTTTTTGAAGCATACATACTGGGAATGAAGGTTTGGGCAAATTCCTGGTTCTAAAACCCTAGAGGCATCGTATGAGAATGTGTGTGCCTTCTCTGTACTAAGTAAATTTATAGACTCTAATCCTCACAACTACCAAAGAAAGGATCACTATCCCATTTACAGATGTGAGGGAGAGTGTCTTACACAACTGTCAGTGCACAACTGGAATTCAAATCTAAGTTTAGATGCAACTTCCACACCCTTTCCTCTAAGCCACAGGCCTCCCTGAGCCAGCCTAATTTGATGTGCGTGCGTGTGCTATTTTTCATTTAAGTTGTCATTACTCAAATCTTTCCTTATAAGTATAAAACATACTTATATTAAGTATAAACATAAATATGAAAAGTTCCTAAAAGAAGAATTCTTGTGCAAAGAAATTAGTAGAAATCAAGTTTTAATGCAGGCAACTACTGAGTTAATATAAAACGCATGGATGTATGGGCCAGGGAGTGTGTGCTGACATGAAGGAGTGCCAACAAAGCAGAAAAATGAAGGGGGAGCGTAGCAGCAGTAATAACAATCCTCCTCCATCGGGAGACCGCAGCAGAGATCAGGAAATGACACTTCTGATTCAATATGAACTTGGATATATTCACATTAAAGTTATACTTGTCTGGTCTTTATTATCTTTAGGGGTAAATATGTATGTAGAAAAATAGAAAAAGTCTATGTCTAAGCCATTTTTAAAAAGCTGTCTATCTAATTGAAACCTAAGTGCTCAGATGGGCCTTATCTACCAGACCCAGATGGCCTCGTTCTCATTTCGTTCAGTTTCAAGGATCAGTTTCTTAATTTTCAGAAGAGGAAACTGAGGCCCAAAGCAATAGCAATCTTAATAGTATTCATCTCTCTGCTTTCCTATCAAGTTCAATGTCATAGAACTGCACATAAAGTTACATATGTGCGCATACACTACAAAATACGTAGTCATGCACTCATGTGGAGGAGGAGAGGAACCAAGAAATGGCTCTAAAAATGCTGTGCTTTAAGCAGGTGCTTTTATTAAAAAAAAAAAATAAATTTTAAAAAAAGCAAATAGGAAAACTTTGAGAATTATAGATGGGCCTTAAAAGAGATAATTCTAAATTTAAATTTAGACATGAAATTCTAAGTGTTTTCCTTAAGAAAAATCACATACTAGCTTTTTTGCACAGCTATGACTAAAGTTTTTATGATTACTAGAGAAAACAATTTTGTGGACAAAATCCATTACTATAACTTTGTTGATAAGGTATAATTTATTTTTACTGAATTCATTGTTACAACACATGTTTGTGCTTTTTCAGTTATTAATGCTTTCATTTTTAAATTTTCTGTAGACATTATTATTCATTTCCTTAATATGTGTGGTAAATTAAAAATAATCCTATCTTGTACAGGAGCCAAAATAGATGCTTGCCCAGTGCTACTGGTAAATGAACTATGTTTATCTGATGAGACACCCTCCCCACCCCCGCTTAGCGAGAAACGTGAAATGCAAATGTTATTGTGATTTCTTAAAAAAAGACCTTTCAAATGGTTTCCTCCAATTGCATACAAGCGATCATTCATGACAGCCAACGTGTGGATGGCGCGCTTTGTGTTCATGTCTTGTTTGCGAGCCCAGACGTCCATCACAGGGTCATAGCAATATAGCCACGGGACGTATTCTCCATTGTGTACGCCCCCTGTGAATTAAACACATATACACCCGTCAGGAAAGTGCCTGGGAACTGAACTTGGCAGCAGGAAGTGGGGGGAGGACTTGCCTGAAATGTAGATTTTCCCATTGTGCACTGCTCCTGCGTGAGCTGCCAGAGGCTGTGGCAGAGAGGACACATAACGCCATTCGTTTGTTTCCAGGTTGTAGCACTCCACGCTGGACAAATAGCCGGTTTCATTCCTCCCACCAATAACGTATAAATGTTTGTCCAGCCGACACGCGTAGAAACTGGCTCTTCTACGATGGAAACAACAACCCACCGTAAATCACACAAGGAGCCCAGGGGGTCGGGAAAAGGAGGTGCATTCAGCTTCAGAAAGGGTTGTAATCCTTTGGAAACCACACAGATAGCAACCTTCTCGATCCGAGACCTTCCACAGGGACCACATGCATGGCCATTCCCATGAACATTTCTGATATGAAAGTAACAGCAGAGGGGCAATTCACTAACTCTTTGTTGGAGCCCTTTTTATCTTACTTCAGACACTGGGAAAAGTGTTCCCTGATGTTTGGGGGATTTCGTACCCTGGAAGGATATCACAGCTCAGTAAGACAAAGTGAAAAATGAGGTAGATAATATAACAATAATAAATTATCTTGACATTCACTTTCTTTATGGTCCTTCAAGGGTCATTGTTCCCAATTTATAAGAGAACTACATCATCAAAATTTTTCTTCAATTATCATTTTTTTCTCTCCCCCCCCCCCCCCCCATCCAGTACTATGGCAAATAGAGAAACTTTTGTGAACTGAATGTAGTGTCGAAAAGTTGCTGTTATATAACCCATTGCAGGAATTATATCTGTAATATTTGGTGTTGATTCTTACAAAGCTATGGGATATGCTTTAGTCTCTTTTCTAGAGAGCCTCTATTAGTGTGTCTCATTATGTCACCAAAAGCATAAGATGCAAGCTGTGTCAAAAGGATTGGAGACAAAAGGACCCATGGGAGGCAGACCATAATCTAGGAATGAGGTGTTAAAGGTGTAAATCAGAATTTTAGTAGAAGACATGAACAAGGGTGAAAAAAAAAAGGTATTTTAAAGAAAGATGCAAGACTTGGTAACTAATATGATATGAGAGCCGCCCACCTGGTGTGGCTCAGTGGTGGAGCATCGACCTATGAACCAGGAGGTTACAGTTCGATTCCCAGATAGGGTACATACCAGGGTTGTGGGCTCCATTCCTCAGTAGGGGTGTGCAGGAGGCAGCCAGTCAATGATTCTCTCTTCAATGATGCTTCTACCTTTCTCTCCCTCTCCCTTCCTCTCTGAAATAAATACAAATATATTTTTTTAAAAAGATATGAGGACTGAGGGGGAATAAAGATTAGGAAAACTCAATTGAAATCCTTGATCCTTTGCTTCTTTTTCTCACTGATGCTTCTAGAATTATCTATAATAATAAAAGCATAATATGTTAATTAGACTAGAAGTCTTTCCGGATGACCTTCCAAACGAAGCTGGGGTTGCGAGGGAAGCCCAGGTCCCAGGTGCCAGAGGGAAGCTGGTGCCAGCAGCCAGGGGAAGAAAGGCCTGCTCTTGCACAAATTTCGTGCATCAGGCCTCTAGTATCTTCAGAAGGATAACAGGTGGTCCCATTTTGACAAAGTACAATTGTCAAATGCCGAGCCTCTTAGAGAGAGTATAATTTATGTGTGATGAATTATGATCTTCATAAAAAATTGATGCTAAGCCTCTTGGGCAATGTCAACAGGAAGATGAGAAGTCCCAGAAGTTTTTATCAGGTACACCTATAAGATTTGGAGATTTTCCAAGTTCTGTTTACAAAGAGCCCAAACCTCTTTGTAGCATCTTGATGAAAGGTTTGGTCTCTGGAATAAGATTGCCTGGCTCTACAACTTACTGGATGTGTGGCCTTTGACACATTACTTAACCCCTCTCAGACTTAGATCTGTAACGTGGAGTTGATGATGATACCTTTCTTATGCTTTATTTGCAAGTACACATGTAAAATGCTCATTACAGTGCCCAGTGTGTGGTTCATGCTCAGGGCCCATCAGTCAATATTACCTGAATATATTTCTCAAAATCAGCCATCAAGATGTGTGAAGGTTCCTCAAAAAATAAAAAATGGAACTGCCTTATGACCCAGTGATTCTACTTCTGGGTATATATCTGAAGAAACCCTAAACACTAATTTAAAAGAATGTTTGCACCCTTATGTTTATTTGCAGCATTATTTACAATAGGTAAGATCTGGAAGCAACCCAAGTCCCCATCAATAGAAGAGTGGATAAAAAAGCTGTGGTACATGTACCACGGAATATTATTTGGCCATTAAAAATAATAAAATCTTACCATTTGCAACAGCATGGATGGACCTAGAAGGTATTATGCTAAGGGAAATGAGTCAGACAGAGGAAGACAAATACCAAGTGAATTCAGTTATATGTGGAATCTAAAGAACAAAATAAACAAACAAAATAGAACAGACTGGCAGCTGTAAGAGGTGAGGGGGGTTGAAGGACTGGGTGAAAAAGATGAAGGGATTAAGTATTAATTGGTAGTTATAAAATAGTCACCAAGATGTAAAGCAGAAGGAATATGCACAACAATATTGTAATAACTATGTATGGTGGCAGGTGGTTACTTGAAATATTAGGGATGACATTTTGTAACGTATATGATTTCCTAAATGCTATTCTGTATACCTGAAACCAATGCAAAATAATGTTAAATATAATTGAAAAATAAAATTTTAAAATATTTGCATATATATTTTTCTCACACAGGGGTGAGGCAAAAGTAGGTTTACAGTATCCACTTTTGTTGCTCATTGGTTAAATTATCATCCATCATTACCTAAAAGATAAATCATAAGTAAGGATATGAAATAATAATAAAACAAATACAAGTAAACAATACAATAATAAATAATAATATAAATCCTGTTTTGCTTTCTCACAACTGTAAACCTTCTTTTGCCCACCCCTACATTTTAAGTGACAACTAAATTCTTTATTTGTATAGATGACTTATTACCATATAGGTATGATAAATGCTATATATGGTGATGTATTCAGTTTTATTTTATTTCCAGCTTTATTGAAGTATAATTGACAAATAAAATTATAACATATATAAAATGTAAAATGTGATGATTTAATACATGCATACATTGTAAAAGGATATCTACTATGAAGTTAATTAACACATCTATCACCTGACATGGTTACCCTCTATTTTTATTTTATGAGAACACTTAAGATCTACTCCCTTAGCAAATTTCAAGCGTATAACCCACTATTCACTATAGTCAGCAGACATCAGA
The DNA here is from genome assembly GCF_964339955.1 of Pipistrellus hanaki. Classification (NCBI taxonomy): domain Eukaryota; kingdom Metazoa; phylum Chordata; class Mammalia; order Chiroptera; family Vespertilionidae; genus Pipistrellus; species Pipistrellus hanaki. Next base: position 68,140,970 of record NC_140508.1, read on the forward strand.
TCCTCAGAACTTATTCATCTCACTACTAAAATTGTGTACCCTTCAACCGACCACTCCCCCTCAGCCCCCGGGCAATCACCATTCTAGTCTGTTCCGTTAAGCTCAACATTTTTAAGATTCCACATATAAGTGACATCATACAGTGTTTGTCTTTCTCCCTCTGGCTTGTTTCACTCAGCATAATGACTTACTGTTTCAAATGGCAGGATTTCCTTCAATTCTATGGCTGAATAATATTCTATTTTATGCATACACCTTGTTTTCTTTACCCACTTCTCTGTGGGTAAAGACATCTTAGCTATAGTGAATAATGCTACATCTTAGCTATAGTGAATAATGCTACAATGAACATGGGAGTACAGAAATCTCTTCAAGATACTGACTTTGGTTCCTTCGGACATTTGTACAGAAGTGGGATTGTGGGATCATATGGTTCGGCTATTCTTCACAGTCCCAAAGTAGTATTTTGGCTATATTTGTTGTTTTTTTTTCCTATATATATATATATTTTTAAAATATATTTTATTGATTTTTTACAGAGAGGAAGGGAGAGATATAGAGAGCTAGAAACGTCGATGAGAGAGAAACATCGACCAGCTGCCTCTTGCACACCCCCTACTGGGGATGTGCCTGCAACCCAGGTACATACCCTTGGCCGGAATCGAACCCGGACCTTTCAGTCCGCAGACCGACGCTCTACCACTGAGCCAAAACGGTTTCAGCTTTCCTATATTTTTCTTGATACTTAAAAAAAAAACACATACGTGCTGAGGAAAATTCAGGAGGAGGATGAACAACAATGATGGAAAAAGGAGGCAGGAACCTGTAGGGAGGAGAATGAAGAGCAGGAGGGACAGATTTCACAAAGTAATGGTGGTTAACCTGGGCTGTGTTAACCTGAGGAGTCCAGGAAGCTCTTTTGAAATTGTTCTAAAATGTGTTTTGCGTATGTGCATTTTTGGGGAAGAATATGGAGAAAGGTTTTGGAGGAAGATTGAATCGTATTTTCAAAGGAACACAAACCTAAAAAAACTAGAGTTTTCTGGGATAGAGGAGTAAAAACTCATTGAAGTATAAAATTAGGTTTAAAAACAATTACAAAATTAAGTGCATCTAGGTGGGGATGTGGTTGGTCAAAGGGTACCCAGTTTCAGTTCTAAGATGAATCTTTTCATGTCTCTGGCCAGATTTCTACTGCTCTCTTATGAAATAGGATAAGTCAAGATGATTTTACCGGTGATTTTACCTCCTCAGTTAAAACGGTTCATTGAGAAGACTGACACATGTCTATAAAAATGAGGACATTGATATATCTTTGCACCATTGAAACAGCATAGACCAGGGTTCCTTCCCAGATGAGCCTGTTACAGGTCTTGGAGCCTCTGAAATAGTTAGTTTACTAATTTCACTACTCTGCCATTTAAAAGGAATTTGGACGCTGTGGGCAGTAAGGTGGTGAGTTCTTCTATGCACTATACTAGTATGTTGGTCTAAGAAAAAATGCCCATCATCATGACAAGTAGGCAAACGCTCCATGCAAGCGCTGGTAGTGGAGCATACTCGGAAGATCCCTCTTTGGGAGCGTGATCTCCTTTTATCGTCTACATTTCAAAGTTCTCGCTCCCCTTTCCTTCTCCACGGAGGCCCTGAGCAGCCTGCCAGGACTGGCTCTTTCAGCTGAGGTGTTCCTGATTGGATGCTCCGTGTGTACTCCTGGCTTCATCCACACAGTGTCACTTTAGGATCTAAATGGGAAACGACAGCCCACAGGTTTCCCTCCCTGGCGAAAAGTGCGTATTCCTGTAGCATTTCCGGCAGCGAGGACGCAGAGTCTCTGACTCCATCCCTTGCGTGCCCAGAGTCAGCCTTCACGACACGGGTCACAGACACACTGGGTCAGGGCCTGCCAGCCACTGTGAGCTTTTGCTCCAGGTGCAAATCTGCCTCCTGGGTGTGCTCCCTGCCCTGCCTCTGCACACCTGGCATGGGTGATTTAGCTCTTTTTGGAAAAGTTAGGATGATTAAAGATTCCTTAGTGGGATTACAGTATATTTTGAATTGATCATCTCTCCCCGCTACAAGATCCTCCTTACTCCATCGCCACAGCTAATGCTCAAAGGATTGAGATAAGTTACAAAGGACGACGGTAACATTTACAAACATGCATCAAATCCCGAATATTGTACTGGTTTTCCTCTGTCCTTCTGACCCTCGGGGCGGTCAGTTTATATCTACAGCCTGAGACGGAATAATCACAACCTCATCTCAGCTTGCATTTTTTAATTTCATCATCAGCTTAAAGCAACAATAGATTTTCAAACAGAATATTGTCTCTTGTAAGGCTTCCAGAAACAGAGTTAAATTTGGGAAATTTCTGATGTATTTGCTTCTAAATTTCACTTGCTCTGTGAAACACATGCTTTGTTTCTGTTCTCCAAACTGGCTTTTTCTTTTTCTTCCCATCAATCATGACAAGTATGCAAACCCTCTATTCAATATTCTGTTTGAAAATCTATTGCTGCTTTGGTGGTGGGACTCCCTCTCTCTCCCCTCCTCCCACTAGCTAGGGAATAAGATCTCCATAAGAATAGTACCTAAAATGTCTATTTTTATTAAAAAAACAAAACAAAACAAAACAAAAAAAACTTAAAGCCACCAAAGTGTTTCAATTGAGTCAAGTTTTCATATTTTGCCCTCATCTTTTCTGAAGAACCAAATCCCAAATCCGAGACCAAAACAACCCATCTGCACGACATTTAAATTTATACTTTTGTTTAACCATTTCCGTCAGGAAATTCACAGGCAGCAGGCATGCAGTCCAGGAGCGGACCTGTGGTGGAGAAGGCCTGACTGAGGCTGTGTGCCCATTTCCCCAGGGACATGGGTGGCATTCTGCATTGGGTCATACTCTTCTGGATGCGCTAATGAGGTAAGCTGGCCTAGGCATCCAGTCCCGCCAGCCCTGTGATTCAGAGAATGGGTTACCCCAGAGTGTTTTCGGACTCGTTTCTATTCTTCTCAGCTCGTTTGGCAACTTAATTAGCAGTCTGGTGGCAGCTAACAGAGTGGGGTGGCCTGGGAAACTTCTGGTGGGTGGTTTGATTCATGATCTATACAATGCGAATGAACTCACTCCAACCTTCAAGGAAATTCTCTTCTGATGTGTAGCCTGTGTCTCTCGTATGTTCTGGTTTTCTCCCTCTTTGTTTAATCACCAATTAGAACATGCGGATAAGTGGCCGTTCTTGCTATTCTGAGTGGCAGCGAAGACAGAAACATCTCCCTGTCAGTTGTGGGCAGCTGCCCGGGTCAGCCAACCCATAGGAGACGCGGAGCTGGAAGACAGACGGGGCATCCGTGGGCGCTGCCTGTGTCCCTCCGCTTGGCCAGGAGCTCTCTATTTGCTCTGTCGAGTTGATTGTTCTCGATGTAAAAAAAAAACACAACAACCCTCTTACCAGGGACCTGACATGATGTACCATAATGACTCGGGGAGAAACGTTAGACCGTCCATCCTGTCATCGGCGGCTGGCGGGCGCCGACGGACCGTGGAGGGCCCTTTTATCAGGTCAATGAGCTGCTCAGAATCGTCTTCGTCGGACCCCGCCAGGAGAGGCCAGAGTGCCTCCGAGGAAGTCATTATCGAGGATCAAGTAAACAATGCACATTTGAAAAAATTACTAATTAGGTTTTTGCAGCAACACTTCTCATCCCGAGGGGCTCCACGGCGAGATAATTGACCGCGACGTGAGTGATGCCTCCCGAAGCCGCGGCGTGAAGGTTAACGATCGTGGCGCCCAGCCCCCAGCGAAGGGGACCGGGGTGGGGAGATGCTGACATCTCAAATACGGTCTTGATGCTCACTTTAAAAATGTGGCTTCAGTGAGACTTTTTTTGAATGGTGTGGATGAAAGGGTGAAGTGAAGGGGCAATGATAACAGCAACCAGGAGAGAAGCCCCACGTGTGAGACACAAGAAGAAAGACCCCCGGAGGCTTTTACCAGCATGTGCCCCGGCATAGGGACCGGAAGGCTGAGCGGCATGGCAGGGCATCAGCTGGCTTAGAGTCATCTGTGGACGTACCTTTCGATTAGACGTTCCTAAACGTGTCTGAGATCCTTTCCACATAATGTGCCTCGTTATTTTCAGTGTGTAGCCCTTAGTCTCTTATAAGAAAGTCTTAACATGTGTACGTGGGATAGAAAGTAAGTTTCTTTATAGTCTTACTGTAGTAATTTTTTAATGAATGGCATAATCTGAAAGTTCCTTTTAAAAAAAAAAATCCTCACCCAAGAATATTTGTTTATTGATTTTTAGAGAAAGTGGAAGAGAGAGGGAAAGACAGAGAGAAATATTGATGTGAGAGAAACAAACACATCGATTGATTGCCTCCTGCAAGAGCCCTGACCAGGGCCCGGGCTAGGGAGGAGCCTGCAACCGAGGTTCATGCCTTAGACGGGAATTGAACCTGGGACCCTTTGGTCCGCAGGCCTATGCTCTATGCATTGAGCCAAACCGGCTAGGCCTGAAAATTTCTTTTTAACTTGGAATATATGATTAAGGATCTAACGTGATCTCAGTGCAATCTGATTGACTGCTAAAAAAAAAAAAAGGAACCGTTTGAAACGTCATGAAAGAAATAAGAAATTATTCCTTAAATAATTCAATCGAGAAAATAGGTTGTTGATTCTTGTTACAATTAGACTGAGGAATTTGCTCAAGAGGATGTGGAAATGTTATTTGAAAAGAACCAAGTGCGGAAAATTTAGCTTGCGAACTTGCATAGGCGCACTGAGTCACGGCCTCATGCCTAAGGGACAGCCAGGAGAGCCCCGGAGGTGCAAGTGGAGTTGTCATTCATGTCCTCTGGCTCGAGGAGAACTGGGCGAGATAAACACGGTATATAAAAAACGAGAGGACACCTCACAAAACTGTTTAGTTCAAAGCTAACAAGTGACAGGCTCTTGAATGTATGATGGAAAGACAGTTGAGGAGGCAAATGGGAAGGACTTGAATCAGTGAGACTTGAACAGTTTAATATTGAAATCTGAGCATCAAAACGCACATCACTGTAAACACGATGTTTTATATTTCCATTAGGATTTAAATATATCACAGCCACCGAAACCAGTTTGGCTCAGTGGACAGAGCATCCGTCTGCGGACTGCAAGGTCCCAGGTTCGATTCCGGTCAAGGGCATGTACATTGGTTGTGGGCACATCCCCCGGTGGGGGGTGTGCAGGAGGCAGCTGGTCAATATTTCTCTCTCATCGATGTTTCTAGCTCTCTGTCCCTCTCCCTTCCTCTCTGTGGAAAATCAATAAAATATATTTAAAATAAATAAATATATCACAGCCCAGGAGAGTGGGGCAGCCAGTGAGAGTGGAGCTCTGCTTGCCTCAAAGCCAATGCAATGTGGGAAAGGAAGGACAGTCATAAAACTGTTTTTCTTCCTATGTGAGGATAAATCATTGACTTGATTATTTTTCTCCACTGAGTTGCTAAGGCAGCTCATCCACATTGGCCGGCCCAAGGTTTGTATGTTGCCTCATCTACCTTTCCCTGTTCCCCTGAGCATGCCTCACCCGGGCAGGCCTTTCACACCCAGACCTCCTGTGCAGCCGCCACGGCATTTCCAACATGAGAAACACTTACCTCTCTTGCATGGGTGGGAGCTGAATCCAGCTATTAAAGCGGGGGTCGTATCGACTGACAAAATTGGTACTGTGTTTTCCTGCAAAATACACACAAAACTTGGATTCATTCCACTGTGGTTTTCTACATTTAACAGTATTTTATAAGACAGCTCTGCTCTCAGGCTTAACAAACAGATGCACGAAGCAGAGGGACTACCTAACAGGGTTTGGGAAGTGGAGTCAGTAGGAGAAAAAACGAGCCACCTCCGATGGTTTTCCCTTTTCCTCCCTTTTTGCTCCCCTTTTAATGAGTTCTGATAAAAATAAATAAACCCTAATAATGAGAGCAAATATGTTTGTCAAACCAGTTTCATCCCAAAGTTAGGCTAAAACACTCTAGGCTTTGGTGTTTTTATGCTTTAAAAACAGGGAGTTATCGCTTATAAAGCATCAGTTCCAAGACTGCCCTGTGTGGTATCTCCGGCTAGAGATTTTTTTTTTTCCTTCCTTTTTTTCTTCTTTAAATGACCCCAGAATTCCAGGAGTGGGAGAACCTCTCTCCCTGTGGAAATAGTAGCAATCGCCACAATACGAGGTTTAAAGAAGTCAGTTTTAATCTATACGTTGTGTGTGTGTGTGTGTGTGTGTGTGTTTGAGGGAAGCACAGTTGCTGTGCCCTCTCGCAGGTACACGGGCTGAATGGGGAACATGAACCCTTGGAGCGGGTTAACCAGCTTATCCCCTCTGCTGAACCCAATAAGCTCAGCAATGCCTCTGAGGTATTAACATTATTCTTATTTTACACACAGATTGTCGCCAGGAAATGGAAGCAAAGGAGTGTATTCCATTTTCTGAGGAGCACCTGAAATGACAATCACCTGAGATGCATGTGCATGTATGTGTGCCTGTGTGCATGCATGCATGTACATGCATGTTTCCACATAGGCATGTATACAAAACCCAATTACTAACTGCAGTTATCTATTGAGTACTTATTATGTGTCTTTTGTGTTAGATTCTGAGGATATAATGGGGGGGAAAAGGCCAAGTTTCTATTTTGGTAAATGAATAAACTAATATAGACTATATCATCAAGTAGATGAAGACGGAGATTGGTAGAGGGGAGGCCAGCTTAGGTAGAACGTCACAGATGCCTTTTGCAAGCCATGCAGATATGTGCAGCGTGAGCCTCTCAGGCCGTGGGGTATGGAGCAGAAACTCCTGGGCTGCTCATGAATTCAAACCCAGCAGGAACGCTGGAACGACAGGGACAGGAGTCGGAGGGGTGTCAAGGCCCAGAGCAGTGTGCTTTGTGGACTGGGGTAGGAGTCCATAAAGAATGAAGACAGGCCTGTGGGGGAATTGAGTAAGCAAGGAATAGGGCCTAAGGTGTCTCTTACAAAGACTACTCTGGCTGCTGCGTGAAGAACAGACTGTAGAGGCGCCGCTCTTGAAGCAGCAGAGCTATCAATAGGCCATTGAAGGAAGGTTCAGGCAGTGAGACGTGGTCAGGTTTGGGATCTACTGCATGGAAACGGCCAATACAATTTTCTGATTGTTAGTTTGAGGGTTTGAGATAAAGAGGAGATAATGAAGGACGGTTTCCAGGTTTTTTAGCCTGAGTAGCTGGACAGAAGGCCATGCGATTTGCTGAGGTGGGGAAAACCAGCAGGGGTAGTTTGGGGGTTGAGGAGAGAAGTCAAGGGTTCTGCTGCTTTGGACTTGACCTTGAGATCTCAAAGTGGAAGCACCTGGTAGACCACTGGCTAAATGAGGCTGTAGGTGCAAATTATGGCATTATTATTCCAGAAATATTATGTAAAGTCATCGAACAGGAGGAAACCCCTTTAGGCAGAGGGTATGACCATGGAAGGTAATACAAATCCTGGGAATTAGCCCTGGGTCAGAAGAAGGAAAACCAGCCAAGGAAAGACATTGTCAGAGAGAGGAGGAAAAGTGTGGCATTTTGGAAGCCGTGTCAAGCAGTGTTTCAGAATGAGGAGTGAGCATCGGAGAACTAACCATTCGTTTCTACCACAGGGAGGATGGTGGTGGCCTGGAGAGTTCGGCTTCCGTGGACGGGTGGGGATGGAAGCCCGAGTGGGGACCACTCCAGGAGACTAACATATGAGAAATCGGGGAAAAGAGGGTAGGAGAATGCTTTTTAGAATTGCTGCCATAAAAAGAAGATGATTAGAGCTGGAGGATATACCTCCTCAAGAAGCTTCTATTTGGTTGCTGGTGCTTCTAAGTTTGGAAGTATTGCAAAAGTGATTGAGCAAGCAAGAGGGAGTGAAGAACAGGCCTTAGATCGGGGCAGAGACAGCCATAGGAGAAAAGACAGGATACATGGGTAGCCACAGATACATGTGCATAGACTTGGTAGGAGCAAGATACAGATGTTTATCCTCGATTGCTTCTGTTGTGATTGCACTGAGAAGAGAGGCTGCACAATGAGTGAGGAGAGAGGCTGTGGAGAAAGGCATTTGAGAGAGAAGGTGTGGAGCAGTTAAGCCTGAGGGTGGGAGAGAGTGCTGATCAGGACAAATGAAACGGGAGCTGCAGCCGGGCCTTGGGTCAGGGAGTGGCTTTGACCTGGCTTTTAAAGAGAAGGTTCTGCAGACACTGCTCAGATCAGCCTGGTGCCAGTGACAGCACGTTCCCTTACAGATGCTCCGGTCAGCAGAAATCACTGGCGAGGAAGGACGGGTTAGGCAGCAATTGGGGCGCTTGCTGGGGGTATAGGGGGGGAAGCGGGAGGCTTTGTACCATCAAAGCCGTCATTTCAAAGGAAACTTGGAGGAGAGAGATGACCTATCATTTCCACTCCTGTTCTCTCAAGGCCCAGGACTGTCCCCTTTCCAGCAAGGAGAGCCGGGAACCAGCAGGCGGCAGGTCTCGGGAAGAATGTGCCCTGGCTTCGGAGAAACGCTCCCGGAGGTGGCTGGGTGGCACCCCTTTAAGACATTCCAGCGTGAACAGATGTGCCCATTCTCCATAATCTGCCTGGTGCAGATGCTGAGAGAGCATCCGAGCTAAAACAGACGCACGCGGCCCGTGTCAGCTCATCGGGATGTTCGGCGTTTTAAAGTGAAAACGTGTACCTGCCAGCTGCTCTGTGGTTTCTCGGCCATAAGCATCCCTGTTACACGGAAGGTACAGCCACAGCTCCCCCTCCGCGTGCAAGCTCCCCCCTCCTCCCCCGACCTGGTGCGTGTTCTGCCAGGCCCAGGTCCCCCTCGTGTTCGGCTCGGGAGATGTGTCAAAAGGCTTCGTGTCTCCGCGGGGAATGTCTGAAGCACCCACACCCACACCCACAGGCGGGGTGGCGGGGAGCTGTGGAAGGAGCCAGCGAAAGGTGAGCCACCTCCAATGGGTCCCCAGGAATAGAAGCTGCAAAGCAGCTCAGCGAAGGCTTTGTGAGTGCGACGGCAGATCACGCTGTGGATGGGAGGCCGTGGTGGAGACGGGGCGGGGGGGGGGGGGGAATTCTCAGCGCTGTTGCTGGCCCCTGTTCTGGGGAGGCTGGGGTCCCTGGCACCCATCGCTCGAGGGCCGGTGAGGAGAGGGGCCCAGTGCCAGCTCAGAGTCGAGCCCCAGGCAGCCTGTGATGAGCGCCCTGTGGCCATCCTCTGCCACCTCAGGCCTGACCTTCCTTCCCTGCACAGCCACCTCACTGACTCCTCCCCGGTCACTGGCACAGACACACATTTCCCACGGTTAAGATGCTGCAGCCACCAGGGCCTTTCCTGGCACACAGACTCATGGTTGTTCAGTAGTTACCATCATAAAAAAAAAAAAAAAATAGTTACCATCAGGCCCCGCCAGAGTGTCTCAGTGGTTGAACGTTGACCTAGGAGGTCACGGTTCGATTCTCGGTCATGGCACAGGCTGGGGTGTCAGGCTCCATCCCCAGTGGGAATGCAGGAGGCAGCCAACCAATGATCCTCTCTCATCATTGACGTTCCTCTCTCTCTCCCTCTCTGAAATAAACAAAAATATATCTAAAAAATAGAAAACACATTTAGTTACCATTAGGGTTCCACTGGTCCTCTCCGCCCAGCACGAACAGGAAGTTCTCCACCTCCACGACGCAGTGGTGGGCGCTGTTGTAGGGCATGACTGGAACGAAGAAGAAAACACAGATGCATGACCTTCGCCATCTTGGCCCCAGCCCGTGGCTCACGAGGCATTTGCTTCCACCAAAGGGTAGAGAACGTGAGACGAAGTCCCTGGGAAGGAGCGAGCCAGCAGCAGAGCAGGGAGCCCGCCCACCGCAGGGGCTCAGGGGGCCGTGCCCAGCCGGCAGGCCCGGCCCCTCTGGATGAGTTTTACATCAAGTTCGCCCATGAATTAATCAAGAACAGCCTGTCACTGCTGCTTGCAGGCCTTCAGCCGGCCCGCCCTGGCCTGCGGGTGGGTGGGGCTCTCGCTCTGAAGCAGGGACTGGGGCTCCCAATGGTCAGGGCGGGCTCCCTCCTGGAGGAGCTAACCCTGCACACACGTGGGGCCATTCAGAGGCCCCGCCCCCCCTCGGTTTGCCGGCAATCCCTCCGTGAAGACACTGGGGGTGCTGGGTGGCTGTCTGTCCTCCAGCACCCAGCGGGCCGGCTTTCCATACAGTGTTCAGCTTTTAAATTAAGGTCCTGCTGATTTAATGCCTCCTCCAAAGGCACACGCTCAATTTCCTGTACAATGTCATTAGCAGCACCATCACACACTGCCTAGCTCTCCGCTTAGGAACTCTTCTGGAACAAAGATAAAACCCACCGGAACATCACGGATATCCATCCGGCTCACCTCCCCGCTGCCCTGCCCCAGTGTGCGGGCTGCGGGGGGAGAGGGGGGTGGCAGCCAGGAGCCCGTGAAAGCCAGGCTTCTCGGGGTTGGTTCTCATTTACATTTTCATTTGGGAGACACACGCAACCAGAACAGGACGCCCGTGTCCCCCTGCCCGCCACCCCTTTCCCCCCCACGTGCAGCGCGGGGCTGACCTCTGCCGTGTCATCTCCCATGGTAAATGTGACCGGCCGAGCATCAGTTATCACACGCGCGGCGGCTCGGCCCGGGCGACACCCGGAGTAGAATGATGTCCTTGTTCGGCTCATCATATGGGCACCTTAAATCTAGGTGCGGGGAGAGGGAGGCGCTGTGCACGCTCGGGCAGGGAACGTATTGCCTGACACGGATCAGCAGAGCACTTAAGGAACCAGTGCGCTGGGAAATCAATATGCGCCAAGGCCAGCTCTGCCTCTGGCGCTCCCTCCAACGGGGGGAGAGGGAAAGAGAGGGCCCCTGTCTGACACCAGATGCATTTTGGAGGACACCCCTCTCTCATCTTATTTTGTTTTTATTGTTGTTTATTATTATTATTATTATTATTATTATTATTATTATTATTTTCAGAATGTGCTTAGGCAGGCTAAGGTATGCAACTAAAAGGAATCCCTAGGCAAAGCTTTGAAACCTCTAATGCAGCTTCTGAAAGAGCAAACCAGATAGTTGAAGCATTTTACTCCAGGATTCTAGGAGTTCTGATGATTTGATCACGTTTTTATTTTTGCTGTGACCATTCATTGTCCTTTGAGCCGACAGCCAAGAGGGAGGAGAAGGCACTGCTATGTAAAGCCCTGATTTTGGGGATAATGGAGGAGGAACTGGGTGTGCCCTTGGTCTGGGAGGTCCATTAATTAGGTCGATGGACACAGAGGGTCATCTTGGGAATGTCCCTCCCTCCCCCTCCTCCCCCTCCTCCTCAACCCTCAGTTATCTCTTCGGGAAAAGCTTTCAACCAGATAGATGGATTTTGCAGCTTCGCTTCTTAGAATCCATTTGGAGCAGAGTGGATGTTGGGTTCATTGAGCAACTAAGATTGGATAGGTTTTGAACATCCTTGCTTTTTTCTTTTTCAAATGAACTCGTCATTGTCTGGATTATGAGGATGGTTCCAAACACCAACAACCAACGACGCAACCCATATATACATTATGTGTCTCATGAACAGCCTGATGCAACTCCGTCCGTCACCCTGTCAGCTGGTCAGCAACAACTCTTAGCCTCGATGGCCGTCGGCTCACGGGAGAAATGGGCGGAAAAACAGAGGCCACCGGCTACAGCCAACTCGCCGATGGCAGCCCCTCTTCCAACGTTTACTTATAATTTTTGGCCCGTTCAAGGCCCGCATCTTATGAGCAATACAAATGGTATTCTCTTCTTTGTAATCGGAAGGCCAGCTTTATAATACAGCACTGTCCCTGAAAATACAGCCCTGCTTGTATTTTGTTTTTGCCATTCACTTGCTCTCACTTGGGCAGGCAGAAATGAAGTGAAGGAAGTAACAGATGCCTTATTCTGAAGCCCCCTTTTCATGTGATTACCCCTCCTGTTATGCTTCATGCAAACAAACGAAACGATTGCAGTAGGCTAACCACTGACACCTTCGAAATGAGGGAGGAGGTGTCTGAAGTTCTAATGGAAAGGCTACTTTGAAGATATTCCTCTTTATCGACACGGTTTTAAACCTCGTATGCTATCTTTCTTGGCAGAATTATTTCTATATTCTCATTCCTGAATTATTGTCTCTTTTGAATTACCACCATGAATGGAGAGGCTATAAACACACCCAAGAGCTCTTTGGAATTGTTCTGGATGTAACAGGCTCCGAGTTTATTAGAAGAGAATCTAAATGAAATCAAGGTTGGCGTTTTGCAAAAGACCTGCTTTCTCTGGCTTCTGGTCGAACCTGAAGGGAAGTGAAACCAACAGGGGCAGCGAGCAAGGGCAAACACCTGTTCCAAGAGGCAGGAGGCCCTGCCCTTATGGATCACCTTTCACATAGCGAAGCAGACCGGCCGGCCCCTCCCGGGCTTCCCGGGAGGTGGGCCCTCGCCGCGCCCTCACGCGCAGGTGCGGGGGGAGAAGTCCGTGCTCCGTGCTCGCGGGCGGCCCCGTGCGCGGTTTTTAGCGTGTCAGTCAGTGAGTCGGAGGGAAAGGGTAAAGAGAAGCTAATCAGGATGAAATGAGATTAAAGGCTGTCTAATTTTACAGCAACTGTGATCCATCAGCCGCTGTGAAAGTGACAGTGGAAATGAGTGATGGAGACAGACAGGTGGGGCTGCACATTCCCCTGATTTATCCTCAAATGCACTGGGCCTTATTTTATTGAGTGAACATGACCGCATCCATCACGACTGTCATCGGAGCCCACTTCCCTCCGCTTAGAAAGGTCACTTTACTCGCAGGGAGCAGGAGAGAGGCGCCTTCAGACCAGACTCAGCGTCTCCTCACACGTGGCTGCGGGACCCTGGGTGAGGATTCTCAACTTTTATTAAACCAACGACAATGCTGGAAGGAAAGGGGGAGGCGGGGAGGCCAGAAAACGGGAAAAGAAGAGAGCTTTGGTCACCTGTGGGAATGCACTCATGTAGTCTCTAAATTGGAAGCCATGTGTATCATTTTTGCCCTTCTCACTCGGAGGGAAATGCCATTCTAGCCTGGGAAGGGAAATAAAACGTTTGCATGGGGTGTTTTTCATGAAGAAAGCAAGAACAGGTGGTACCCTAAAGCAAACGAGGGAAGGCTGTGGAGTCCCAGCACTGACTCTGCGGAGGGGCCAGCCATCCCACGCTCAGTAGATGTCAGCAATGGCTACAGGTTGAATCTCGGCCACAAGTCACGTATGTGCCTGCTAATTGTTTCCCCATCATTTTGAGGCCATGGAGCTACCAGTTACCCAGGCTTTCCCTCCTCCCTGTACGGGTGAGGTAAAATAGCCTGGAGCGCTATGCATAAAGTTAGTCTTTGTGAAGAGCATTTTGTGTTACTTTTCACAACAGTCACCACCATTGACCAAATGTCTACCATGTGCCAGGAACTATGCTGGTGCTATATCTATATTTACACACACACACACACACACACACACACACTTATATTTACATGTAGGTACCTATATTATATTGCTGAAAATATAATAACATGTTTTATTCTTGCCACTCATTTGCTCCCATTCAGGCAAGCAGAAATGAAGGAAATATATATGATATTATAATGTATGGTAAGATATAATACAGGATCAAATACACCTCTATCTGATCTATCTGTATTTACCTATGTTTTTACATTTAATACAACTAACTACAAGGGAGGCATCATGCACTCGTTTTATTTCTTTAAGAAATACTGAGGTTTTAAGAGCTCACGTCACTTGTGGAAGGTCAGACTCGGCTAATGAGTGGCAGGAAGGACCCAAACACAGGGCTCTCTGGACCCCCACTCATGCTCCTACCCATGTCACTCTACCGACTCTCAGTAGGTGTGTGCACCCAACCAGCAAGTCATGACCAGCACCTGTGTCTTCAGTGATGGTATTCCTGATATTCCCTATCATTTTTGTGTGTTAAATCTTATTTTAAATGTCTATTATTTTCATATTTAAAGGAATCCTAATTAAAGCAAGTGGGCACTCCTTTAAAGTTTATTCTTGTTGTTGTTGTTGTTCTTCTGGAAATTCAATATTCAAATAGTGGGTTTTCTTAAAGTGGGATACATTTGTTTGAAGGAGCAAGGAAAACAGGGAGCAATCATGCCAGGGAAGGGCGGGGAGAGTCCACTGGCAGCGTTGTAAGCAATGAGCACCTGTCTCAACCTCTGAGCGGGTTCACCGAGACTCAGGCACAGAGACGCTTCGCCTGGCATGTGCACTGGGCAAGGGCTTGTGTGTTTGAAGGCCTTATCCTGCCGGAGAGCGACACTTCTGCTCCCTCCCCTGGGTCATTGCTGCGGAAAGCCTTCCTCCCCTGAGAGAGTCACGGGAACCCTCCACAACCACAGAATGTCCACGGACACCCAACCCGCGGGCCATCTGGCCATGCCAACGTCAAAAAATCGCTAAATAAAGGATGACCGGATATTTATCACGTTGATGTCACATTTATAAGGGCCTTGATTTGCTCTTGGCCTTAAATGCATAAACTTGTAAAACTGTCAAATGTGACATACGTCTACCTTGTTTTGAAAAGATAACTAGTGTTCATGGTAAAAACACTATCTTATAAGAAATAAGGTATGGAGGGCCATTAAGTCTTCCTCCCTATTCCTGAGCCTCAGCCTTTCGGCTCTCTGCCCCAGAGGCCATCGCTGGCACTGTGTTCAAGGTTTACCTTCCAGAGAGATTATGCGGAGGAGTCATTTCCTTTCACACAAATGGCAGCAGTGTTCAATGGGCACAATGCTTAGGGCTTCACTTTGTTGCATTCAAGAATCCATTCATTTATTTACTCCCCACCAACCAGCTGTTGTTTTCAGCGGTTACCCTATGCCAGGCAATGTTCTACCTGCTGGGGAGGTCGTGAGGAAGAGGAACAAGGAATGTTCCGGTCAGGGGAAGCACCTAGGCAACATGTACACAAATAGACAGGCACTGTTTTTAAGGACAAGTAGCATGAAGAGAAGTAAAGCAGGGTCAGAGGACGGGGAAGGACAGGGGGAGGGATTTTGAGAGCGGTCAGGGAAGGCCTTTCTGAGTGGGTGGCTTTTGAGTAGAAGATTGAGGGAACCGAACCGGGAAGGACGGAGATGCAGGAACAGTAAGTGCAAAGGCCCGGAGGCCCTGGTGCGGGGAGAATCAAGAGCAGCAGGAAGACCAGGAGCAGCGGGGTCTGAGATGAGGTCGAGGGGAAACCCAGGGCACCACCAGGTGCATGGTGCAGTCCTGGCCACAGCACAACCTTGGATTACCCACCACCATGTTCTTACAACAGCCCCACAGAGTTCCATGGGAGGGGTATGCTGCAGTGTGTTCCATGCCTTCTGACGGCCATGTATCAACTCCTTCAACACACCTTACAAACATTCACTAGGCGTTTGCTGAGAATATACCGGAAGTAAGCTGATGGTGTCCCTACTCTCGCAGTGCGTACATTACAGGGACAGAACATAAACAAATAGATTCGGGACACATGGGAACACAGCTAGGCAGTGACGTGATCTACAATGAAACAAAACAGGTCATGGCATTCGAGAGGGAGTGTCTGGATAGGACTCTGGCTGGGTGGCCAGGGAAGGCCTCACTGGGGAATGGTACTTAAGGGAGGGTTGGAGGGGTGAGAAGGAGCCAGCGTGAGAAAATGAGGGGAAGGAACCCAAGCTGAAGCGGGAATGAGCTGGGTGTGCCCCAGAAGCCTGGAGAAGCCTCCGTGCCTGGGGCAGAGGCGAGGGCCAAAGGCGGGGAAGGGGAAGTCCGGAGGCGGGCGGAGGCTGGCGCGGTGGATGTTGATAAACCAGGAGAGGTGTGTGGATTTTATTTTTAGCTTGATGGGGACATTGGAGGGGGTTGAAGCAGTAGAATGACATAATCTGGTTTATGTTTAAAAAGATTAAGATGTTGTGGGTAGAACAGGGAAGAGAGGGGGATCAGAGAAGGCAGCATGGGTGAGGGATGATGGATGCTGGATCAGGAAGGGGTCTCGGGATGGAGAAAAGGGGACACATGCTGACAGCTGTTCTAGTTACACCACACCCCTCCCCCCAGGAGTTTATCTGTAGAATTGATCCCCCCACGTGAAGCTCTGGGCTAAGGGATGGGTGCATTTTCATGGATATCATCACACTGTACCCTTTTTCGCACCTGTCCCTTTGCCCATATGGTAGGTAAACCACTGGGATCTAGTTAACATTCAAATCTGCATTGATTTAATTATGATACAGGTCCAGCATCCCTTCATGTTTAAAATCCATCTTTGTTTTACAGATTTTTTTTTCTGCTGGATTTTCATTTCCTGATATCATAATTTATGCTACCTGTACTTCTTGTATTTATGTCTGTAAAGTGCATTTCTATGGAGTTATCTTAACTGGCAAAATAAATGCTCTTTTGAAAGCATGGCATTGCTAGAATACCTATTTGTGAAAATATTTACTTATTGGAGTAAATTTAAATAGCAATTACATGCTGTTGAAAAAAAATATATATAAACCTGAAAGAAGGATGCCTCACTTTAACAATATTCAATGAGCATTCCTTGTCATGGGATTGTAGAGGTTTTGTTTGTTTGCTTTACTACTTTTTTT
Organism: Pipistrellus hanaki; assembly: GCF_964339955.1. Classification (NCBI taxonomy): domain Eukaryota; kingdom Metazoa; phylum Chordata; class Mammalia; order Chiroptera; family Vespertilionidae; genus Pipistrellus; species Pipistrellus hanaki. Next base: position 68,157,676 of record NC_140508.1, read on the forward strand.
TTCTTCAATTTTACAGTCAGTGTAATTGAGAAACAAAACTGTTTAAAATGTCCTCATTAGTTTAATCCCTCCACCTGCGAAGGTCTAGCGATGTGGCCGATGCCACTCAGATAGAAGCAGACAAATGATCAAACATCTGGCAGCAGGCAGTGCCGGATGGAGATTATTGATCATCCCCAGCACAGGCTCTGTCCCTTTTTCCTGCCACATTTGGGTTGTCCTATCTCTGCAAACGACTAATAAACGGAAATGTGCTGTGCATCGGGGAGGACTCGATCAGCATGGACAGTTCATCTGGAAAATTAAATCCCGCAGGAAATTCACATGGTCTGATTCCAGTGCTGAGCTGGTGGAGGCTCTGAATTAACCCAAAGGTTTTCAACACTCCTCCACCGGCCCCAACTTGCTCTGCACACAACGGGCCGGGTGCCCGCCGTCGCACTGGAGACAAAGTCTTTGAAGTGAGTTCAAGATGCATACATCTGAAAACAAACAAACAAAAAACACGTGCACATGTGCTAAGTTTTGGAGGCTGTGCAAAACCCAAGAGAGCTTTTTCTCTGTTCCGGCTCAACACTGTATCTACGGAGAGTGTCCCGACAGCCAGTGCTGCTTTGTCACCCCCCTCTGCCCAGCACTGTACGGAAGGCATGCTTTACTACTCACTTGCCAAGTCATGACCCAGCTAACCACCAGTGTCTTTGAGTGTCATCCCCACAGAATCTGTGAGCTCCCTGAGGCCAGACCGTGCCATCTTTATAGCTTTCTGCCCAGCACTGTGCTCAGGACCTAAGGCTGGGTCAGACTCCTGTACTGCTATAGCCTTTATACCTAACACAGTAATTACAGATATTAGGGAAACAATAATGTTAGTAGCACAAATGAGTGAAATGCTAGCCAGCGAAGAGAGACTGGAATTCACGTCTCTGGAATTTGAAGAACATGTGATGGGAACCGGAAATATGCCGGAGAGAGGAACTGAAGGAAGAAAAGGGGAGAGAGGGAGGAAGGGGTGCCTTAGATCAGGATTCCTCGGCTTCTGGGATAGATGTCACCCTCTATGCAGTGCACATGTTAGCTTTAAACGAAGGGGGATTTGCAAGTTCTCCAAAGGCTATGACATATTTCATTAGGAACTATCCGAGGCCTGCTTGTGCCAAGCTTTCTAACAGGTCCTCACTGACTTACAGATAGAGTCTGAGCCCTGTACATGGGGTGGGGAGCCAACAACCAGTGAGACTTAAATAAAATAGCCTTTCTATTCGTTATTAAAGCAAAACTGACTTATTTTTATTTTAATTAGGATATTTTCACTGACCTAACCCTAAATTGTGGTTGTCATTATAACATCAGCTATTTTATTTTGGATACTTCCTGGTATGTTAGTTTAGACATTAAAAATAGTTTACTTTTGGAAAGTAAAACCACCTTTGGGAATGAAAGCTACAATCTATTCCAAACATTTCCCCCCGTTTCATAACGTGTTGTGTCTGCAGACACACGGATGGAACATGCCAATGAATGCTCCCATGCTCCCTTGCCGACGGGCCAACGTTACAACGTCTTCCTGGCCGCGTCTTTGGGGGGCTTGAGAGACTGTACTAGTCATTGTTCTGCACCTAAAACAAGGCTCATTAGAAAAACAGTCAACTCTGTAAATGGGTTAAACTAGTAAAGCAACACATGTTATTTATTTATTTTTTATTTTTTTATTAATTATCTGTGTACATATTTTAACACTCCCCCCTCCCATACCTACCCTCCTTCTCCAGAGTTTTGTGTCCATTGGTTGTACTTATATGCATGTATACAAGTCCTTCGGTTGATCTATTATCACCCCCAGATGTCCCTACCCTCCCGGCTATAATTTGACAGTCTGCTTGTTGTTTTACTGTCTCTATATCTATCTTTTGGTTCATCAGTTTATAATGTTCTTTATTATCCATAAATGAGTGAGGTCATGTGGTGTTTCTCTTTCATTGACTGGCTTATTTCACTCAGCATGATGTTTTCCAATTCCATCCAGGTTGCTGCAAATGATAAGAATTCCTTCTTTTTATGGCAGCATAGTATTCCATTAACACATGTTATTTAAACTTGTGAATATAAAATCCTTGACAAAGGTCGGGGGAGCCAGTGCTATGGAAACTGTGGATGAACTAGCAAGAGGACAGCACCAACGTCTGTGAAATCGCTTCCGCTCCCTTAAGAGGCTGGCCCCACAGTTGTTCCAACTTATTGAGGGGAGGAGGAAGGAAACGGGTGAGGTCTACCTCATGGGAATTCATTAGGAAGTGGATTCTGATAAAGATCACACACACTCAATGTGGGAATGTAAACTCTGGTTATGCACTTTATAACCCATGAGATAGCAAAAGGTACATTGAGAAAGCATCTGTCTACCAACTTATTCATTCTTCATCCACTCATCCCATTCACAAATAATGTATTTGAGGAAATACTGGTTATTGTGCTAAGCTCTGAGCATAGAACGATCACTTGGGCGCTGTTCTTGCAGGCCAGAGCTCACAGCACAGAAAGACAGAGGACCCATGAACTGCAGGGAGGACAGGCAATGCTATAGGGCAGCCCCATGTCAGCACCAAGGCAACTTGAATGTGGCTATGTCGTGTGAATGAAATTCATGTTATTGTTGCCTGAAATTTCCACTGTGTTTCCCTACACCACTCATTATCCTATTGTTCTAGATCAAGGGTTAACACACTATGGCCCATGGACTAAATCTGGCCCACCATCTGTTTTTGTAAATAAAGTTCCATTGAAACATAGTCACATACACACAGTCACATCCATCAGCTTATGCACCATCTACGTGGCTGCTTTCTTTTTTAAAAAAATATTTTTATTGATTTCAGAGAGGAAGGGAGAGGGAGAGACAGACAGAAACATCAACGATGAGAATCATCAACTGGCTGCCTCCAGCATGCCCCACACTGGGGATTCAGCCCACAACATGGACATGTGACCTGACTGAGAATCGAACTGTGACCTCCTGGTTCATAAGTCAATGCTCAATCACTGAGTCACGTTGGATGAGCTACGTGGCTGCTTTCTTGCTATAAGGACAGAATTGAATAGTTGTGACAGACATAATAGCCTGCCTGCAAAGGACAGAATATGCACTATCTTAACCTTTACAGAACATTTCCTGACCTGTCCTAAATGACCATTTTACATCCTCTTCTCCACTCTCTAACATATGCTTTTCCTGTGTACTTTTAGCCTATAACCTTGTTTCCTATTTTATGAAGAAAATAGGAACATTTAAAATAGAACTCCTCCAGGCTTCCCGAATGTACGTACCAAACTACCTTCACCGGCATACCTAGCCATTCTCGGCCTTTCTTTCTGTTTCCTTTTGTTACCAAGGACAGATGACCGTCCATGCTTATTTCCAAAGTCAAGACCTCCATTTGTGTGCTGGGTCCCATTTCCTCTCTACTACTCAAGGATATTTTTTCCAGAAATGTTATCACATCTTGCATCATTAATCCCCCTCCCCCCCCCCCATATCAGATGGCTCCCATCAGCAGAGAAACAAGTTGTTACATCGCCACCTTAAAAAAAAAAAAATCCTGGCTCACTATACTCTTCTTCCCACATATCTCATTTCTTTGTTTCTTTTCACATCAATAATCCTTGAAAAAGTTGTCTTCACCCAAAATGTCCAATTTTCCCCTTCCGTGGTCACCTAAGCCCTTTCTCATTGTATTTTAGCTTCCTCCTTCCACTGACACAGCTGTTGTTGACGTCCACATTGCTAAGCAGGATGTCCTTCTCAGTGTGTGCTCACCGGGTCCATCACTGACATAGCCCATGGCTCTCTCCTTCACCGGTGTCCTTCCGGGGGACCATGCTCTCTGGGCCCTCCTCCAGTCTGCCTGGCTGTTCCCTGGTCTGCACACTTGCTGGTTGCTTGCCATCACCTCAGTCTGTAAACCCAGCCTGTCCCATGTGCTTGCCCCCTTTCACCTCTACCCACACTCCCTCCCGGTGATCTTCCAGTCACATGACTTGCCAGGTCCACATGGACATCAGATGGGCTCTCCAGCTCCACATGCCCCCAGATAGAGCCCCGCTTTCCCACAAACACCTTCCCACCTAAGTCAGTGCCAACGCTATCTATCCTTGTACTTTCTCTTCTAGTATGCTTGATAAAATACATTATTTATCCCTCTCAGGATGAAAGATATGCTTTAAGACTTCACATACATATATAAAAATGGATTATAATATATATGCTTTTCTAACCTGCTCTTTTTACCTGTAAATATGTGATAACCTACTTCCATTTAAATAAATACAGATATTGATTAATTTCAGATATTGATTAATTTTTTAAAATAGTGATATGCCTTTTTTTTTTTTTTTTTTTTTTTACTCTGGGCAAACTAAAACTTGTTCAACAATCCCTAATTGTCAAACACAAATTTGGTTCCAATTAATTATTGTGGTAAACAATACCAAGATAGATATCTTTATTTCCCCCCCATTTTTTAATTAGGGTGTTATATGTGTACACATCTTACCATGCCCCCCCCATTCCTGTACATGCCCTCACCACCCCCCCTGAGTTTTGTGTCCATTGGTTATGCTTATATGCATGCATACAAGTTCTTCAGTTGATTTCTTATCTCCTTCATATCTCCCTAACCTTCCTGCTGTAATTTGACAGTCTGTTTGTTGCTTTATTGTCTCTGTAAGGATAGTTATCTTAAAAAAATATGAAAGATTACCATCTTACAGCAAATTTCTATAAGAGAGAACTGCTGAAATCTGGATCCCTATGTTTCTTAAAAATATATTTTTTATGTAATTTACATATAAATCTATATATAATATAAATACATTTTCCCAGATTCCAAGAGGATAGGGATATATTAATATTTGTTAGCTGAACATTATACAACAAATAAACTACCGATAATTTAGAAATTTTCTTTTACTAATGACATCTGAAGGGTAGTTACGAATCCAATGTATATAGAAGACATCATATATTCAGTTCACAGAGGACGTGCCTGGTGACGGGGGATTCAGGGACCCTTAGCCACAGCCCCCGGCTCCCCTCGCCTTCTCAGCCTGGCAGAGGACTGTCCATGACGATGTAGACAAGCGATGCCCTTAGCATATCATCACAAATGGAACCTGCTTCCTCTTCCATCATAGTTGCTCGCTTCATGACATAACCAACTGTTACAGCATTCATATTATTTCTGGTACTAAGCAGGCACGTAACCCCTTCTCATTAAAGCTGAGTAATTATAGACACGTAGTCAGGACAAAGTGGGGTTCTAACGGTGAGCTATTTAGAAACCTCCTAGATGGAATCTCCTATGTGCTGTGAGGCCTTCCCTCTGGAATTCGTGGCAACCACTTCAGCGCCGCTCAGGCACGTGGAGAAGGGCTGAAGGGAGAACTGAGTCTGTTCATTGCTGGGGGAGCAGAGGCCCAGGCTACATCCTGCTCCAAGGAGCCTTGCTGGGGCAGCTGCAGTTCCTAGAAGAGCCACTAGATGGTGTACACTGTCCTTTGCTGGCCCCCCAGAAAAAAGCATCAAGAACGAGGCTTAGAGATGGGGCTCCTGCCTAAGGAAGGCCAACAAAAGCAAAGAGGAAAACTGCAACAGTAAGACACACATTGGAGGAGGGAGGGGGTCTCTTTAAAACTCTGATGTTTTTTGTTTTGTTTTTTTGGAAGCAGATAATGCCGAGTTGGAGGATAATATCGATATTATTTTCTTTACTCAATTCCTAGGGAATTCCAAATATTTGAGCTGGACCAAAATCTATCTTTGATTCTTAGTTATTCACGGTAACCTCTTTTGAATTTCAAACCTCAGTGCAGAAGGCAACATAAATAGTTTATTTCCTCTTTTAGAAACTCAGATGGACAAATGCTGATCGGCGATATGCTAATATTGCATATGCAATATGCTAATATTGTTAAAGACAGAGTTTTACAATAGGCCAGATTTTCTAAAAACTTGAAGATCTACATTATCTGTGGCAGAGATGTAATGCACTAGAATTTACTGCTTCTTTTTGTCTATACGCAACTTTGACCCATGCATCAATGTAAACTCTATTTCCATATACCATGTATGCCCGATTTTCTTTGCTTTTTAGGGACTAATTTTACACATCAATTATTCCAAACATTTTTAAATTGAAAGTTGCATTAATAAGCAAACATTTTAGAAAAGTTGAAAAAATAAAGATCTCTTCCTTTCCTTAAGGTTTTCTCTTAGGTTTTTACAAATACAAAGGCACTTAACTTTGGATGACATTTTATTTAGAAGCTTCAACACATATTTTACTCTTCACTGAATCCACTTTTAAAACAGTAAACTACTTTCATAAAATAAAGAAATGTTTTACTGAAGAAATTGAGAGAATAAAGAGTCCTCTTCCTTATCTCCCAGATTTTTACAAATAACAAATGCATTTAAATTATGGATGATCCTTTTTTTTATTAAGTCATTTCAAGAATTTCTTTTACTTTTTTCTTGCCATATTAACCTAGATCCTATCAATACTAATAAAAAGGTAATATGCTAATTAGGCCAGGTTGACTGGCCATCTTCTGGACATTTTTTTTTTTTTCTGGAGAGGAAAGAGAGAGAGAGAGAGAGAGAGAGAGAGAGAGAGAGAGGGAGAGAGAGAGAGAGAGAGAGAAACATTAATGATGAGAGAGAATCATTGATCGGCTGCCTCCAGCATGCCCTCTTCTGGGGATCAAGCCCGCAACCTGGGCATGTGCCCTGCCCAGTAAACAAACTATGACCTCCTGGTTCATAGGTTGATGCTCAACCACTGAGCCACATTACCTGGGCATAGTATAGGCAGTCTTAAAGGAAGAGTGATTTGTTATAACTGCAGTTTTATGATAGGTTTAAGTGAGAAAACTGAACTGGACAAAGAAACGCCTGGAAGTGAGAGTGACAAGGGGAAGAAATCCTCAGGGTTGCTTTACATTTAGGCCACATAACTCACTCTTCTCCTGGGAGCCAGATGATGAATTGCAGACTTAGTCTGTGATTCAGATAAAACACTTGGGACAAAACAAAGAGCTATTACAAGATGCCCAGCTGTTCTTTGTCTACTCCTGAAAATGGTATTCCTTCATTCATGTATTCAACAAATATTTATTTATTGAGCTCTACTCTGTGCCATATACATAATCTTATTCTCTTAGAGTTGAGTCAGTTCTCTTTCATTTAATCTTTTTACAGATCTCAAAGACACTGTTTGCTTACCTGCTGACTTCAGAATTTCTATTTCTAGACTCTTTTCCTCTCTGTAGAACAATATTTTTCCAATCCTTTCTGAATAGCTCCCCTTAAATGTCTCCCAACCTTTAATTCTTCATTCCCCGCTGATGCATTCATCAAATATTTATTGAACACTTACAATGGGCCAGGCACAAGGCAGGACATAACGCCTATAGATACCACAACTTGGCATCTTTCAGACTAAATGTATTTCATCCTTTTCTACATTTGCATCTTCTTCTTTGTTTCCTCTTTTGAGCAAAGGCTTCAGCCCAAGTTGACCAACTAGCCTGACTATTCCTTACCTCCTACTACCCAGATGTTTAATTCCATTTATCAAATGAGTTTTCATTTTGCCATTTCTTCCTTGCTTTCACAGCTATGGCTGTAAATCAGGTCCTATTATCCCCTGCCTAGATTATGTAATACATGGTTACCCTGTCGCCAATACCTCCTGTACCAACTCACCCTCAGTTAGCTTTTAAACCCTAGATTTAATTATGTTGTTTCCCTGCTCAAAGATTTTTGGTGACTCCCCACTGACTATAGAATCAAATATAAATCTCAACCCACCTTTGGGCAGTCCCCAGCTCGTGCAATTTCCTAAATTTAAGATGCAATGTCACACTCTACGTTTGTTCGCGTTGTTCTCTCTCTGCCTGGAATAATAAGAACTCATCACGTTTGTAGGTTATTTACCAGATTACAGGGAACTTTCCCATTCTCCTTCTGTGAGGTAGGCCAGGATTATTCCCCAGAATAAAAATAAAAAGAACCAAGGCTCTGAACATGTAAATGATTTACAGAGGGTCTTATGATTAGTAAAAGAGCTAGATACTAAACATCAATGGGCACTAGCTCCAAAAAAAACCCCCACAAACAAATGAAAAACCAAATTAGATTGAAGGGTAGCATTTTTAGAGAATAAAATGAATTTGGAAGGTAGGTTTCTATCAGTACTCATAATTTATCAGTATTCAGAAAGGCAAATCTTAAATTCCATATATCTTTGAGTTTATAGCACTAATCCTAGTTTGAAAATAATTTCAATATTTTATAGTAACTGTGATAAACTCCATCCTGTTTTTAATCTTTGTGTATCTTTAGTAATGATATACTCACAATATTGGTAGTCGAGATTTCATGAACATTTTGTAAAAATAAAACCTGCTGGTGTCATCAGAATTTATAGTATGCTGTGTTACAATTTGATAGAAATACACCATTTCAACAGACATTTAGCTAGTATCTATTTTGTGCAACTATATTAGGTACTTCATAAAAGTTCATGAGAGAATACATTGTCAAAGCTTTCCCACAATTTTTTAACTTGGACTCTAAATAAGGTATGTTCATAGCCCATAAATCCATGATTCAAAAATCAAGATGAATTGGAGATTTTTTTTCATTAACAACTTTGGGACCTCACTACATAACCTTTTATATGCATACTAGAGGCCCAATGCATGGAATTCGTGCAAGAGTAGGCCTTCCTCCCGCCCCTCTCCCCCCCCCCCCCCCCCCCCCCCCCCCGCCCCGCTGCCAGCATCAGCTTCCTTCCCTCCAGCACCTAGGACCCGGGCTTCCCTCACAGCTCCTGCTTCATCTGGAAGGATGTCCAATTAATTAGCATATTATGCTTTTATTATTATAGATACCAAACAGTTTGATGCAACGCTCATCCACACTGATCACTGTATAAATAAAATGTGAAGGTAAACTGGCTGTGATTTGTTAGTTTATTGATTGCCAAGGTTCCCAAAGCTGCTATTGTGGTTTAGGTACTACTCCTTCAGTTCTTCAATAATTACTACGTGTGTTTGACTATAAAGATAACGAAGGCACATTATTCTTGCTTTCAGTATAGGAAGGCAGACTTACACAAATACAGTACAAAATGATAGACTTCCCAAGGTAAGTGTGGGAAGGGCACCCTGACAACACAGAGGAGGCCGCCAGCCTTTGCTAGAGCTGGGTCAGGAGGAGGTTCATGGCCAGGTGGGTGTAACGCCATGTGCTCCCTTAGCAACCTGCACCTACTTTCATCTTGGCCTATCCCTACAGAACTGATTCATTTCTGTTTCCTGTGAAAACTGCGTAGACCTTAATAATATGGGCCATGTCTTACTTGCATCTCAATTTCCTAGCACAAAGCCTGAAATCCAGCAAGTGTTACACAATGGAGTGTGGAATTAGACAGAATTGAAGAGCATTCCATGCAGAAGGAAGTACCTGAGCAATGGCCTAGGTAACGAGACCACATTTCAGAGATCTGCATGTATGTAGTTTGGAAAAGATGGGGGAAAGGAATGGAATGAAGGAAACAGCAAAAAGTGAACCTGAGAGGCAACATTAGAAGCATGAGGAGAAGCTGGATTTCATCTTGTGTGGTTTGGGGACTCACTGGAGATTGTATGCGAGGGATGGACAGTGTGAGTGGAGATGAAGAAATGATTGACATGGATACAGAGGTAATGATGACAGCGTTGCTGACAGGTTGCAGAGGGCTCAGAGGACAGGAACAAGTCTGGGATGACAGTCAGGTTTTCAAGCTAGGGGGATAGAGATGCCATTTGCTGGAATAGAGAGCAAAGGCAATGGATTTGAAGGCAAAATAAGAAATTTAAAGCCAAATGGAGATGCTCAGGAGATCATTAGAAATACAGAGAAGTAGGTTTTAAGAGAGAGGTCAGGGAGGGAAGCACCGATCAGTGGTCCATCATCAACTGCATGGATGCTACAGGTGTTTAGGATGAGGAAAGAACCATGGATAAACTTCTGCCAGAAGCTGGTCCTGAATGAGATGTCCAGGAGGGTACCCAAGAAAGTACGTTTCTGCATAGCTACATTTTCGTAGTAAGAAGATGACTTGGCCAGATAAATATAACTTTTATTGAGATGAAGGATATATAAGAAATACTAGTTATACAGAACGGATTCTCTCTGGATCAGAAACCATCACCAAATAAAACTTTGCATTCCACATGATTTCATGACCAGACCCACCAAGCTGCCTCACAAGTTGTAAACATCATCATCCCTCTCCTCTTCCTCAAGTTTTCCTGCCTTGAAAGCACAAGAATTTGAAGATCATCCTCCTCACATTGCTCTTCTCAAATGAAAATGGGAGAAGGTGGTGAGATGGCACAGGGGCCAGATGAAAAGTGCAGCTGAGAACAAAGTATTTTCTCCAAAGACAAGGCGCTTGACTTGCACGTGGGCCAGGAGTGGGCTAGTGCTCCGAGGCTGGCAATTTTAAGGCCATTCCAACAATTATACCCTCAATTCCATGCCTCTGGGCCTTTGATAACATTCAGAGGCAAGGGACAACAAAAGTGGCAAAGTGCACATTTCAATTCCTGCTGAGAGGAGACCTGGGCACTTCTTCATAGTTTGCAGTGACATACCTTGGGCAGCTTAGAGAGGCAGAGGGGAGTGTGTCTGCCAGCCTGCTGCCCTGGTGCCACGGGTCACAATAACTTGTGGAGATAAGATGCAAGCTCCTCCTAATGGAAATCTATTTTTTTAAATAAGGAAAACAATGACTTTCAAACTAGATTTCTATTGATAATAATACTCATTAAAAAGATTCACTATGGATACTACATTCATGGAGCATTTGTTCAGGCTTGATTCTCATGAAATTTACATGTTTACCTGCACTCTGTTCCCTCAAGGGAAGGGTTCCTCTACCCCAGGGGTGGGAATGTCCAACCCGAGGGCCATGTAAGGCCTGAGAAATCATTCAGTCTGGCCCTGCCAAGGCATTAGTGTTAATTAAATGTTTGACCAAATACAGCAGGTTAATTTTTAAGTTGATAATTTTGTATGGCCCGTGAATGATGTTATAAATATCCAAGTGGCCCTTGGCAGAAAAAGGCTCCCATCCCTGCTTAACCCCAACATTGACACATTCCTTTTAAAATGCTAATTAATCAAACTCATTTGCACATGACTGGCCTTCCTCAGTTACTAATCTGAAGACCTTTATGTGGTAAAAAAAATGTTAGAAAAATTAATTCTCACACATACACAACACTAGGAAGCCTTCTCCAATAGTCTCAAGCACAGTGAATCCACTTCCCTAAGTCAACCCATTGAAATCCACAAATACCCTTCTGACCTTGAAGAAAAGACAGGGCGACCCTCCCTCAGGACCCTCACAGCAATGGCTTTTCCTTCAGCATTCACTGGAGACCCCCAGGCCAACTACCAGCACACCATCTCTCTGATATTGGTGCCTCCTCTGTATCAAAAATAGAGCCTCAAGTCTCATGTGATCTGAACAACAATGAGAGAGAGACAGAGACAGAGAGACAGAGAGAGAGAGAGAGAGAGAGAGAGAGAGAGAGACTCAAAAGGGACCTGGGAAAACGGAGAAGGAACTTCCAGAGACCAACATGGATCTACTGGATGGAAGACAGTGGTCTCACTTCTCACCACAAACCCCCTTGTGTATTCTGATAAAGGGGAGCCAGACTACTAGTTTTTACTCTGTAATATCAATGTGTGCAAAGCACAATGCTGCCCCATGGAGACGGTCTTCAGTTGGCAAGAGAATTATGAGGAAGAAGAAAAGTAATTCATTTTTAAAAGTCAAACCAACATTCACTCAGGGTCATTCTTACTGAGAGGGGTGGGTCCAGGATAATACTGAATACAGGCTTGACTTGTGACTGGTGGGCAGGCTTGATGGCATCAATGCCACTGTCCCCTTCCTACCTGCCTCCCCTCCACTTTCTTTACTTGGTAGTGGGCCAGTTGGTCCCAACAGAAAATATTAGAAAAAAGTCAGGTATCAAGGAGCTCGGGTAAGCCAAAGTAGATACTCCACTCCCAAAGAACTGAAAGAGTACCTGGACTTGGACATGTTTAGTCATAGATTTGGGGTCTCTAATAAAAAGCAGCTGCATGAGTGGTGAATGCTGGGCATCTGCTGATGGCCCCACAGACCCACTCTCTACCTCCAGCAGCCCTGCTTGGTCCTCTGGTACCAGTGTCACTAATCACAACATCGAGGGGCTCCCTTTCTTCTGGGTTCTGGCTGGGTTTGGTTTCAGGAGAGGAAGGTCAAGGTATTTCCTGGCCTGGCTTCCTTCTCCTGGGTCAGTGTGGACTGCCTTTCCGGTCTGAGTAAGGTCCTTTCAAAATGGTTCCCTCAATAACAGCCTTCTCTGTCTTTGGTCCCTCCCTTTGCAGGCTTAGGGGTGGTAACAGTGCCACTGTGATCAGCCCTGGGGGACAGGGAAGGGCGGTGCCCTGTTCTGGGGGTGTCCTCAGCCCTTGCCTGCATCTCTGTAGGTGACTTTCTTATTAAAGAGGGTCATCTGTTTGCTGTTGCAATCCTGCATTGCTCACTGAATATGCTTCGGCTTTCACGTGGCACCTTGTGAGTTCTCACCTCTGAGTGACAGGAAAACAAAGAGCTGATGATTTGCCCCTCCAAATGGCTCAGGTGGATTGGAAGCTTCTAATGCACACTTCTCTAAATAATCCAGTTGGGAAAAAAAAAAACCATATTAGAAAGAGATCAAATAATGTCAGTTACAGGTCAAAGAATTCCTAATAAGGTTCCACAGAACACGGCTTAATAGAAAGAACACGGAGCTACATTAGGTCAGAAGGCACCGGCGTGAGTCACAAATTCATCAATTATTGCATGACCTTGACAAGTCACTTAACCGCTCTGAACTTTAGTGTCCTCATATGTCAGAGAGATCGTAATAGCTGACCTATTTATCTCACGGGGCTATTCGGGGGGGACCCAGTGAATGATGGACTTGAAAGTTGCAAGCAGTAGATAAGGATGTTACCCAGCGTGGTCATGAGGCTAAAATGTACCCAGTAAACAAACATGTGAGGCCCCGTTATCCTAGAGAGCCCTCAATGCACATCCACTCTTTTCCTGACAATCGCAGGGACAAATGCAAGCAGTGCAATGTCAAGTTTAAGAGGAAGGCGCTGAAGCCAACTGCTTGGGTTTGCCATCTGGCTCCACCACGAACTAGTTTGGAAACACTTCCTGACCTTGGTTAACAACAGAACGGGGATAATACTGATCTCAACCTCACATTGCGACGCTCCGTCCTTAATGAGCTGAGCCGGGTAAGGTTCACAGACAGTGTCTCTACATAGAAGAGTTCTCCATCTGTGTTCGCCTCCGGCCCTGGAAGGGGAGAGAGCACCTCCATGAAGACACTGGCGTGCAGGGGTTCAGCATGTGGCTTTGGGAGTCAAAGACTCACGCCTTGGAATCAAAGACTCACATATTTACTAACTATAAGTTTTCCTGAGTCTTTGTTTTTAAAAACAATGACATAAACACATTCTAATCAAGCGTGACCTTACTGCTTAACTATTCTGTCAAGAGTCCTCAGATACAAACTCCAAGAAAGTTAAAACTTGCTCAGAATGAAAGCCAATAAAGTAAATGTGACCTGACTGATAACAATAAATATAGACTCTGAGCAAAAAAAGGAGTGTGGATAAAAGAATAGCATCAAGTTCTTTGGGGAAAACAGATTTCAAATGCACCTAGGGAATGCTACTGTTTTCTGGAACAGCCTCTTTAGAAAAATATATTTTTATTGATTTCAGAGAGGAAAGGAGAGGGAGAGATAGAAACATCAATGATGAGAGAGAATCATTGATCAGCTGCCTCTTGCATGCCCCCTACTGGGGATCGAGCCCGCAACCTGGGCATGTGCCCCCATGGGGAATGGAACCGAGACCTCCTGATTCATAAGTTGATGCTCAACCACTGTGCCACACCAGATGGGCCCTAAGCCTTAGTTTTAAAAATCAGTGTAGTTACACAAGAGTTAAAATACAAGATAGGATATTGTAAGCATTAAATAAGACACATATAACATGTTAAACACAATGCTGGTCACACAATAACCACTCACTTAAGATGTCATTGTTATTTGGTGTTGCTAAACGCAAAAGCCCCCTTCTTTGTCTTTTCTTCCTCACTTCTTTTGCAATGCATCGTCTGCCAAGAGGCCGGTTTATGGTAAAGATATTTGCAAGTTCAAAGACAGAAAAGTAGGATAAGCAGAAAAATCGAGCTACACCCATTTAAGGGCTGGGCCTGTCTTTGCAAGGATGACACTGTCTCAGCACAAGCAGTAGTTAGCCTCTTGCAGGATCCCATGGCTAAGGGTGTTCCCTTGGTACTGGCCTGTTGGCCCTGGCAGGCGTGTAAGCAAACCCCTGCTCTGGTATGTGTCCAGCATCTGCAGGGTGTTTCCTGTGAGTCAGGCTGGCGGGTGTGGTTAGTCAGCGGGGAGATAGGACGCCTGCCCCTTGCTGCTGGCAGAGAAAGCGTGCGTTTATGTTAGGACAGAGCCTGTCTCATGTCAAAGAGGACAGGTCACAAAGCACCCCGAGATCGGATCCCTGGAGCGAGACCCCCTGAGTTGGCATCTTGGCTTTGCTTCTGCCTCTGGGCCTTGGACGCGTTGCTTTAGCTCTCGGTGCCTCGGTCCTTCTTCTCTAAAACGGGGTTCCCGTAGAACTTGCAGCAGGTGATCGCTGTGCGGATTAAATGAGCAAACACCTGCCGGGGGCTTAGCCAGCGTCCTAAGTGTTAGCATGATGACCAAAATAAGTCGTGTTTTACTACCAGAGGGCGCGACTTGTGAAGAAAATGGATGTGCCCTTAAGTGAGAGTGCGAGGGTTGGCAAACCACAGCCTAAAACCACAGGTCAATCCAGCCCTCCCCCTCCTTCCAGAAATGAAACCTTAACTCATCTGCACATACGCTTTTTGATTATCACTCAGGTGGGAAAATGATGGGTGTGTGACAAGAAGAAAGACAAAAAGAATGCTTTATCACTTTAAACATGAAAGCTGTAAAGTGGAAGAAATGGTTGAATCCCAGGAAATGGTTAAGCACACACCAGAGCAGCCAGTGATGTTTGGTAAAGTCAATGGTTATGGTAATGAGAAGCTTCAGGTGAATTTATGAATGAACAGGGAACAGAGGTGTGAGGTTCACCCAGACACCACAGACAGAGGAGTTACCTTGGCAGCATCAGTACAAGAGAAAACATGCGACCAGGAGGACATAAATACTCGGCTTTTCCCTCTTTAAAACATCACGTCTTGCCCCACAGATTTTACAATTATGATTTTTTTTTTTTTTTTGCAAGCGAGGAGGCACACACAGAAAGCAGTGGCAGGATTTGCAAGAACCATCATTCTAAAATAATTTTCACCTACATATAACCCAATACAATACTCTTCCTTTCATCTTCAATTAATAACAAAGGGGCTAGCTCAAGGTGCAACCAAAAACTACGCATAGTAAGACATGAATACATTCCGTCTGTGCAGAGAATATTCCATTTATTCTGCATAAAAAGCTGAAGGAGACTGCCTAGTCCTGCTCTACTTTTCACTCCGCTTACAATGCATGCGCTGTTAATGTGGTCATGAGATGCAGATAGGGTGGCAGGCTCTGGCGCTTCATTTGGGTGCACATTTTGGCTCTGTCGTTTACCATCTGTGTGACCTTGAGCAAATTACTTAATGTCTCTGTGTCTCCATTTCTTCATCTGGGGTAGAAATAACCAGAGTCCCTAATACCACAGAGTGTTGTTATAATAATTAAATGAATAAATGCAAGCAAAGGGCCTCGAATGTGTGCCCCACACAGTGTCTCAGAGCTGTTGGTTTTATTATGTTTCTTCCCCTGTGTGTCCCATGTGCTACGTGTGGAGAGCTGAATTGTGTCCCCCCCCAAAAAAAAATTATGTTTAAATCCTCACCCCCAGATCCCGTGAATGGGAATTTATTTGGAAATGGGATCTTTGCAGATGGACTCAAGTTAAGATGACATCCTATCGGATCAGGGTGGGCTCTAACGCCAGTGGCGGATGTCTTTATAACAGAAACGAGAGGAAGATTTTGAAACAGACGCAGTGCAGACAAGTCAGAGATTGGAGTGATGAAGATCCGAGCCAAGGAAGCCCCGGGGTGGCCAGGGGTCCACAGAAGCGAGGGAGACGAAGGAGGCATTCCCCCTCGGGGTCTTGGGCGGGCTCGTGGCCCTGCTGACACGTTGGTTTTGAACATCCAGCCTCCAGAACTGTGAGAGAGTACATTTTTGTTGTTTTAACCCACCAAGTCTTTGCTACTTTGTCATGGCAGCCACAGAAAATGCGCACTTCGGGTCAACTATGGGGATTTGTGGAAGGAGAGAATGAGAAAGCAAAAGGAGAAACCCTAGTACCTAGGAGAGGCCTTCCGAGTGGCTCACGGGGTGTTCTTGGAGTTTAGTTATTTCACGGGGTCACCTGTTTTCTTCCTGGCTGATGTGGGGCCTGCTCTGGGCAGAAGGGTTGGGGTGGCAGATGGTCCTCCTAAGACTTAGGACATAAACGATCATGAACACATCACACAGCTTTGTGCGGTGGAGAGCTGTGCTGTTAAATCAGAAGCCACTTGTCATAGAGGGCTATTGACATGTAAATTTATGGAAATGAAATAAAATTGGGAATCCGCTTCTCCCCTACAAGCCACAGTTGGCCCACTGCGAGGTGCAGATACAGAACACCCCATCACTGCATGCGGTTCTACTGTGCGGTGCTAGGGGACCTTCTCATTGTGAAAGGGTTTATTCAGGAGGCAAGTGAAACAGACAGACAGGTGGTGTAGACAAGAGGAAGGTCTCCTACTCTTGTGACGTGGGCAAGCAGCTCCATCATTTATTTAAAGAAAAAGAAAGAGAGAATATAGGAGAACTGACCCTCGACAGCTGCTCCCAAGGCAGGTCTCACTTGTTGAGTGGTCATTGTTTTCTTCTTCACATCACCTCCATCACTGCTTTTCTGTCCGTTGGACAAAGGGTATTGCATTCAAATCTCGTAGACTGAGAATTAAAACCGCTGAAAACTAACCCATATCCAATGCCAGGCATTGCCGTGGAGAGGTGTGGCTGGCTTTACCTTGATCTGGCTGAGATACAGCCCGGATGGAATTGGTTAATACTTTGGTCCCTTAATACAGAGAAGGAGGTAAACGCTACAAAGCGACAAATGAGATCAAGAAATCCGTGAGCTACAGTCTCTCCTCCTCTTCAGATCTAATCATACAGATGAATAAACTGCTATAAAAAATACCAAAAATAAAACTAAAAACAATGACTGAATCATTTTTTCTTAATCTCATGTACTCTGTGTTCAGGTAGCAAGAAATTTAATTCCAGTCGGACCAGTCTCCTGTGATTTTTTTCCCTTTTCATCTGAGATATTTTTAATGCTCAGAGGCATTATAATGGAAAAGCATGTATTTTTGCCTGGTTTATACCCATCATCCTTACCATTACAACAAGACAAAAGCATTAAAGTAAAATTAATCATGTCAAAGGATTTTAGCAAAAACAAGGGAGACCATGCATAAAGCATCGCTTTGTCTAGTGTGAAGTCACGCTCTGATTAAAAACATATAATGAAAGTGAAAGGGATACATCATTGCCTTAGCAGTGGGGTTTTCGGAAAGCGCTTTGCCTTCTCCACATAAAAATGTGGGAAGATTTCGGTCTTTGAAGCTCACAATGGTTATTGTTCTAGCTAAATAACTGGAATTCAATGTTATATTTAAAAAAAAAGAAAGAAAAAGAAATGAGGACTTAATGAGCAAAGAAAGCGTGCCAGGAGGATTAATAATTAGCACACACTCTAAGAAGCGGTAGTTTGCCTTGACATCCGGACAGAGAGTAAGAAGTGTTTGCTCAGCACTGCCCTTTCCCAAAGCCTCCTGAAGGCCAGCTAACGTGGCCAGGCTCTTAAGGCATCTTTAGTGAAGCACAACTGTTTGGTCCGTCCGGAGCAATATGATGAATACACAGGAAGGTGTGGTCAGAGAGTGGACTCAGGTTTGGGTGTGAGGAACAAAGCCACCATTTCTAACTGGCCAGAGTGTCCTGAAAAGCAGAGGTTTAACTGCCAAAAGACCCCCTAGCCTGGACTAATAGACTTAACCATTGTCCCCACAGTGTCTACAGACATGACATGTTCTTAGAAAACCCTTCTACTCCCAGGAAGAATGAAGTTCCAGGTTCACTCCAGATACAGCCAAGGAGGCTAACAGCAGAAGAATGTCCTGCAAGGTGGAACCAGGAACTATGGCGGACCAAGGGCAGTGAGCAGAACTACGGAGGGTCCCAGCCAACCTTGCACTGTCACTCTTCAAAGTGTCTACTTGGAGGAATTGCTAAATTGCTATGTTCTTTCCAAATTAAAGTGTTTATTGTGCTGATCCTGCCCTCAACCCACCACTGTGCAGCCCATGTGAGGGGACAAGACAATATGTGTTTTAGTTTGTTTCTAGATCAAATGGACCTGATACTGGAATAATGGTCCATCACCCAGAGATGGACACGGAGCCCAATGATTAGGGATGAGCTCCCCACAGGAGGAGGAGGGAGTGTCCTTTGAGCATGGCCTGGAGAGGACTGGGAACATCTGACGTCCAGTGGGACAGATTACGGCAGGCACGGCGTGTTGTCCACCAAATACTCGCCATTCTCTTCCCCCTGAACCTGGTAAGTGTATAGTTCCCAGCCCCCTTGAAATGGGGTGTGGTCCTGTAATTGAGCAGTACTGAACACATGTCACTTTTAATTGCCAGTGCAAGATGCCGCCGCACAGTCTTATCCCAGTTTCATGACGGGAAATACAGGTGAAGATAGCACTCCATCGGCCTGGATTCCTGAATGACTCTGACAAACAGATGCCCTCTGACAACCTACCCTGGACCTGTAGCATGAAGGAGAGATCCATCTTTTGTTGGTCTAAGCCCTTGGGATTTTGGAGTTGTTTGTTACCATAGCATAACCTAACCCATCCTAATACACATAAACTCCATGCCAGAAATAGAAATTTCATTCTGAATCAGAAGTATGTCTTCTTTCTCAAACTACTGATGATAAGATTCAATCTTCTGCTCAGCTGGTGTGACTCAGTGGGTGAATGTCAACCCATGAACCAAGAGGTCCACAGTTCAATTCCCAGGCAGGGCACGTGCACCTGGCTAACTCCTTCTCAACCTTAAGTTCTCAGCTTAAATGTCATGCATTGGTGATGTTCTCCATGACTCCTAAACTAGGGCAGGTTCCTCCATTTCAATATCTTATATATTCTATATCCCTTCTTCAGAGTACTATTGCATTTTGTTATTATATACTAGAGGCCCGGTGCACAAAATTCATGCACTCAGCAGGGGAGGTGGGGTACCACAGCCCAGCCTGTACCCTCTTGCAGTCTGAGAACCCTCAGGAGATGTCTGACTGACAGCTTAGGCCTGTAGTGGGGGCAGACCCTAGTGGTCAGTGCGCATCATAATGACTATTTGCATATTAGCCTTTTATTATATAGGATTGCTATCTGGGATTATTTATTAATGCTGGTTCCTTCCTAAACTTTGAGCTTAATAGAGATATAGTATTTGCTTTGACTCAGCACTAAATTATCTATAATTAGAACAATGCCTGATACCTAGAATATATCAATTATATTTGTTGAATGAATGAAATGTGTAAAGTGAGAGGGTTGGGCAAGGAAATAATTTAATCTTTCAGTACTTACATTCAATGATTTGCCAGACTTAGTCTGCAATTTACCTAAGAATGACACGGAGCATATTTAAGCAGCCCATATAACTCATATCTCCTTCACACCAGACTCAGTACCAAATAACACAGCTTGTGTATAAAGGAGGCATCACAATTATTTGTAGACATGCTTTCCTTTGGAGAAAAGGAAATTGCTATATTCAAGGGAGATGAAAATCAGAAATAAAGTCAACTGGTTTTTCTAGGTACCAAACTATTTAAAATACAGTATTTGGAATGACCAGCACACATATTTAAAAAAAAATCTATGAAGAATCCACTAATGCACTGGTGCATGAATACATAGCAGCAAATAATTCAAGAAATATAGCAATGTGTAGCCATGTATCTCAAATTAGAACTGAGCTCATTGAAGGTAAAATTAGATGCTAACATGCTTAAAAAGTCCAAACACAATTCTTTCTCCTTTTTCTTTGTCCAAAGTCATGAAAACAATTACTCCAGGAACTAAAATAAAAAGTTCCAAGCTAAGAGAGAGCAACTATCATGCTGTTGCGAACAGTTCTTTTGATCGCTGTGTTTTCACTAGCAGATGGGTAATCTCCACTTTCAATTCTTAATCCTTGAACCTATCCTAACAATTCCTTTAAAAAGTCCCATAAACATGGTTCTTGGTTAGCTCTCCAGTCCCACCACATACTTCCCCAACCTCTGAGTATCGATGCACAATTTCACTTTAGTTTCTAGAAGGCAACAGTTTTCTCTTGCCTTTTGGCATTCCTAGTACCAGTCTCTGTTACTAAAATACTTTCTCAGCCACCTCTTCACCTCGAAAATTCCTAGCCATTTTTTTTTTTTTTTTAGCTTTACAGGAGGTCACTGCTAGGAAAGTTCCCTGCCCTCCCAGATAAGGGGCCCCTTTACATATTCCTTTAGTATGAACCCTCCCCCACCCCCACCCCACCTCTCCCTTAGCACACTGCATTGCAATGGACTCCTTAGGTTCCTAAGAAGAGAGATGATCATATGCATGCTCTACCCTCCCACACAGCGGGGTATTCAGTAACTGTTTGCTACGTGTAGGAATGCGGCCTGTCAATAAGTTGGAATCCTGCCCAGGCATGTTCAGAGTCATTCTGGAAGCGCCTCACTGTTTCCTGAGGTACTCCTGCAACGAGAAATTCACTGCTTATGGGCTCTACCCATCTGCCTAGAAATTAAATGAAATAAAATGATTTGTGGTTTTTGGTTCTTGTTAATTAAGATAATATGAGCAAAGGAAACCTCTATTGAACTTACTTTTTATTTCCTTCTAAACAAATAATCCTAAGAAAGGATTATTAATTTTTGATGAACTTGACTTGTCCCCTAATATAACCTCAAAGAACAGCAAATGAAATCAAGAAACAGAAGGACCAAGAAAAGAAGTCCAGGTGAACGTGTCAGTGTGCAGGATTTTATTCCCTGAGTCAGCAGCGGTTAAAACATTCTCCATCGCTCAGATATTGGATATGATCAAACCTATTCTTAGCTTTTGGAACTGAAGCTCAATTTCTTATGTAAGATTTGCTTTCTCTGTGTTTTTCATTTAAAACTTATGGAAAGTATACTTTTTTAAAAATGTGAAAAGCCCACCAGCCTCTGATATATATATATATATATGTGTGTGTGTGCGTGTGTGTGTGTGTGTGTGTGTGTGTGTGTCACAGAGGAAGGGAGAGTTAGAAACATCAATGATGACAGAGAATCATTGATCAGCTGTCTCCCTGCACATCCCCTACTGGATATCGAGCCCTCAGCCCAGGCATGTGCCCTTGGTCAGAATCAAACCTGGGACCCTTCTGTCTGCAGGCCGATGTTCTATCCACTGAGCCAAACCAGCTAGGGCCAGCCTCTGATCTTTGTGACTCTCCTACAACCAATTAATGGCCCCCCAGCTCCAGGACCTTTCCTAAATGGAGGTGATCAAGTTAAAGGTCCTCCCCGAGTTAGAGGACACAAATAAAATAAAAAATGGTTTCCTTTATTTTCTTTAAAAAATGTTTTTATTAATTTATTTTAGAGATAGAGTTGAAGGGAGAGGGATTGAGATATAGAAACCTCCATGTGAGAGAAACATTATTGATTGGCTGCCTCCTGCACACCCCCTACTAGGGATTGAGCTCAAAGCTCAGGCACCTGCCCTGACCAGGAATCAAACTGGTGACCTCTTAATTCATAAGTTGATGCTCACCCACTGAGTCACACCAGCTGGGCTCCTTTATTTTCTATGACTTAAAAATACCAGTTGTCAAGTCCTTGCACATCCACAGAAGACAGAATTACAAACCAAAGGAAAGGAAGTGGGGGGGGGGGGGGCGGAAGGCATTTCCCCTGCCTCTAGCAGAGGGAACTTACCGAGGCCCAAAGGAGGACCATGCCCTTCTAACAGCTCTCCCAATTTTCATCCCAACGTTGCTAGTGGGAAGTCATCATGGGCACATGGAAGGATAAGCCTCTATTTTGAAATCTCTTTTCCTGTCATGCCTCACAGAAAGCAAGAAGCACTGCCTAATAAGTAAGGTCTCCGATCTGAAATGCAGGACAAAGGAAGCCAGATCCTGGGAAACACTCAGAAAGCAAATCGAAATGACAGCTTCGTAGTGCTCTCCTTGGGAGGAAGGTAAGCTGCCCCCATACGAGGGCTTCCTAGAAACTTTGCTACGAAAGAAACACAGGACAGAGAGTGCGCAGGAGCCGGGGAGGTTGGGCTTGATATTTGCATCAGGAACGTAGGGCCTGCAGCGTGCAGGAGGCCGCTTCCTGCATTGGCCTTGTAGTATTCCTGCCTCCCGCACTGCTTTCTATTAAGTTAGGAACGAAACGGAGGCTGCGTGCAGGAGTGGGAAACACAGGGAAAGCATCCTGTGAGAGAGAAATGAATGGTAGGGCATTCCTTCTTCCTGTCTGTTCTCAACAGGAGAGGGAACCACGTCGACTTCCTTGTCACCCCTCAGCACTCCCCTCACAAAAGGGCTTTCCAGTCGCTTGTCCATGGTATTTTTCAATGGTATTTTTTGACAGACACTGGGGAGCTTTGTCACTCTTCTTGAGATTAATTTTATAATGTTTTATTAAATGATTTTTCCTAAGAGGAGGACAGCAATGCAGCCGGTGCCAGCATGTTATCAACGCAGTCCTTTCCGTGTGAGTGACTGCTCCTCTCGCTGTGCGGGTGGATCACACCACTGGTTAGCTGACGGTTGAATTTTGCTTTCTTTCTATTACATAAACCTATTTTTTTTCCCCATTTCTATTCCCCTCTACTCCATTCTTGATTGTTATCTAACCGTTTATTATTATCACAGTGTTTCTAAAATATAAGGAACATAATGGAATCAGACTTAAGGGAAAGAAATGGTGGCTGGCCTTCCTTTTAATTCTGTCCTGTGTGCGGACAGCACAGTCCCACAGGGGGCCGGGCCCGCCTCTTTCTAAGGGAGCATGTCTGTGCGACAGGCTGCGAAACGCATGCTCAGGACAAGTGGGTAGAGGACCCTAAGATTCCGAGGCTCCAGCTAACCTCGGGATTGGGGATTTTGCTTGTTAGCTTATTTTTTAGTTTTTATGGAGCCGGTCATTCAACCACTCAGCCGACTCCAAACCAGGATCTGGCTGCCTCACCTCCCTGCCAATTAGCGAAGTGCTGTTCCAGGTCAAAGGTGAGACAACGGGAAGCTCTGCCAACATAGTGCGTCTCTGGATTTGGGGAGAATTGGGGCTATTTTCTTATTCCAATGAGAGGCATTTCTTCATTTATCACTAGATGGTCCAAATAGTGTGGAAATCTTTCAATATTCAGTCAATGTAGCCAAATGCAGTGCCTTAATTAAAAAAAAAAAAAAACCCACAAAAAAACCCCTCAAGCCCACAGCAGAAATCACCCAGATAAACCGTCTATATTTCTCCAACAAACCTGAAAACCATGCCCTTGCGTGGGCCCACAGTCACAGCCCAGCAGGTAATAAACTTATTTTTTCAAGTAGAAGTCACAGGGCAATAAAGAATCTGACTAGAGCAGACATTTATTTCCAAGCTATGGTGCCTGCGTCTAGGAGAAAGTTCAAGATCTTTGAACCTGTTCACATGGCAAGAACTTTCCTGCACGTGAATGTCTGTGTCCTTCCATTTCAGATTGGCACACGGAGCCAGCAGGTACTCAGCTCTCTTCACTCCTTTAACAACGGCCTTCAAACAAAGAGCACATTGGACCTGGCCAGGCACGTGTGCGGAAACAGGTGCCCTTTACTGCTGGGCCTGATCTTCCCCAGCCCTCACCTGTCTCTCTGTCAGCTCTCCTTGAGACCCCTTGGCCCTTCCTCACCCCTCCTCCTGGTAGTCCTGTCTCCTTGTGTGTGGCTTTCTCTGTTGATCAAGTGTTACCGAATGAATTCAGTTTTACTTTAGCCTGACTTTGGCCATGCGTTTATACATATGTAAGTCACGGTTTTGGTCAAAAAAGAGATGAAAGACCGTTTTAAGGCATCTCTTAGTTTTCTTTCTCTCTTCCCCTTAATCTCACTGCTGCTATCCCGCCACTTCTTGACGGCAACCGTGTGGCTGGGTGTTGGGAGGCCTTCCCATTGCAGACCCGGGACAAGGCCACCACGGGCTCAGGGGGGGAGGCTGGCTCCGAAATGCATGATTTCAAGCCCCGCCTCACATGTCTTTGATCCTCATCTGCTGTGCTGTTTCTGCTACTTTAAAGAAGTTGCAGTAAAAGGAAATTATTTTTAAAAAGCTGATAAAATATACAGCTACTTAAAAGATACAAGCAGCAACAAAGCCTACCATTCACTTTTGTTGGTTTTCAATGCATGGCTTTGATTTATGGATCACAACCGCCCCTTCATTATTTTATCTCCCCGGCTCCGGGCCATGCTGACAGTTAGAATGTGGTTTTATTGACCAGCGCAGCCAATGTGCCCACGAGGGACTGTGCCCACAGCCTGCTGCCCGCGGAAGCGATGAGTTTGATTCCGTGACTGAGTCAGATTGGGAATCACAACCGATTGAACAATAAGTTCCAGATCCCAGTGCCCAAGGCGAGAGGTCTGCGGTACCACACAATCATGCTTTGAGGGGGGAGGGGCAGGACCTTGGGTGGAAGTTTGAAGGCGCAATTGGATGGGCATTGGGCTGCATCCATATCGGTCCATTGAAACTGGGGAGCGACAGGAGGGGGTGTGTGTAGGCGTGTTTTCCTAAAGACTCAGTGCCCCAAACTAAAGATTAATGAGCAAAATGCCTAAAAAGCAAAAGGAATGCCAGTGACTGAGACAACGAACGGAATGTGAGAAAGTTTCCTAGTGCTACTGCCAACCTTTCACCTCCCGATGAGCAAAACGTCCCTGAAGAATTGCTTTTTGGAAGATCGGGGTCACTCCCCCTGCGCCTGGGCACAGACAGGGACACACATGTTCGCGAGGGTGGGAGGCCGGGTTTAACCGAGGCCCCTCAACCACAGGCCACCTCCATGGTCACCCGCGCCGTGTTAATCTAGTCTCTGACGCCAAAGCCCCAGTGTACACAAGCAGACGTCCGAAGGGTAACAAATCAATAACATGTCTAATTTGATTAGCCAGGGTTTCCAAGTCTCAAGACAGCTCTAACTCGACACCAGCAGGCGGGTAAGCAGATAAAGAAGGGCACTCACTTGTGAGAATTTTCCAAGTCTTCTTTTCGTCGTCGTAGTACTGAACCAGGTTGCTGGGGAGGCGGTCCGGCCCGGGAGGCAAGCCTCCGACCAAGAGCAGCATCTTCTTGTTGGAGCGAATTCTTCACCCAAAACAAAAGAGGAGAGGAAGAACCATGTTATCGTAGAGCCTTCTGAGTGGCAGCGGGATCCTAACCATCAGAAGGATGTTCCCTGCTTGCAAGATTTCTATTTCATTTTTTTCCTGTTTCTTCTCTCATTCATGTCTCCACGATTTTTTTTTTTTTTTTTTGAACCAAGCAGAAAAATGATCAGGAGAGAGCCATATCCCCATACTCACAGAATAATAAGCTCCCTTTATGCAATTTGTTAGAAGTTCATTCTAGAACGACCTTTTTCTTATATTATCCCTTTAAATCATCACTCTTTACAGCCGAGTACACATGAAATGCTCCGGAGTTGTACTAAGGTTAAGCATTCGAGTTGCATGTCAAAAAATCGTATTAGTCAAAATCATTATGATAAGCCATTCTCCACTCAAAGAACCTTGAAAAAATTAAGGTTATGCAGAGACTTTGTGAGCCAACTCTTTAATCACCCCGGGGGAACTTAAAATACAAGTTTGGTACAATTAGTGGCACGGGGCTCCCGGGGGTGGGTTAACCAGTAGGATGGGGACTTCTTATTCGTTTAACTTAGCTGAGCCTTTCTTTACCCCTTCCCAGCCCCCCTCCCTTCCCTGCCCTGCCTGCCACCCCGCCATCCCCGGGCACCGCTGGCGACACAGCAGCCCCCATTGGTAGAAATGAGCCTGCGAGGCTGTTTGGAGCCTCCCCAGGGTGGAGCCCTGCCAGTGCCTGCCACTGCTCCAGCGCATGAACCTGCTCAGCTGTGCAAAGTCACTCTAATTCCCTCCCTCTGTTTTTCTACCTTCTCCCCCAGGGGGCAACCACCGAAAGGAGTGACTACCCACCCATCAAGAGCTGGCAATTCGCTGCTATTAGCCGTGACTGTGATTCCCAGGCTGCCCGGCAGTTCCTGAGAGCAGGCCTGCCACGTCTCATATGCAGTAAAAGCTGTAAGAGGCACCCTGGCCGGCAGGCGCGGCCTGATGGATGGATGTACATCCTCGGGAGCAGGGATGGGCTGAGCACACTTGCCAGGGGAGCGGGGCGGGGAGGCCCGGACCCCTACAAGGGGCCTGCTGGTTTAACGGGCGCTTTACATACAATTGACCTTTTCATTCACCTGAAAGGCTGAAGGTGTTCGTGAAAGAGAGGGAACAACCATGATGGAAGGAAAAAGTCAATAAATACAAAAGGGCTCCTCGTAAGTAAGATCCCAGCCCGCAGGGTGGCTCTGATTCTATTGTTCCGTATTCGGCAGGTCCTTCAGATTCAAGGATGCTCGGAGAAGGATGCCCTTGTGGA
This sequence comes from Pipistrellus hanaki, assembly GCF_964339955.1. Taxonomy (NCBI): domain Eukaryota; kingdom Metazoa; phylum Chordata; class Mammalia; order Chiroptera; family Vespertilionidae; genus Pipistrellus; species Pipistrellus hanaki. The sequence continues at coordinate 68,184,676 of NC_140508.1, forward strand.
GAAGCACTGTTTGTTGGTTAAGAACCTAACATTCTGAGAGTTAACTTAAAACAGTTAATGCTATTTCCATGGGAAGGAAGGGAACAAGAGAATTCCTTTAGTGAAACTCCGGTGCCATTGAACACATCACGGATGCCTCAGCAGGAAAAATACCTCTGAAGAAACTCCTGTTAGGAACTCACGGGTAGGAGGGGCCACACTTACAGAAGAATGCCTAACAGAGGGCCAGCTTGCAATGTTAATTTTGCCACAGACAAAAAAACACCTCAATTTCTTTGAATTTAAAATATTTTGGATTTGTGCCCTTATAGACCAGTAGTTGGGAGGTGAACACAGAATTCAATAGCAAAGAGGGCCGTATTTTGAGGGCTTCAATGATTGGGGTGGCCTGTCAAGAGGGGTTAAGGAAACTCAGTGTAGTAAGTATTATCACTTACTTTGAAGTGATACATACATTATTGATGTATCATATAATCTCCTAAATGCCTGGTTACAGAACTAACATAAGACTTTTTTTTTTTTTTATCACTGTAGTTTTAGTTCAAATAAGCAGCCACTCTGTGAGTACAAGAGAAGCCAAGATGGTAAGGAATACTTTTTTTAGGTTGCTGTCAGTTGCCATGTGAGACAGACCTGTTCAACGGGAAGTCGCGATTCTATGGCCATCGTGACATGACACATGTATGTGCTGCCAGACATGGGTAGGAGCAGATGGATCAATATCTGCCAGTTAGACATGGAGGAAAGGACTCATCGAAGTGATGGTGCCACCAGAGCAATAACATTTAATCCTTATCTAAATATTTAAATTAATATGCTGCTTGTAAAATGTGGTTCACCAGTGACAAAGGCAGATAACTTCATGGCTCAAGTATGTGTGTAAGGTCATTTTATTCATTGATCAGGCCAACTTCCCTGGACCAATCCCCTGGTGATTTCCAACCCTGACTTACCTGGACCATCTCTGAAGACAGAATCTAGAGTCTTGGTCTTCTCCACCCCACGTCATTACCACCTGACCTCTAAGAACTGGACTGAGACTACCAATATGAAAGCCACCAAGCAGTTGGCAAATCTAACGCCTAGCCCACCAATAATGACATGCTTCAAAGGGTGAGCCAGCATAGCAGCAAGGAAACGCTCTACACAAACCAGGTTAAATCTCTAAACCATCCAGGCCCCCCGGGAGTGCGGTGGGGAATTGCATGGAGTAAGGAAGGGAAGTCCCACCTGCCCTCCTGCTGTGTTGTCTGTGAAGGACCAGGACTGTGAGTGCATTATGTGTGGCCTTCTTCGCGACGGATGGCACACTCTGTGTCTTCTGCATTGTTTTTATATCACATTCACTCAATCTCTTATGGCATTTTACGAGGAGAGAATTTTGTTTCTAAAGCTTGTCACCCACTCTTGATGTTATTTAACTCTTAAAGTCTAAAACTCTACCTTGTGAGGGTGATCACATAGAAAAAAAAAAAAAAAACAGGATAGCACACGAGAAGCAGCACAGTACAGAAGAAGCAACACATAAAATAACAAAGCAGATTTGAGTGTTTTTCTCACTATTTTCTCTGTAGACTCTCAAGACGGCCCTATGTGGTAGGTATTAAAACTCCATTCTGCAGAGAGGCAAGAAAGTTCCCTTAGTCAAACCAAGAGGCAGAAACAATGTCCAGATCCTTTACTGGGCCAATGTCTTTTTAAAATTCAAATTTATGCCCAGCCAGTGTGGTCAGTGGCTAAGCGTCAACCCATGAACTAAGAGGTCACCGGTTCGATTCCCAGTCAGGATGCATGCCCCCCTTGCAGGCTGGATCCCTAGCGGGGGGCACACAGGAGGCATCCAATCAATATTTCTCTTCCATCAATGTTTCTATCTCCCTATCCCGCTCCCTTCCTCTCTAAAAATCAATAAAAACATTTTTTAAAAATTCAAATTTTTTCTTTAAAATTTACTTTACTATAGTTTCTAATTTAGACCCAACTTCCTATGTTAATTTTGCTATTTATCAGAGTGACTTTATATAAATTACCTGGCTTCTTAGAGACGATGTTTTCTTAGCTTTAAGTAGACAAATAATATCTAGCCCTCCCACTCAAAAGATTGTCATGAGGACTGTATAAAACAATGAACTGAAAAATTCTGTGTAAATTCTAAAGTAAATTATTATTAACCAGTCTTTAGACATTGACAATATAATGTGGGCTTTATTTCAACATGCCAAATTTTATTAAATAGTTAAAAAAGAAAAGTAATATTTTTCACTGAGATTCTTATTGAGTTTATGTGTAGAAATACAAGCTAATTAAGAGGACTTCATTACCAGTTGTTATCTTATAATTATGTTCTTAGAAAATTATTACTTTAATTGTATTGGCTATCTTTTGAACCTTGTTACAAGAAAGTATGCATTTGGACATTATATAAAACTATGAACCTTCCTGGATCCAAATAATGGAACCTAATAAAGATTACTCCACATTTCTTAAGAACAAAACAAATGAGAAAAACCATCACATATTTTACATTGATATAAGTGCAATGTCAACTATTCAATTACTCCTAGAAAGTAATACATGTGAATAATTCCTGTAGGAAAGCTCCCATTCTTTTTACAATTGCAATTACAATAGTGACAATGACAATAATGACAGATAATAATGATGTGTATTGGACATCGAAAACTCTAATTATCATGCTATTTGTATGATGTATGTGAGCTTCAATGTGAAAACACCATGAAAAAAAAATAAAAGGTACCTTGTGAACTAGAAAAGTAAAATTAGGAGAATCCGAATTAACTTGCTAAAGTGGGTTTCAGTTATTCCCTAAATAATTCCAGCAGAACCTTGCAGGTTTAATTTTAGACTCGGCAAAATCTATGAACATAGCACTACTGCCATAGGGTTCCTTCATATGGCAACACAGAATGCTTTTTAGAAGTTCTTTATATAGGGAAAAATTTAGCCAAGATTAGTATGGTCTAGTCAAATATATTAATATTTTAAAAATAATTCTCTTTGCTCATTATCTTAGTACCACTTTGACCAAAGTAATGTATTGAAAGGTAAGCAATTAGATAAAATTAAATAGCTGAGTATGTCATGATGAATAATATTTGGATGCCTTTGATTTGAGTTCCTAGATTCTTGCAGAGACAGATATAAGGTTAAAAAGGAGAGGGAACCTGAGCTTCCTTTGTTCCAGCTCAGTAATTGCCCAACATTTAGCATGTGTCACATCTGCGCGTGTGTGCGTGCATATGTATGTGTGTGTACCCTGCGCACACGCACTTGGGTTCCCTGGCTGAGTGACTGAAGGATGACCTAAAACCTCCTGGTGTAAACAAATTTTTCATCGTACTGGTTTTCTAAATGCAGCAAAGTCTCATTTATTTTTATTTCAGTGATTTGGAACCTTGATAATTGGGAAACAGCCAGATAAAGTTTTTCTTTCCGCGATACACAAGTAAGTTTTCACTGACCAGATGGAAAAGAAAATGTTCTGAAGCTATTTAAGAAATCAGGTGGCCTGCTGGCACGAATACACATTTGGACTAAACGCATTGGACAAATTATACATAATTCTCATTTATTAAAGAATATATCCTGCCATGTTCTAAGCATCATGGAATCAGGGACCCCAAGTCTGGTCACCAGGGTCCCAGAGGGAATCACAACATTTAGATTCTTAGTGTCAATTCTGGGGCCCCATTTCCAGAGATGATGATCCAAGGGGATGAAGCCTTAAAAATCATCAGTGGCACAGCCTCCCGACTGATTCGAACACAAGGCCAGCCTCAGTCTGGTTTTCTGTTTAATGTAGAAATCCTTTTAAAAGTTTTTTTTTTTCAAATGTAATTATTCTTATCTGTTAAAAATTTATAATGAGATACACCTTCGTTTTTTAAATCCACTCCACTGAAGAAAGTTGTTGGACGGGTGTGTGTGTGTGTGTGTGTGTGTGTGTGTGTGTGTGTGTATATTGTGTATATATTGTATATATATATATATATATATATATATATATATATATATATATATTTTTTTTTTTTTTTTTCTCTCTCTCTCTCTCTCTCCTTATGCTGAGCTGAACAGGTATCTAAAACTTCCAGAGAAAAAGAGCAGGCCCCATCTCTGTGGCACGGGAGCTCTTCAAACACTGGGGAAGCTGCCATATGCCTTCTCTTTCCCAGGTTGCAAATCCCCACTTTTTTTCTGAAAACCTTTCCGCTTTCCTTACCACACAGTTCACCTCCTTTGAGCTTCTCTACACTATCTGTCCCTCTAAAAATGCGAAGGTCAGAACTGCACACAATATAACAAATGTGACACGTGATATGACATGTGATTTTTAAAGGTTGGCTTTTTTTAAAAATCACATCGTCTTTTATCAGTCACAGCACAGAGGCAGAGCTGGGTTCTGTTAGCTTCCAGCTCACTACAAATACCAATTAAAAAACAAAAATAAAACCCCAAGTGTTTTTAAGCCAGGTTTTCCTAGCCTATCTTTCTCCTAAAATTTTTAGATGTCAAATGCATGACTATTTTTAATGTTTTATGTTCTCTACTGATTGAGACACTTTGTTTTCATTCATTTATTCCTTAGCAATTATTAAGTTCCTACTGTATGCCAGGTACTGTGCTAAGCACCAGAGGTATTGGTGGGAACAAGAGAAATAAATTCCTTGTTCCTGGTGGCACGTCCATCCTGCTGGGCAAATCTATTGAAAACACCATGATTCTTGAGGCAGGACAGCCTGGCTGTCCACACACCTAATGGACACGCCAGCTCCAGCTTTTCTGAACCGAGTGACCTTGACATAGCCTCTCTGACCTCATTTGTAAAATAGGAATAACAACAGACCTAAGGCATAGGCTTTTCCAACTTTCAGGATTAAAGGAAAAAATATATGTAAAGCATTTATAACAGTGCTAAATAATCACTATTCTCCTCCCTGTCCTTACTACTATCATCAACATTATTCATTTGTGTGATCGCAGGTTTGACAATCAAGTGGCCTCTCTCCCCACCCAAGTTTTATGACTTAAAAATAACACAACTGTATTTCTATTATTCAGATAGTTTAATTATCCTAACTCTTTCTCTCTGAAATAATCTTCAATCACCAAGATTTTTACTCTATAATCCCCCATACCTGGTCTTCAGGAGCATATGCCTCCCCCCCCCCCTTTTTTTTTTTCTTTTTTTTTTTTAAACATAAAGATTTGATGAAAAAAACTAAGCAGTTTTCAAGTGGCATAATTGTCATCCCACCCTTCCGAGGCCACGTTCATGTTAAGGGTCAGCCAGAACTGGATTAAAATTCTCTTCCTACCACTTCAGACATTTATTGTATATCTTTGGGCTAGCAGTCAACCTTATTAAGCCTCGGTTGCCTTCTCCATAAAGTGGGAATGTTACATGAAGTCACCTAAGTGTAATTAGAAAATAAATGGGCTACTTGTAAACCACCTCTTCAACAAATAAAAGCCACTAGTTGCCGAAACCGGTTTGGCTCAGTGGTAGAGCATTGGTCTGCGGACTGAAAGGTCCGGGGTTCGATTCCGGTCAAGGGCATGTACCTTGGTTGCGGGCACATCCCCAGTAGGGGGTGCGCAAGCGGCAGCTGGTCGATGTTTCTCTTTCATCGACGTTTCTAGCCCTCTATCTCTCTCCCTTCCTCTTTGTAAAAAATCAATAAAATATATTTAAAAAAAAAAAAAAAAAGCCATGGTTCCTCCCTGCATAAGGGAGGGAGAGAAAAAGCTAGGCTCCCAATGTCCCCAGCAGGGAGAGGCTGGAGACTGGGAGAAGTGATGCTTATTTCCTATGACTTCCCAATTCCACAGGACTTGACTCAGCCTGTGAAGGCTCAGTGTTTCATGCACGCAGTGAGCAGATGGGCGATTTCACATCTGGTGGGACAGCAGTGAGGTACAGGGGTGACGTGGGAGGCAGGAACCACCAGGAAGATCAAACCCCAGGGACACCCAGAAATAGAGATGGGTTTGGGATTCCCATAGGCCCCTGGTCGGCAAACTGCGGCTCGCGAGCCACATGTGGCTCTATGGTCCCTTGAGTGTGGCTCTTCCACAAAATACCACGGCCTGGGTGAGTCTATTTTGAAGAAGTGGTGTTAGAAGTTGTTTAAAAAATTTAGCTCTCAAAAGAAATTTCAATCGTTGTGCTGTTGGTATTTGGCTCTGTTGACTAATGAGTTTGCCGACCACTGCCATAGGCCACGTGGTTGTAGAGTTTTATAACAAATTTATCAGAGCTTTACCAGATCTGGAAAACCACCGGCTGACATCTATTTATGTAGTTAACCATAGTAATCAATGGTTACCACCGGCTGAAAAATATTTATGTAGTTAACCATAGTAATCAATTGACACATGATAACTATGAACCTTACAAAATCACTCATTTGAAGACCAGTCTTTGGGATTTTGGCATTCTCTTTTTCTGCTTAGCAGCCTTGCAGGTCCCATACGCTGCACTGTTTATAGTCAGGACACAGGGTGGGACAACAGGAGGTTTCCATTGTGAGTACTCAAAACAGAGTTTAGTCCTGTATTATTATTTATTAACTATTGTATTATTTTCCATAGGAACAACTGTAAACCTCTTTGTGCCCCACCCTGTAGTCATGGCATAAACATGCTTCACAAAAATATAAACCCACTAGACTTCCTACAGTGGTACTGACCCAGATCTCATTCACAAGTTCAGCTTATTCACTCTCTTGACTGCCATCTCTCTCTCTGTTACGGAAGTCCTTGGACCTTATGATATCCAAGCCACTGAGTGTTATGGTGGTAATCATTTTTTAAAAAAATATATTTTATTGATTTTTTTTTTTACAGAGAGGAAGGAAGAGGGATATAGAGTTAGAAACATAGATGAGAGAGAAACATCGATCAGCTGCCTCCTGCACACTCTATACTGGGGATGTGCCTGCAACCAAGATATATGTCCTTGACTGGAATTGAACCTGGTACCCTTCAGTCTGCAGGCCAACGCTCTATCCACTAAGCCAAACCAGTTAGGGCTATGGTGGTAATCTTGACTCTTCTCCCATTTTCTTGCTATATTTCATGTTTGCCCAGTCCTGTGAATTCTGGCCCTGTGATGTGTCTTTGATCCATTGATCTATCTCTTCATCCCAACCACATGCCATTTGCCCCGGACTGTTCCAGCAGGTCTGTCCTGGCCATCTGGGATCCTGCTCCCTCTAACCTACCTACCTTGCCTAATGAATTTCAGCAAAACAGTGATCAATGAGTTCAATCTCCTTTTTCAAGACGATTCAAGAATTCCCTACCATTTATAAAATGGTAGGAGATAGGGAATATAGTAGATTTATAATCTCCCTTTTCTCTCTGCCTCTGTCTGTCTCTTGCTCTCTCATAGATAGATGCCTTACTTGAGATTCTTTTCAGGTTTGAGAGCTTCTGAGTTAAGGTCTGAAAAAACGTGAGAGAGGAACTTCAGATGGAAAAGACCTTGACCTTGACCTTGACCAGGGGGAAGTAAGCAAAGAAGCTCCCAAGTGATCAGCCAGGAGGAGACTATGAGGAGCGGGCAACCTCCCCTGAATCCCAGCCAGAATGGTACCCAAAGGCTCCGCAGGAGAGCTGCTCCCCTTTTCTTACACCTTTCCAGAGAAGCAAACTCCCTTGAGAATCCGTTGCAGCTGACTGGCTGTTGTGTTTGGGTTTCTTTATCATAGCTGTTCTTGTAATTACACAGCGGCTTTCCTGGCAAGAGCCTATAAACAGCCCTGAAGTGCCTCTCTGAGGTAGGGAAGCACAGAGCATCATTATCCCCATTTAACAGGTGAGAGAAGAGAGGGAAGGGGGCTCGGGCACCCGTCCCAGTGTCTCAGGATGAGGTTTGTCTCCTCCGTGCCACAGAGGACCTACCCCTGGGGCCTTTCTGTGACCCCGGGTGTGACGGAGAGCCTCGCTGCTTGTCTCCTGACATCGGAGTCATCCCTTCTCCCGCTCTGAGTCTGGCTGTGTTGTGGCTGGAGAATGGTCAGCCACGTACATTATTTAATTTTTCTAAAATGGAAGTAACTTTAAGATTAGTTTGATCATGTTATAAGGACAATGCATGGTCACTGAGAAATATTCTGACTATACTTAAAAAATATATATATTTTATTGATTTTTTTTTTTTTTTTTATAGAGAGGAAGGGAGAGGGAGAGTTAGAAACACCGATGAGAGAGAAACATCAATCAACTGCCTCCTGAACACTCCTTACTGGGGATGTGCCTACAACCAAGATACATGCCTTGACTGGAATCAAACCTAGGACCCTTGAGTCCACTGGCTGACGCTCTATCCACCAAGCCAAATCGGTTAGAGCAATTCTGACTATACTTAAATGCAGTATGGTAGGTGCTCAGTAAATGCTTTCTGTGTGATGGAGAAGTGATAAATTAAAAAAAAAAAAATGAATGGGTGAAAAAGAGTCAAAGTCACTGATCATCCCAGGAATTATTCAGGAACATGTCACTGGAAATTCTTATAATCTTTCTCTCCCCCCCCCCCCCCCCCGAATCTGTTTTAAGGTACAACAGTGAGCGTGGAGGTGTGAGGAGGCAAAAGGGAACAAAGAAAAGGCACCTTTCTGAACTGGGGGGTATGGACAGTCCTATTGCCTCACCCCCACCTAACCTACTCCCTTTCCTCTGCCCCCAGCCCTCTCTCTGCCTTCCATCCCTACAGGAGCAGCCCAGACCATCAGCCTTGCTGTTGCCATGCCACCACACCCCTTGTTTTTATCGGATATCTCTGTTTTTCTCTTTGTTCTTCAGGATCAGAGCTGTTTCCTGGAATGAAAGGGAGCTATACCTGAGAGAGGGAAGTTTACCGAATTTCAGTGATTAGCACGATATAGGACCTTCACGGTATCTGCCATATCCACGTGCTATATTACTTAACATTTTATTTAAAATTGCTCACTTTAGACAAGATTAATTCCAGTCCATCCTGTGGTTCCCTCTACTGGCTTCTCTTTAGAGTCACCGGGGAGAGCCTTGATGAAATGTATCGAGGATAAGGACAGCTGTCAGAGGTCCTGATATAAGGATGTCGGGGGAGTCTGACCATTGGTGGGCTTTACAAAAAGCTTTCTGTGTGATTCTCATGGGCAACTGCTCTGAGAATCACTGTTCTGAGCAACTTTCTTTATGAATCATGGGCCTCTTGCGTTGTTTTATTTTTAATGCATGTTAAAATCTAGTACTACAGTACAATATAGTAATGCCTAACTATTAAGATAAATTTAAAAACTGGTTTCTCGTGCGCCATCTGAAATTGTCTCATAACCTACCAGTGGGAGGTAAACCATAGTGTAGGGCCCCCTGTAATACACCAGGATTTTAAAATCTGAACCCCTGAAAACCTCGTTCATCCAACTCTGCCACTTCTATGGTTGACTATGAGATCCACAACTTTATTGACTGCAGCTTTGCATACTGTAATTGTAATTAACCATCTTCCCGCCCCTTTGCTCCTCAAACACATCCCCTCCCCAACACACACACACACACAGCACACCAGGGTCTTCTCTGACATACTAATCCAGGATATTACTGTGTCCTCCAGCACATGTATGGAGCTCATGTATGCTTTTGCTACATTCCTCTGGATGCCATGCCTGTAGGCTGGCTAATGATGGCAGAGATAGAAATAACAAAATAGCCTTCATCTATGTCATGTGAGCTTTCCCAAGACTTCGCTCCTAAGTCTCAAGGGCCAGAGCGGGACTATCTCTATGTTGGACAAAGCCCTTCACACGTCATTCCTGGTCCTTTGCTTCATGAGGGACCACGGCACCCAGCCAACGTCACACTCACTGCGCTGTCCTCCTCCCCCACCTCCAGGTTCAAACTCCCTTTAGGAACTACAAAGCAGGGGGATATCTTCTTTGCTTGACTGCTTACATAATCCCTAATTCCAATGCCTAGTGCTTAGAGCCTTTCTTCTGAGGAGCATAAACCGCAGTGGAAATGGCATCTCTCTGACCCTCCCCACATCCCTGGGAGGAAGTTGCGTGGCGAGTATTACCTCTTGGACTAATCCTCCTGCAAGTGGGACGCAGGCTCTCACTGCTCAGGAGCACGTAAGCCCGCTGCCCACCCAGCTGGCGGGGACCAGCCATGTCTGTGTGACGGGAGCAAGCCCTTCTCCTGTTCAAGAGGGCCCAGGGGTTCTGTGCAGCCGGTCGGAAGGCGCCATCCCAGCCGTTCGCCTTGTGACAAGAGGAGGCACAGCGTCCCTCCAGTGTTAGCGATGAACTCATAAGTGATGTCTGCATGTCAATAAAGCCCAATTATTAGACTGTGCTGCCCCCTGAGATCCAGCCTCACTACCGAGGCCCCTCTCTCTGCCTCCCATCTGGCTGGCTTTGGGAAGAGATGAGTGACTTCCTGACCTAAGGAAACCTTGGTCCCTGCTGCCAAGAAAAGACGCAGAAAGACGGGAATGCAGAACAGTGTTGAAAGGTCAAGTGTGGGACAGCACATTCCCCCAACAGGACTTGCCTCATGCCTAGGATGTAACGGTAACAGTGAATGTTTACGAAGCCACATCCCAAGGAGAGCAGTTCAGCCATTCAGGATGACGACGCTGACCGGCCGGAACCCAGGCCAGATCCCATCCTGATCACCTGGAGACTGGGTCTATCCATTACTCTAGCTCCGGGGAGAGATTTCTGGGGGGAAACCGGGAGGCAGGTCCTGAGGGACTCAGCTGGGCCCTGCCACGCAGGCTGTTCCCAGGTGGAGTCCCTGCAGGAGGGGCCGTGCAGGGACACGGCAAGAACAGCTAGTCAGGAACCACATCTATGACTCCTGGCTCCACTGGGAAGATTCGTGGCCAGTATAGGTTCCCGTTCAAGAAAAGGGAGTTTCAGCCGACAGCTTCTAAATGGGCCAGGGTTTGCTTTTAGGGAAGAAGTCTATGACATCATCCCGGGGTGAGGACCAATGAGGAATGTTCCTTATTTTGGGTAGATAAGCAAAGAGGGACTGAGGCAGGGCTGGGGCATGCGGAGGGGACAATGAGGTGTGGCCTGTGGGGTCCTGCTCAGGGCCACCCTGCTGCTGTGGGAGGAATGAGAAGCCCTCTGCCTGCCCCTTCCTCTCCCTCCAGGGGCGGGAATCCTCTCTGTTCTTCGCTGCTTCGCCACCCCTGAGGGGCTAAGCGCTGAAGGAAACCTTGGCTCCGGGGCTCCGCAGGGTCTAAAACCTCCAATACCCATCACCCAAAGGACGGTGCGGAGGCCGCCAAGCCCCGCACACTCAGCCAATCCGTGACAGCACCCTTCCCATGATCAGCTCGCTGACAGGCAGAAACCCATTACTGTGGGGAAATGTACTGCATCCTCTGAAGCTGAATGGTGACCCCGATGTTGTGTGGCTTGACTCGTCCTGAAAATTCTCTAGGTTCCCAAATTCCATCATCCTGAAGTCAAACCCTAGAGTCTGGAAATTCCAATCACTTTCCCTACATCTCATTTCTTTTTTTCCTTCATGTCAGTTTTAATTTTATGACGCATTTTCTACAAACTTACCTTTCCGTAAGTCACTATCAGTGTTTCCCCCCATCTTCTACCAGTATGTAGCAAATTGGAAAACAAGCCATTGTTGGCTTAGTCTCAGGATTTCCAAAGTGTGGTTTAAAAACCAATGGCAGCAAACCCTCCTGGGACGTAGCTAAATATGCAGGTTCCTGGGCACACATTACAGGTCATAGAATCTCTGGGGGAGAGCTGGGGAAAATCTATTTTGTTTAACATGCGCGCGCGCGTGCGCGCGCACACACACACACACACACACACACACACACAACAGCTCTAAGGTTGATCCTCAAGAGAATAATCGAGTTAGACACGATTCTCCGGGGCCAGGAAGCAGGCCCCGTGCTTTCTTTCCTGTCTTTCTCTTCCAGCTCTGTGTTACCGGAGGAGCTGTATAAGTCCAGTTGAAAAGTAACATTTCAGTTAATTTCCCTAGCTTAGTTTCTAATTCTTTGTGTCTCGGTTAATTTCCCTAACTTATTTTCTGATTCCTTGTGTCCTATTCTTGACCCTTGTTATCAATTGAATTGGGTCTCCCCCCAATTCACATGGGGAAGCCTTAAGCCCCTGCTCTGACTATGTTTGGAGACAGGGCCACTGGGAGGTTATTAAGGTTAAATGAGGTTATAAGGATGGGGTCTTATAAGGCGGAAACCAATTTATAGAGTCCTTATAAGAAGAGGAAGAGACACGGGTCTCTCTCTGTCTCTCTCTCTCCCCCTGAGCACACAGAGGCGAGGCCGTGTGAGGACAGCGGGGGAAGGTGGCTGTCTGCAAACCAGGAAGAAAGCCATCACCAGAACCCAACTCTGGTGGCACTCTGACTTCCAGCCTCCAGAGCTGTGACAAAGCCCGTTTCTGCTATCCAGGCCTCCCAGTCTATGTTATTCCAGTAAGGCAGTTCCAGCTGACAAATACAGCCCTCCTTCCTAAAACTATCCCGCTAACAAGAAACATAGGGCAGAAAGGACAGGGACGGAGGGCAGAAAAAGGCCAGTGAGTCTCACACCCACTTTTGGGCATTGCCACTTGGGAAGGAGGCTGCTATGGTGCAAGTTGCAGGGCACCTCGTTTCCACTCCACAGCAGTTACACATCAAAGCAGCCTCAGGAATGAGAACGTGGAACCTGGGAGCAGCTCCTGACCTGCTGGGTGGGGCCAGCTACTGTCCACCTGCGGTGAACGCTAATGACAGCAATGGTCCAGTGGAGGAAGGGCAGCGGAGGGGTCAGCACAGACACGGCCAAGTGGAGAGAAGCATTCTGCAGAAGCTTGTGTGGCAGACTTTAATTAGTGTCTCTAAGCTACAGCCATAAATCTCCTCCTGCTTCCAGAAATTTTCAGTGCTTCTTATGCTCTGAGACTCCAAAGTTTCCTTGTCATAGAAAGTGTGAAGCATTCTGCAAAAACATCTTTCTGGTGCGAGGATATTCTTTCCAGGTCAACAAGAATATAGCTTCCTGGAACCTGGGCTCAGTGGGATAAGGCTGGTGGGGGCTCTGTGCATCTGATGAGTTATCATCCAGTGGATCTTATGAGTTATCACTGTCTTGGCAGTCAAAGAATTTTAACTCATATCCCTCCTGCCCGGGCGCCTCTGTGCATTTCCTCTGGGATGGATTCTACGGCACCACTAGCTGCTGGTTAGGGCGGCTGCTCCCCAACTGGAGAAAGTGCAAGCCTTGGATTTATTTGAGTGCATTTGAGCAGTGGTTAATATTTCAGTTTTGCTTTGTCTGCTTTTTCGCTTTCCAAATTTTGAACATAAGAATGAGTGACAGCTGATGTTTGTTAGGCTTCCAGGGGTTCTGAAGTGACTGCCTATGGCACCGAGACTTCTGCCAAAAGAGGAAGATGCTTGCCTTCTACACACACACACACACACACACACACACACACACACACAATTTAGAGAGGTTATCTGCTTTCTTGGCGTCTACTGGTAGTTCATACTAAAAACTATAAAATTATCAGATACGTTATTTATTGATTTCAGAAATGAAGGGAGAGGGAGAGAAAGAGAGAAACATCAATGATGACAGAGAATCATTGATTGGCTGCCTCCTGCACACCTCATACTGGGGATGGAGCCCACAACCTGATCATGTGCCCTGGCCGGGAATCAGACTGTAACCTTCTGGTACATAGGTCAATGCTCAACCACTGAGCCACGCCGCCCGGGCATAAAGTTACCAGATACCTTTGATAACACTTTGATCCCTTGAATATCCACATAAAGAAATCCATGTTCAAATTCCTACCATTTTTTTCACTCGGATCTATGATGGCGGCCTGAAGTCATTTTTGTTATATAATAGAAAAGTAAATCTTTTAACAGAAATCCAGACTTTGATTGTTCAAAGAGGGTCATAATCAAAATAGTAATTGTTCCATCCAGAAACATAAACATTAAGCTTGGAAAAAGGTTTGCTAAATCCACACACTCAAAGCAACAGTTAGTGAAGTATAATAATAGTACCTGTCCCACTAAGATTGGTAAAAGGAATTTCTTTGCAAGAGCAGCACATATTTTGTTGTTGTTGTTGTTGTTATTGTTGCTAAGGAGAATTGCAAGGAGGTTGTAACAAAGGAAGATGAAACCGAACTGGTTATTATCATGATTAACTTTCCCATGTCAGGACGACTGGACGATATAGGAAGTGAAGCCCTCAGTTGAATCTCAGCCTTCACTGACAATCCCAAGCTGGCTGTTTCCTGCTGATCTCATAAGGAACTGGCATTCTCTTTCAACCGAGAGTGTCTGGTTTGTAGATTTGCCTTTTTAAAACATGTTCTTCTTCTGCAGTGGATCTTATGAGTTATCACTGTCTTGGCAGTCAAAGAATTTTAACTCATATCCCTAAACACATTGTTGTATAAATATAGTTTGAATAAGAAATTCCTTTTGTGCCTATGAGAAAATGTAAGCAAATAAATTTAGTAATGATTATTTTTTATTTGAGTAAAATATTTGCTAAGCCAAGTCCAGACTATCACTTAAGAAATATCATGCCTAAGGCCCACATAGTCACATGAAGAAAATACACAACACCAAAATCAACCACCAAACACCAAGATGTTAAATACTAGACACATGTGTCAATTAGAAGTATCCGAGAATTTTCCACTGTCCATCTGGGTGCATTTCCTTTTCACTTTTGTAAAATAGAATCCCTAATTCCTACAGAAGGTGGGCCAGCTGTGATCTAGGAACTTCAAGAAGCCCTTCTAAACATGCTTTAGGACTCTCACCACTCAATAAGAAAAAAAAAAAACAACAACCAAAAAATGACCAAAGAATTTGACTAGACATTTAAGTACAAGTGGCCAATAAGCACATGAAGAGATGCTCTCAATAACATCAGCCATTAGTGACATGCCCACCACAATGAAAGGTAACCTCATACCCATCAGAATGGCTATGGTAAAAAAGACTGATAGCAAGTGTTAGTAAGGATGTGGAGAAATGAGAACCATTATATACTGCTGGTGAGAATGCCAAATGGTGTGTCTGCTTTGGAAAATAATCTGTCAGTTCCTCAAAAGGTCAGACCTGTGTTCAATGTTAAACAAGTACTACATGATGCAGCAATTCCTCTCTTAGGTCTATACCCAAGAGAAATGAAAGCATATGTCCATGCAAAAACTTGTACATTCATGAATGCTCATGGCAGCATTATTTATAACTAGAGGCCCAATGCACAAAGATTCGTGCAAGAATGGGCCTTCCTTCCCCTGACTGCTGGCACCACCTTCTTTCTGGCCAGAGCCACCTTTCTGCCTTCCCATGCTGCCCAGAGGCCCTGGGCAGCTGGGGCAGTGTAGAACATGATGACACAAGTGTCCTGCCCCCAGCTGCTTGTACCTGCGTATGCAAATCTTTGTTGTATTAATTTGCATACTCACTCCTGATTGGCTGGTGGGTGTTGAGGAAGTATAGTCAATTTGCATTTTTCTCTTTTATTAGTGTAGATAGCAAAAATGGGAACAACCCAAATGTCCATCAACTGATGAATAAATAAAATGTGGTCTACCCATACAATGGAATACTGTTTAGCCATAAAAAGGAATGAAGTACTACATGCTACAACATGGATGGACTTTGAAAACAATGCTATATGAAAGAAGCCAGTCAGAATACCACATGTGGTATGATTCCATTTATATAAAATGTCAAGAATAAGCAAATCTATGAGTCTATGGAGACAGAGAGTAGGCTAGTGGTTACCTAGGCTGTGGGGATGGAAGGAAATAGGTATGGGGTCCTTTGGGGGGTGATAAATGGTCTACAATTAATTGTGGTGATGGCTGCACAACTCTGTGAATATATTAAAACCTCAGATTTTAGTCTTTAAATGGGTGAATTGAATGATATGTAAATTACATCTCAATGAAATGTTTCATATGAATCCACCACAGTCTTTCTAACCTTTCCAGTTCCTGACATGGACAGATCAAGCCGATGGTCCAGCCTGTGGGACAAAGGTAGGTGGAAGGGACGCAGTCAACAGAAACACTATCTATCCAGAGCAGCACTGGGGACTCAGGCTGTGAGAATCCAGCTCTAGGAGGAACGCATGCTATGGAATTAGAAGTCTTAACAGGCAAATAGGAAGGCAATTAGATATAAATAGAACTACACCTATAAAAATAAAAGCTATTAAGCATTCACAGCCAGACACTATGTTCTGTTATACACATATTCTCCCAACAGTCCAAAGTGCCCTAACAAAGTGGGTATTATTATGTACATTTTATAGATAAGCAATCTGAAAATAAGAGAATTACCAAGCCAGTTCATAAGTTGTCAAGGTGGGGTTTGACCTGCATCTGTCTGACTTTTAGGTCTTAATTACCATGCAATGGACCTATTTAAGATATTTGCATTATAACATAATCTTCTTATTTGTTCCTCCTGCTATGCCATATTATCTCTCATTCATATCTCTATCTCTATCTCTACATCTATATCTACATCTATGTCTATCCTCATCCATATCTATATTTTCTAGCGTTTCTTTGCAGTTTCTATCTACAAACATCATTTTGGAGTGAACACTTGTGAAAACCTTACGACAGGGAGACTACAGGAATTGCCACTGACAGTAGTGGTACAGTTGTCATAGTAACCAATCCACCAAATTGGTCTGTGCTCCGAGGCACACACTTCTGCCTCTAGGATACACCAATGTTGGCTGGGATCCCTCACAGTCTCAGTGAGCCCTTGTTAATGCAGATGAGACAGAAAGTGCTGCGGGCCTACTGTGCATCTTCAAAGCGTTACGTTTTCCCTTCCATGTCTCCCACTCTGCCTCACAGATTGCACACCCCTCTCCTCACCCCTTTCCTTTGCCCGTGATATTCTGGCGGGGACATCTAAGCAGGATTTATAAATGTGACTACGTTCTCTTTGGGCAAAAAATGGCTCTCCCAAACCCAAGGATTCCTCACTCAGTGCCAGAACAGAAAATTGACTGTCCCACCCCCATCTTCATGTTCAAAATAGACCTTTATCTGATAAAAACAAAACAAAACAAAACAAAACAAAAACACACCTCAGAAGTCACTGGACAGAATATTTAAAGCTGGAACCTAATACTATGCATGCTGACTGCACACACACACATCTACCCACATGTTCCAACAGACACACACACACACACATCTACCTACATGTTCCAACAGACACACACACACACACACATCTACCCACATGTTCCAACAATGCCTCTCCATAAAGGACTCTTCCTTCTTTCATTCTCTAACGTTGGTGCTTTCTCCCTTCCTCCTCCTCTCCATCTCACTGGCCTCGCCTGTCTCAGAGGCACCTGAAGGCACATAAGGCGGGGAAGTGAAACCGCCTGTAATTCTCCAGTTCACTTCCCTGCGGCCTCCAGTGAGCCAGGCTCCATACGGTGGCCCAGCTGAGCTGGAAGCCCGGGTCCCTGCGCAGGTGCAATGGACCAGGCCTGGCAGGCAGGCAGGCAGCGCCCTGGGAGCCAAGAGCCAGGCCCAGGGGGGTGGGAGGGCGGCTGGGAGGGGGGCGGCAGAAAGGGAGGCCTCTGAGCTCAAGTTCATGAGGTGAAAAGAGGGAAAGAAAGACTTCTGTAGCTAAAAAAAGGCCCCATTTCCCCTCTCAGGGGTGAAATGGGATGCACTGTGGAGAGCCATCAGAAATGCTGATCTCCCCACTTCCCTCCGATGCCCTTGTGTTCGCCTTCGGGGCCCCTCGCACCTCATTCTCCTTGTGTTAAAGGTCCCTGACGAATTAATTCTGTGCCGTCCGTGGGACCACAGACATGTCCAAGGGTTTTCCTGATTGCCAAACATGCATCCAGGTACATTCTCTTCATGGATCTCCTAGGACCGATAATCACTGAATTTCAAAGAGCATTTTCTGTTTACATAGCTTTCTTCCTCATCTCAGCTGATTGTTACCAAGACGCCGGTGTGTGTCACTGTAATTATTAACCCATTTGCTGGTGTGGGACTCAGCTACAGCGGAGGGAGGGAGAACACACCTGCAGGGTCCTGGTTTCGAAGGCAGCAGCGTACTGCCTGCTTTCTTGGTTCCGGTGGGAAAAGCACTGGGGTCCCACTATGGAAGTCACCCCTGGCTTGGCTAATCCTGAGCAGAGCCCACAACTTGCTCTGCCACCTGGACACTTCCTGCGCAATCTCTAACCACAGGCACCTTCTCTCGGCTCCTGGAAGGCACAGGACTCTTCTGCCAGATGCTCAGGCAGGTGCTGGACCCTCAGGGACGCTGTCTGTCTTCCCCCGGCTCCCCCCCACCTGGAGAGAGAACCTTCCAAGGCTCATCTTACTCTCTTCTGTGGACAATGTCTTCTTGGGCCACTGGGTCAAGGCTGCAGCCCTGATACCCGGTCTCCCAGCACATGGTGCCTGTGTAATCATTTCCTCTTTCTCCTTATACTGTAAACGACAGGAAGTCAGGAATGTGTCTGTCTTATTTAGCCATGGATCTCTCAACCACGCACAGAGTTTGGAGCACAACATGCTCAGTACAAATCTGGGGGCTGTTCCATAGCGGAACTTCCTGTGGGTGGTAAATGCAATGCATCCGTGGGTGTGGCGGGGTCATGGGCGCAGGCCCAGAAAAGCTGCCCGCGGCGGCGAAGAGCCCCTTGCTTATCCGTCTGCTGTCCGTCCCAGTTCCACTGGGAACTCAAATTGTCACAAAGATCACAGTAATATTTCACATCTCCTCTGTTGAACCCTGACACTTCTGAGAATCCTGCATTTAGCACAGCAGCAAAGAGCTGCTTATTACACATCCTGATGAACCTCAATTACAAATATATAATAATTGTACCGAGTCAGATTATGGGAGCCAAGTTACCACAATTGACCTTTTTTCTTTGGGAAACACTTTTTTTTTTTTTTTTTTTTGAGGACTGACGTTTTCGCTTTCTAATGGAACTCCATGCTTAACTCTGTAAGTTACATAAGTTGGGTATGCAGTGATTTAAATGCTTCTGACTTGGTAATTATTTGTCCAACAAATATTGAACAGCTGCTCTCCACATTCTAGAATTTCCTTGCCCATCCTTCTCTGCTGCAAGTTTTATTTTTTCTTTCTTTCTTTTTCAGATGGCTTATCTCTTTCTCTCTCCTTTTTTAATGATGTTAATTTATTTTTTAAAGGCTTTTATTTTTTTTTTGGAGCAGTTTTAGATTCACAGCAAAACTGAGAGGATGGCACAGAGATTTCCCATCTACCCCTGCTCCCACCCATGCATAGCCTCAACCCCCTACGGGAGTGGGACTTCTGCTACAATCGATGAATCTACATCGATACATCTCTTCATAATTTGTTTTTCCCTATTTTCTTGCATTTTCCTTACTCCTTTTTTTCTTCTCTTTCACTTCTCTGTGATTTACTTTCTTTCTTCACATCATAAATAGTTGCTATTTTCATTGTTTTTACTATTATAAGCTTATCTTTCTGCTTTTAATGTTGTAAATAGTCCTAAACCTATTGTCACTAATATCAATGGTGAATATGGAAGCCTTTCTGCCGTTTACAGTAAATCAGACATATTCACTGTATCATCTGTTACAATGGAGCGTCCTTTCCCTGGTTAACTCAGCCTCCTGCCCATTTCCGAACGCGTTTGTTGTTTTTGTTTGTTTGTTTGCTTTAAAGCACTCAACAGTACTAATTCATGCATCATGAGCCATCTGGGAAGTGAATGGAAAGGACATTGCAATACATGTATTTTCTGAAATTCTACATGAACAACAGGAGGCATAAACATTTATGGCACAACAATTGTTCAACTGGTTTTCTTGGAAACAAAACATGAGCAGCATACATTTCCAATTAGGGTGATCTTGCTTCATGTTATTAAAATACACAGGTGCTTCGGTCCTTCTGGCTGCTACCTGTTGTACTCCTCACCTATACGGACCCCTCACCTGCATAGCTTTCCCTGGTCCCCATGGAAACAAGGCTGAGGTCACTGGTACATCAGTGCACAGAAGTCTGGGGTGGGGGCCTCTGGGTTCAAACCCAAGCAACAAGGCCTTGTTTTAGTTTGTTTTGCTTCCACAGCCATGTTCTCGTGGTTAAATGAAAAGTTCTCCTTTTTATAGATTTGCGTACAATATGTTACCTCCCGCCCCCATTTGTCAGTAAGTCTCTATCACAGGGACACATCTCAGCAGCTCCTTATTGAGCCCCTTCACTGGGAACTGCTGGCCAAGTGTGGTGGACCCGTGGGGAAGGAGTCGGGCTCTTCTCTCCCACCAAACCCAGCTTGACCCTAAATGCGGACCTCAATTGTGTTGAAGACAAATGCCATTTCATCTGGAACTTCTGCTTTTGGATGGAGGTCAGATGGTGAGTGAAGGGCTTTGATTACAAATACTCAGAACCGTCTCTAATGGGGGAGACAGACACAGAGGCCGAACCTACGACACAAGTGCCCCTCCAGAGGTTGCCCACTTCGGACGAGGCCGGAGCTGCCACAGACACACGGTACTGGATACAGCTCCTTCACACAGAGTCAGGAACACTGAACACACATGCCCTCCGGTCCACGCAGGGGGACATACAGGTTGGCATTTGGAAAAATAACTGTTCACATGCTCACTTCTGTGCCTAGATTCATTGGCTGAATATGCGCATGTCAATCTCAGAGAGCAGAGGGTTAAATGTCCCTGAATTTCCAACTGGAAGTTATTAAAATACTTAGAAATAACATGTAACCCTCTTCTCAATAGTGCCCAATTTATGGTAGTCGGTTCACTATCCTTAGATATGTTTGGGGGGGGAAAAATGAGAACCTCATTCACTGTTGTTTTTTTGTTTTTGTTTTTGTTTTTAGGCATCGCATTTCCTGATTTCAAATTATACTACAAAGTTATGGTAATCAAGAGAGAATGGCATTGGCACAAAAACAGACATATAGTCTAATGGAACAACATAGAAAGCCCAGAAATAAATTCACCCATATACAAAAATCTGTTTTTCAACAAGGGTGCCAAGAACATACAATGGGAAAAGTATAGTCTCTTTAATAAAGGATGATGGAAAAAATGAACATCCAATGCATAAGAATAAAATTGAACTCTTACCTTACACAATACACACCAAAATATCATTTCAAAATGGATTAACTAATTACTATCTACCTCCCTGGAATCACTATTGAAATTCGTAAGCCTTACTATGGAAAGTTGAAATTTTAACTTAGCACGGTGGATTTATTTAGACTTGAATTATCTCCGAGTGGAGGGAGAAAGACCTCTGGGACTCTTCCCACTGGAATAAGGACAGAATTCTGGGTCCATTTTGTTCAGCGATGGCTCCCAGGTGCCCAGAACGGGGGCTGGCCAGCGGTGACTCAGAGAAACTCCAGCCTCCCTCCCATTAGTGTGCAGCCCCCGCAGACAGCATGGGCTTTACCGTCGTTAATGGTTTTTAAAAATCAAAAGGAGAATAATATTGCATGACATGTGAAACATGAAATTTCATGTCTACAAGTGAAGTGCTATTGTCCCACAGCCACGCCCATTCATTGATGGGTTGTCTATGGCTGTTTTTGTGCCACAAAAGAAGAGGGGAGTGGTTTCAACTTGCCTCACCCCCCACCCCTCAAGCCACAAATAAGTACTATTTGGCCTTTTACAGGAGGACAGGGGGTGGGGTGGGGAGGTGAGGGGAAATGCAGGCCCAGGCCTAGAACAAGACCTCTCAACTTGTTTTAAAGGCAGATACATTAATTTTTAACCTTCACAAATTTCTTTTTGGAAAGGAAGTCTAGTCTATGTAAACCTCTGAGAACAATCACCAGATCATATCCTGGCATAGAGGCTCACGGCAGAAGCAGACACCCTGGATGAGACAGGGACGCCAAGGCCCCATTACCTGGACTCAGATGGGCTCCGCCCGCCACCAGCTGTGCAACCATCAGCAAAACGCTTACCTTCTCTGTGCATTCGTCTCCTACCTATAAAACGAGGCTAATGATGGCACCCATCACTTAGGGCTATGATGAGCATTACATCAATTAACATGGTAGGAAGGAGCTGTTATAAATAAACGTATTTTTTACTGCATGTTTATGCCAAGAGAATGGAGATACTTAGAAAGTAGCTAAGATCATAAGTAAACCTCATCATGTTTCTGAATATGGGAAAAAAGATAAGCAGGAATTAGAACGTGGACATGCGCCCTTTTGTCGGGATGTACTCTAAGCCAATGACATGCGTTAATATCTCCTCTAATTGCTTTTTGATTGGAGGATGTAACTATTTGTCTCCCAAACCAGGGGCATAATTTTGCAATCAATGGCCTTGTTTCAGATAATAAACAAATTGTATGCTGAATGGTTGAGTAAATTCTGATACAAAAATCTAACTACTTAACAACTCCTAATCTGGGGATATCAAATTGGCATAAAGCAGAGGCACAATTTGTGGAATGCCTAGTGACGAGCTTAGCTTGTTTGGCGAAGGTTGTGACCAGTTCTCAGAAGAGAGCCAACAGAAAACAGTGTCTCATATTTAGAGAAACAAACACATCCTCAACACCACGCCAGGAACCAAAACTGGGGGTTAGGAAATCTACAGCTTTTTAATAATTGCAGGTCATCATAGCAAATGGTCCGTCCGGTGTTTAGATCTTTACATTCATTGACGTGAAATCTTTAAATAGACTATGTTTTGTAGAAAGTGAAATCTTTATAGGGTAGTCTTCTATCTTCTATAAAACATAATATCTTGAAAACTATACACTAACACAGAACTCTACACGGGACGGCAACACCTGCTGGTGGGCAAGTGTTTAAAAAATGTGACCATTCCCACGAACGCATTTCCGCTACAGGTGTTTCTGGAGGAAGTCAAGTGGCCTTGTGAGTGTCACGTTCAATAGTGACATCCACTGAGAACGGTATTGGTGAAGAGCAATGCTGAGGCTTTTTAATTCTATAACCTTATTCCTCCAACTTTCAATCAGCATTTATTTTACGCTTCCATTGTGGGAGGGGCAATGAAAATGCAAAAGAGAAAGCAATTAATCCAGCCCAATTGGATTTATTTGGGACAACGGCTAAATTCTGCATTAAAATGTAAAAAATAAAAAAGAAATTTTGGGTTGCTTAAGACAGACTTAGATTATAAATCTCCTGTTGTTTACTTCTTAATGGTTCTAAACATTGCATGTCATGTCCCTTTACGAAATTAAATTTTTATGCTTTAGAAATCTTCAATAATGACTTTTCCAAAACTTTTCAAGAACTTATTTCTTAAGTTTTATATTCCTTGCAAGAAAACAGAACAAAATAATGAAGAAAGAAGACTTCAAAGTATTTTAATTTTTGTCTACTCACTTATCTTAAATTACTTATGTATATATTTGAATATAAGAAAGTAAATCTCTTATGTTTTTAAATTTATTGCCCTAAATGCTTAGTTTGCTAAAATAAAATATGAATCTGACCATAAATGACATACTTAAAAAACAAATCAACTAGAGCAAAAATTAAAAGTTAATTTGGTTATTTATAAAGTCTTTATGCTTGGGTTGCTTTATTTTTCTAGACTTAATAAAAATGCAAAATTATTTAATATTTACAAACATGTTTAAATTTTGTTATATTAATAGACCTATTTTCTATAGATAACACATTCTTAACAAGTAAGTTCTCTTTGAAGTTATTCTATTTTGTTCTTATTTCAACAGACTGGTCAATTTCCATTTTCCACCTGCTCTGAATTTAAGGAACTATTTAGACTCTAAGAACTACAGGTGGACAAAAACTAATAAATACAATGAATGCCCTTCCTCTTCAATAAAAGTGATACAATCGCAAAAACAATGGTTTAACGCATTTATCTCCCTGTTA
Organism: Pipistrellus hanaki; assembly: GCF_964339955.1. Taxonomy (NCBI): domain Eukaryota; kingdom Metazoa; phylum Chordata; class Mammalia; order Chiroptera; family Vespertilionidae; genus Pipistrellus; species Pipistrellus hanaki. Next base: position 68,208,647 of record NC_140508.1, read on the forward strand.
ATCCACACACAAGGCTGAAAGAACATTTTTATATTATGTTGATACTATAATAAATGGGCTGATATAATGCTATTGGCTGCAACTCATAGCATTTTCTACATTAAAGTTAGTAACCTGATGCTTATTCTTGCATTCTTTTCTTTTTAGTGAATTAAAATGAGAACGATGCCATTAGTCCCTAAAATTAAAATGTTATAGTTAGCAATAATGTAACAGACTCTCAATTACGTTTCTTGCAGATCAACAATAGATTCCCATGAACTATTTTCTGCATCTTTCTCTTTTAAAGGAAAACACAGTTTCTCACTCTGCACAAGTATTAGATGCTTGCAGCATCCATGTCACTTGTAAGCATTCTGTGGTCAGACATCACTACATATCCTTCAAATGACATGGCCCAGCGGAGCCGGGATGTGTCACCATGGAGCCGGCAGCCCGGTATCTCAGCCATCCACCAGGACAGAGCCGGCAGGCCCGGCTGGCGCGCTGCAGCCAGACTAAGGTGGGAGATGGATTTTGCATTTTAAAAGTCAACCCTTGTAACACGGACTCCTGGGACATACTTATTCAGTACAAGTGCATGGAGGGCCTCACAGATTATTTATTGGGTCAAATGTATAAAGCTCATTTCCAAAAATTACTCTTCGGACAAGCTAACTCTTAATTTGATTATCCTTCTGGCTTTCTGAATGTATACTAGATAGCACATTTTTTTTTTTTTAAAATATGGGCACATGTATATTCAGGACTACCGCTGTGTATGCTGCAGGAAGTTATAAAGCGTAAATAACATAATGTTAATCGGCAGTGCCCACTGTGCGATGACACTTGCCCATCACACTAAGCTTACCATTTGGATCGTTAAACACGTGGAAAAACCCCTACAAAATAAATGTCCATTTCATCGTCTTAGTCTCACGTGGGTGCCGTGTTCACTGCTTAAGCATACAGGGCTTTGGAGTCTTGCTTGTGTTATTGTCTTCCTGTCATCTCTTGCTACCCCAGATTATTAACTCATCTCTCACAAATACTAGAAAAACCGACTTACAAGGCTCCTAACGTCAAGGTTTCCCATGCCTCCCCTGGGCCTCCCCGAGCACCAGGGCTGCCTCAGCATCTGCGGAGAACACCTTCCATTTCTTAAAACTTCAGTCACCTGTGTCCGGCAGAAACACCAGCAGGAAGAACAAACCCTGAGTTCCCCAGGCTGCTTGGAGTGGACCCCGGCCCTCGGACATCCTTCTGAATGGGAAAGTGCCCTGATGGGTGCCTGTGCCCTGATGGGTGCCTGCGCCCCGCGTTCCCTCATGGAACCCCTCGGTGGATCAGACTCGGGTAGCCTGGCATCTGGGATCCTGATGTTTCATCACAGGAAACAGAACAGATACCGCTGCCGCTTTTCGAAAAAAAGAGGCAGCGTCTCTAGTCTGGGGCTCATTAGAAAGGGTTTACAATAGGAGCTGGTAAAAAATGACTGTCAGATCCTATGGGGTATTTTTCTGTTTTTGTTTGTTTTCATCTCAGCAGCACTGTACAAAGGCATCCTTTCTCTCTCCCCTTGGACACGAAATCCGATTGGAATACACGCCAGGGACAGATTGCAGAGAGCAGAACCGCCTCATCAGCTCCCCAGGCTCTCCGCGGCTCCTGGGCAGCACACAGACCGGCCAGGGCCAGATGACTGCCTACCTCTCCATCCTCAACTACCTCCCCTTTGAGACAGGGGCCACAGGGCAAGATCCACGACACCCCGAAACCTCTGGCTTTGCCCTCCTTGGAAAGTGACAGGGAAAGGCTCCCCACAAGACAGAAAAGTTTGCCTGGGCCAGGGATGCCTGCGTTTCCAGGAGCCACCCTCACAGACACAGCACCTGGGGGCTCCTCCTCCCCAGGGAGCAACCCCAAGGCGCTCAGCACCAGGAACCCCCCTGAGCATCTGATGAAAGAAGGCTAGCTTCCCTCCCCAGCCGCCAGGTGCTTCCCAGGGCTCAGGGCCGGGGCGAGGCGGAGGTGCAGCCCGGAGGGAACTTCTGGTCCAGGAGAATTTGGGTCCAGGTGCCTCCCAGATGGAGATGGATGGAGAGGGCTGCAAGGCTGCGCTCTCACTGCCCTGGCCTTGGCCCCACCTGCCTGCCCATTTGGGTCCATGAGTCCCAGCTTTCCCGCTCTGGGGGTGTGCGGAGGACCTGGCCGTCCAGAGGCTGGGGAGGCTGTTCCAGGCCCGCCCCTGTGGACCTTCTAGGCACCCTGAAGTCAACTTTCCCGCCGCCTTCTGGGTTGTTTGTTTGTTCTGTTTGCAGCCTGCCTGAGCCCAGTGCACCCTTCTCCCTACCCCTCTTCCTTGCCCCCCTGCCCCCCCCCCCCAGCTCTCCCCTCCGCCGCCTACCTGCTGGCCAGGCTCTGCCGGCAGTGCTGCCGGAAGGGCATCAGGTGGTAGTTCATGGCGTCCAGCAGCAGCTTCTGGCAGACGGGGTCGCTGCGCATGAAGTCCACCGGCTGCACGCGCTCCACCAGCTCGGGCGCGGGGATGAGCGCGAAGCGGAGGCGCTTCATGAGGTCGGGCGCGTGCGGCATGCGGGCCTCGCGGTCGTGCTCCAGCCACAGCACGGCCATCTGGAAGAGCGCCAGCTCCGACTCCACGGGCGGCGGCAGCGCGTCCAGCAGGGCGCGCAGCTCCTCGAAGTTGAGCAGCAGCACGTCCTCCACCAGGTACTTGTTGGCCAGCTTCTTGGTCTCCTCCAGGCCGTGCAGCGCGGCGATGCGGCACACCTGCTTGTAGTTCTGCACCGAGATCTGGTCGTTGAGGAACTGCACGCAGAGCCTGGTGACCTGCGGGATGTGCAGGATCTTGCTCACCGACAGCACCTCCTCCGCCGTGTCCAGGGACAGGGTCACGTTGGCCGTGTAGAGGTACTCGAGCACCAGGCGCAGCCCGACGGACGAGCAGCCCTGCAGCACCAGGTTGTTGATGGCCCGCGGGCCGGCCAGCAGCTTGTCGTCGGGCGAGGACGCGGGCGTCCCGGGCTCCTCCTGCGGCGGTGGCGGCGGCGGCTGCTGCGGCGGCTGCGGCGGGTCCTTGGGGGCCCCGGGGCCGTCCTGGCCGACGCCCCCTCCCCCGAGAGGCGGGGGGCTGGAGAAGAGCGAGCGGAAGTACTGCGAGCAGGAGGCCAGCACGGCCTTGTGGCAGTGGAACTGCTGGCCCTGCGCCGTCAGGGTCACGTCGCAGAACAGCTGCTTCCTCCACAGCAGGTTGAGGCCGTGCAGCAGGTTGTCGCTGTGGCTGGGGTCGAAGGTGGAGGTCCGGTCCCCGGATCTGGACATGGCGAGCGGGCTGGGCGCACCTGGCTTTAAACCCTCCTCCAGCCTGGCAGTCAGGGGCGGGGGCGGGGGAGGGAGAGGCGCGGGGAGCGGAGGGGTGGGGTGGGGTGTGGCGGGGTGGGGTGGGGAAGGGTGCGGAGGGGAGGGGAGGAGAGGGGAGGGCGAAAAAACAGCGATCAGGGCTCCGCCCGGCTCCTGCCCGGCGCGCCTCGGACCCCAACTCCCGGGGGGACCCGTGAGCGCCGCCCCAAGGTCCCCAAGGCGCGGGGTCCGGGCGCCCGTCGGCTCCTGCCCCTCCCTGGTCCGCTGCCCCCGCGCGAGGCCGCTCACTGGCCTACACCCGCCCCGGCCGGGCGCCTCGGGGGCCGGGGTCCATGCCGGGCCGGGCGCGGGGAAAGCCGGGGGTGGGGGGCCGGGAGGGGGAGCCCCCAGGGCGCAGGGGCCGCCGACGGAGCTTCCCGGTCAGCGTGTGCCGGACGCTCTGTGTCTCGCAGTTGGTTCCCCCCCTTTTTTAGGGGGGCAGGGGCAGGGGAAGGCGGGAAGGGACTCCGACCAGCTTGCGGGTGGGCGAGGAGTCTTCGCCTTCCGAAAGCGGGGAGCCCTCCCGGCGATCCGTGCCGCCCCGAGAAACTCCGGGGCGCATGGTGCGGGGAGCAGGGGCGGCCCGTTCTCCTCCCGGAAAGTGCGGGGCGGGGCGCGGGGTCCGCGCGGCGGTCGCGCACAGCGGGGGCTGCCCTCAATCCCGGCCCCGGCCCCGGCCCGCAGCCTCCCGCCCCGCACCCCGGGCTTCCCAGGGCCGCTCGGCTGTCCCGATCGCCCAGAGGAGCCCCCCCACCTGGCAGGAGACCCCCGCCGGCCCCCCACCCCGGCCCCTCCTCCGCCCCCCGCAGCTCAAGGCTCGGAAGTTCCTACGGGGTGTCCCCCTTCCCCGCGGGGCAGCACCGAGGAGGGGGAGGAGGGGGAGGAGAGGGAGGGGGAAGAGAGGGAGGAAGTGGGGTGACGGGGGTGGGTGTAGAACCAGAACCGGGAGGCATGGGGGGGCGGGCAATGGCCCCCTTCCGGGACCCCGGGCGAGAGGGCTTTAACTCCAGCAACTGAGCGAAGTTCAAGGGAACCGGCAGGTGTGGGGGAGGGGCGGGGGCTGGGCAAAGGGGGGGTGGGGAGGCGCCGTGCCTCTCAGGGGGGTCTCTGCCTACCACCCCCCTCGGCGCCACAACCTCTGGTCCCCTTCGAGCCCCCCCCATGCACCCCCCCAGCGCCCCCCTCCAACACACACACACTGAGGGGGGGGGACCCCACTTCCCCGGCCCTGGGACGACTTCTGCAAAGTCTGAGCCTCCTGCAGCCCGGCCGAGGCAGGCAGGGGGGGCGGCTAGGCGGATCGATACGCCGGGTCCTTAACCTGTAATTGCACCTTCCAGGGCTGAGCGGAAGGAAGGAAGGGGACCCTCTCTGTCCCCACCTCCGCCCGCGCCCGCCCGCTGCCCGCGGGGACCTCAGCCTCCTCCGCCTCCGCCGCCCCGGCCCGGGCTCCGCGGGACCCGCCGGACCGGCCCCTTCCACTGCGGCTCCGGCGCCGCCCGCCCGCCGCCCGGCGCGGTCCCGGATCGCCGGCTTCCCGCTGGAACCGGACTGGGCTCCTGGGCAGGCACTTCGCCATCCCGTTCCAGGGGGACCCTGGCCCCCTCTCCCCGGAGCTCCCCCCCACACTCGCCCCCACAGCGCTGGCTCCCCTGACCAGTCCCCCAGAACCTCCTGTGTAAGTGGACCTGGTCAGACCTCTCTCCTCTCTCCGCTTCGTCGTCTCCCCCCCCCCATCTTTTGCTGTTCCCCTTCTGCTTCTCCCTCTCCTGCCCCCCCCCCCCACCCCTCGTCTGCTTATTTCTTGCAATACTTTTCATCTTTATGAGCGCTGGCCACACAACTACCCGCCCCCCGCCCCCAAACTCCGTCCCCACCCCTTCCCCTGCCAACAGCCCCAAAGACAGCCACACACACAGCCAGGCACAGACAGACACAGGCCAGAACTTACCTGCTTTCCACCAGCTGCAAAGTCAAGGCTCACTTAAGCTTCCCCCCAAAAAAAAATCAATTGTCCTTCCTTTTTAAAGGTTTGCTCTCTCCTTGGGAGGGGAGAAACCCTTCTGCCTCCCAACTCCAGGCCGTCACTCTTTACAATTTATTTTGTCGTACATCATTTGATCACCATGAATTAGCAACAGCAAGAAAATGTAGGAGAGGGAGAAAAGAGAGAAAGAGAGAGGGAGAGAAGGAGAGAGGGAGAGAGGGAGAGAGAAGGAGAGGGGGAGAGAGAGAGAGAGGGTGCAGAGCTTTCTGCAAGAGAAGAAGAAGAAAAAATGTACGTGTGACAAATTATGCTACCAAGAAACAACACATCATTATCCTTGGGCCTGGGGCTCAGTGAGTCGTAACGAGAGTAATAGGAAATCCACGGTTGGGGAGAGAAACGGTCGTGCTTGGCCGGTGGAGAGAGACCATACAGGGGGATGGATGCTGGAGAGACTCGCAAAATTATGGCTCAAGGCTATTGTAAAAATTGTCGAGCGTAAATGACTGCGATTTCAAACATCTTTGGAAGAAAGAAGGGGGGAAAAGCGGGCCCCCCTCCCTCCCTCCCTCTCCCTCTCTTTCTCTCTCTCTCCCTCTCTCTATAAAGAACCGTCAAGTTTTAGTGCGCATTGCTAATTAGTCAATTTCTCTCTGCCTTCACAGGCTGGCGACTTCGCTGCTGAGCTGAAACTGCTAATTTCTGTGACCAGCTTTTTTCTTAGCTGTGATCTGGATGAATGAGTAGCTGTCTCACAGAGATGACAAAAATAAACTCTAATCCCCCCCAAAATTTCCACCACATCTTTCTCATGCATAGATTTATGATCTTCAAGCGCTCCGTGCAATATGCAAACTTTTTTTTTGTGTATCCGTATGTAAGCTGTTGTCTCCAGATTTCACTGTAGTGGTAGGCTGCTCGCCACCCCCCCCCCCACCCCCCCTAAACACACACACACCATGAAATGCAGAAACTGCCTGGCTCAGAGGGTGCCAAGGTGCCACTTGACAATGTCTCCCATATTTGGGGTGTGAGTCTGAAGACACTGGCCCTTGCCTGAGGCGGGTGGGGGATGGGAGGCAGCACTGGCTGGTTTGTTTCTCTGCACCATCCAAGCCCTGGGAGCTCCTCCATCATTTTGTGTGATTCAACAACCCTCCCTGAACTTCGCTGTCAGCTCCACAGATGAGGGTTCAGAAGGCACATTTAAAAAAAAAAATTATTATTGGAAGATTATCTTAGTGTCAGATTTGTCTTCCCATTAGGAGTCTTTTGATTTACAGGGGCTGGAACCAAGCCCTAGGAAACTCAGCTGCAATTTCACAAAGGTAACCTTTCAACTCTGGGGTTCATCTGATAAATAAGGTCAACTGCGGAGGGCTCGCATTCCTGACCCTGCTTAGCATGCAGAGCGACCCCAGCGGGAGGCCCAAGCCCAGCTGGGCCAGAGGCTCCTGTGCACGTGGGTGGAGGACACGCTCCCTGCTCCCTAGACTTACCCCCTGATGTATCCCGCCCTTATGTTTATGGCCCTGCATTTTGGCTGTCAATGGGGGTTGGAGGTGTCCAAGGAAAAAAGAAAGAAAGAAAAAAAGCAGAAACAGGAAGGTATGCCCTTGAACAAAATAAACGTGGAAGAAAGCTAGACACGAGTAATGGGGAGTTCTGTTTGCTATGAAATATATGAGCATAGCTCGTTCTAAGTCATATGTGCTCTGATTAGTAAACATATTGAAATACTCATCAGGGCACCCCGAAAGGCCAGCTTTTCACCTTCCCCTGTGGTTTGTGAGCGATGGAAAGTCACCTGCTGAAGGGCGGGGAGAACTGAGATTCTTTGGTTCAGAACCAGGGAATTCCCCATTGAGAATGGTAGGCCTTGACATGCGTATGGGATATTTCCTCTTATGGAAACGATCCTTCTGAAGCATTTCCCCCTCACAAAGGCCTTTTTCTATGAAGTCCCAGATTATCTGAGAGTCAGACTTCTTGGTTCAGATCTTGCTGAGATGCTACATCCTCATATTCATATCGACAGTAGAAAGGCCCCACTATATGGTGAAATTAAACAAAAAAAAAGGGATTTTTTTGTTTGTTTGTATAGACCAAGTCTACAGGCCCCACTCTTTGTTTTGATTTTTCTTTTTTGAAGCCCTTATGCAGGTCTTAAATAGGAAGATTGTGTAACTATAATATAGCACCGTTTTGGGGTTCCAGTTCATCAGCAATTGAAGCTACCAAGTATGTGGAAGGAAGGTCGCCACATTCTCACACACGCAAAGCACAGTCTGTATTGTATGCTTTGAGGCTGATCTTGTATGAGCTTCCAATGAAGTATTTGGAACTAAGTCCAAAGGGGGATGAGAGTTTTGAACTCTTAAATTATCACCATCTTTTCATAGTAAAGGAATTTAGGTATGTTTTGTAGACTTCAAAATGTCCCAGTTTTGAATTTTTTTTTTTCTAATAGGATATATCGAACACTAATTATGACTATTAGGATCTTTGTTGTTTCCAAATAATATAAAAAAGTGCCATTTCAAAAAATGTGACTACCGGTACCTATCCCTTGAATGCTTATTTAACAACCTCACGGGGATGAGAAGGGGCCCAGGGCCTTGCAATTCCAAAACAGCTGCTGGAATGAAGAGTCTGGACTGTTTTTTCTGAGGTTTAAAGTTGCACTTTTGAGGATATTTAAAATTCCAGAGGGGAAAAAAAAAATTACAGCTATGGCCATGTTGAAAACAATGAAAGAAAAATTGATAGTTGAAAAAAAAAATCTCTACATAAACGGTGCATAAGCTAGCATATATATCACGTAAATCTCACACACGTCCAACATCTCGCACTGGTTTTGACTGAAATTATTGCAGAACTTACAAACGACATGGCGCTGTTTACAATAATAAATCCTGTTACAAGAGATTCCGTTTGCAGGAATCAGATGCTAGCGCCTAAGCGATTGTAAGTGTCTGAATTTTATCCTACTTGGCTGTTTCACGTCTACAGAAATTGTATCCGCGCGTTTGATCTGTCCTGCTGAGCACTGCCAGCAGCTTGCCTCTGGGCTGCGATTGTTTTTAAAATGGCAGGAGGGACGTGAACTAGGCCAGGGCCTGCTGCAGGATGGCTCTCACATGGCAGAGAGAAGCCAGAATTGTCTCACAAAAAATTAAATACATCCATGTAGTCATCTATTATAAGTCTGCAGCCTTCCTCTGTGGGCGGGGCGATCAGAATGACGCATGGGTGAATCTGCATCTGAACTGTGGACGGTGGGAAGGTGCTGAAACAGTGGTCACTGAGCAGTCACCTAAGGCTGCCTCTGGCTGAGCAGTATGCTCCGCCTTCGGGGGGCAGGGACCAGGCGGGTCAGTGGCTCAGGAGCTCAGGACCATCCCACTGGCCTGGATGGACTGGAGATGGTCTTCAGGGCAGCTCTACAGTGTTTTGTTGCCTACCATGTAAGGGCAGCCACCTTAAAATTTATTTTCCCCATCCGGGACTGGCCTGCTTAAGACCCAGGAGCATAAACGACAGGGCCCGGCCTCCTCTGGGTTTCTTTTCTTGAGTAAATCCTACTCTTTGAGGCCCAACCATTAAGATAGTTAACAATTTAAAAAGGGTGAATGTGCCCTAACTGGTTTGGCTCAGTAGATAGAGCATCGGCCTGCGAACTGAAAGGTCCCAGGTTCAATTCCGGCCAAGGGCACATACCCAGGTTGTGGGCTCGATCCTCAGTGTAGGGCCTGCAGGAGGCAGCCAATCAAAGATTCCCTCTCATCATTGATGTTTCTATCTCTCTCTTCCTCTCTGAAATTGATAAAAATATATTTAAAAATAAAATAAACTGGGTGAATAAAGAGAAACATGATCCCATTTTACTGATGGAATAAACTTAAGTAAAGAAGGACCTCCTAGCATCTTCACATCCAGGGAGTGGGCCAACCCAGACAAAACTCCTAGTTTCTAATGTTTTATTTTAAATCTTGGGGGGCATGGCCAGAGCAATCACAAAGCCGTCAGCATCAAGGAGCTTACTGAAGAACAAACATCTGAGCTAACAATAACAGAGAAGAAGTGGAACTATCAACTTGCCTTTTGTCAAAAGCCAGTGATTTACTGTTGTCCAAGGTCAGCGCTGGTTTCATGGCAAAAGTCTGGGTTCGCGGGATCTGGTTCTGGCTCTTCTGGGGAGTCTGTTGTTAGCTGTTTTCTAACCGCACCCACGTTCACGCCCAAGTGTCTGTGCTTCCGTTGTGTCCTTTCGAGAGGCCTAGCTTCTCTACAGATAAAAACCCCACCAGTCTCTCAAGATTTCTTTCCGTTTCCATTGAGAAAGTTTCCCTGGCGGCCTCGAGCAGAACATTACTAGTTAATCCTTTCTGAGCTCATTACTTGTGTGGTGGACACTGGTCTAAAGCCTTTAGATGTTTTATTTTATTTATTTGTGTGTGTGTGTGTTTTAAATATATTGTTGATTTCAGAGAGGAAGAAAGAAATAGAGACATCAATAATAAGAGAGAATCATTGATTGTCTGCCTCCTGCAGGCCCTACACTGGGGATGGAGCCCACAACTCGGGGCTCATGTGCCCTTGACCGGAATCAAACCTGGCACCTTTCAGTCTGCAGGCGGATGCTCTATCCTCTGAGCCAAACCGGCTAGGGCTAGATGTTTTATTTTTTTAGCGCTCTTGCTAATCCTATGTGAGAGTACGGTCAACCATCCCTCTTGGGGTAAACACCCCAGTGTAACATGGTTTTGCTGATGTTCCTCATCAAAAGTACAGTCTTGTTTCCCAAACCTACCAGTGCGAGCTGGTCCGTGACTTGCGTGGACCAATAGAAGGTGCCAATAGTGGCTTTGTGTCCACTCCAAGTCTGAGCCTCGAGAGGCCGTGACAATTCAACTATCCCTCGTTGGACCCTGCCAGCTGCTGTGTGAGGAAGCCCAGGTTAGCCCTTCCCCAGCTGACCTCATAGCTGTACTCAGTTGTCTGAATGAGCCCGGCCCCGACAGGAGAACCAACATAGTTGAATTACTGACCCACAGAACTCGGAGCTAAATAGATGCTTGCTGTTTCAAGCCATTTGTTTTGAGAGTGAGTTGTTCCATTGTAAAATAAGCTGATAAAGAATGGCACTAGTGTAATTTCACCAATGAGCAAAATGAAGTGCAGAGAAGTCTACTAAAATGTTCAGGGCCACACAGTTTTTTAAAGGTAGAACTGAGATTTAAACCAATATAGCCTGACTCCAGAGAAGAACTACTAATATTCTGCTACCCTGGTCACAAAAGAACTGTCTGAAGCCAGAAAACTTCATTCATTCATTATCTTATATAATAAAGAGGTAATATGCAAATTAACCATCAAGCCGTCACAAGATGGCTGTGCCCCCAGCAAGGCGGGGTTCTCATAACGAGCAATCAGCAGGGACCTGAGGGTACATGGAGCTGGGCTGTGCCAGGGCAGAGGACCCGAGGCTGCATCCCCTCCACCCCCCAGCCCAGCAGGGCTTAACAGGAGACCTCAAAGTGGATCCCCACCCTGGCCTTGGCCAAGGGACCTCAGGCCATGCACCCGGCCACAGTGCCAGGCTTGGGGGACCTCAGGCCTCGTCCCCTGCCAGTCAGGGTTTGAGAGGGGACCTCAAGATGTGCCCCCTGCCCCAGTGCTGGGCCAGGGGACCTCAGGCCATGCCCTTCACCCTGGCTGGAGGACATGGGGCGCAGCCTCCTGCCTGGTGGGACTTGACAGAGGTGGGGCTGGCTGGGTCTGGATCTTGCTTAATGGGAGTGGACTGGCCAAGTCTGGGTTTCACATGATTTCAATGTGCATGTAGGTAGGCAAGGACTTGACTCTGGGTCATGCGATCTGACAGGAGGAAGGTTTTCATATACATTTTACTAATTTTTTTTCATCTCTGACACTTGTATTATAGAAAAAGGGCAAATAGCAATATTAAAATATTTTCTCTGATTAATTCCCCTTTTAAAAAAAATATATTTTATCGATATTTTACAGAGAGGAAGAGAGAGGGATAGAGAGTCAGAAACATCGGTGAGAGAGAATCATCAATCAGCTGCCTCCTGCACCACCCCCACTGGGGACATGCCCACAACCAAGGCACATGCCCTTGTCCGGAATCGAACTTGGACCCTTCAGTCCACAGGCCGAGGCTCTAGCCACTGAGCCAAACCGGTCTCAGCTGATTAATTTCCTTTTAATGTGCATGAATTTTGTGCACCAGGCCACTAGTTTATTATATAAGACAAACTGCTATACTTTGTAGATACAATTATGAATAACACTGCATCCTTGCCCTCAAGGGGCTGATGTTCTCAGAGGAGAGACAGGCAGGTGAATTCAACCCAGCGAGCGAATCACTACAATGTGATCGTTGTTGTAACAAGGGTGTATGTCATAAACTACTTGAGCAGGAAGGTGCAGGCCCCTGACTTCTCGCAGTGTTTCCCAACCTTCTCTCATGATGAGAATCACCTGGTGGAGTTGTTAAAACACAGATTCCTGAATCCCAACTAAGAAGTGCTAAACTAGAATTTTTGGGAACATATAGGTAAAATTGCATACCTAACTTAGTGCTCTGTATATAACATCTATGTTAGAGCACTAGTTAAGTATACAATTTTACCTATATGTTCCCAAAAATTCTAGTTTAGCACTTCTTAGTTGGGATTCAGGAATCTGTGTTTTAACAACTCCACCAGGTGATTCTCATCATGAGAGAAGGTTGGGAAACACTGCCTATAGCACTTACTATCTGTAATACTTTTGACACTTATTACTTACTGCTTTATATCATTAATTGCTTATTTAGGGACATGTATTTTGTGATTTCAACTAGATTATAGGCTTCTGGGGATAAAGAGCCTTGTGTGGGGGAGAGTCTCTCATGGCACATAGGTCTGTGCCTTTCCCACAGTCGTTATTAGATAAATATGTAGATGGATGATTAAAGGTGAATTTTCAAATGTATTAAGGTAACAGAAAGAACAACGTATTTAACAAGAAGAGACTGTATTGGGCATCAGTCCCTTGATGATGCTGATCTACTGTCTAAAACGGAACAAATCTTTATTATATTGGGAAACAAACAATTTATTGTTCACAATACATAGATAAGAGCTTGATGGGACCTTAGCGAGCGCTTCCTTCAAACCCTTCGCCCATGACATCCATCATTCAGCAAAGTGCTGTGAACCCTTGGAGAGCAGTTACTTTTATGGAAATATTAGTTAAACTACTAAAAGAGGGTAGCACAGCGTCCTGGTTCAAAGCATGGGTTCTGGAAGCAGAACTACCTGTGCTTGAATCTGAGTTCTGTGACCCTGGGCAAGCGCCCCCTTTCTCTCTCCCAGGTTCCTCATCTGAGAATGGAGATAATTTTAGAACCCACTTCTCAGGGTTTTATGATGCTTACATTTTTGTAAATATTTGTAAAAGTACTTAGGACAATGTCTGATGCATAGTGAGTGCCATGTAAATATTTGTCAAATAAAAATTAAATAAACATATGTAGCTGGAGAGTTCTCAATAAATATTGGAGGAAGGCAGGAATAAAGAAATCACTTTTCACCCTAGCCAGTTTGGCTCAGTGGAAAGAGCACTGGTGTGTAGATTGAAGAGTCCCAGGTTCAATTCTGGTCAAGGGCATGTACTACCATTGTAGGCTCGATCCCCAGCCCTGGTCAGGGACTTTGCCAAGGCCACCAATTGAAGTGTCTCTCTCACCTCAATGTTGCTCACTCTCTCCCTTCCACTCTCTCAAAAAATCAATGAAAAAATATCCTCAAGTGAGGGCTAATAACAATGACAACAACAACAAAGAAAAAAAAAAAAAAGAAAGAAATCACTTTTCTTAGAGTTGCAATGATTCAGGATGCTATTCAAGAGGCAACTGGTCACTTCAACAGAAATACCACTATTTTTTTGGTATTTTCTGTTCATTTACCTATCATTTTAAAAATTTAACTATAGTTTAAAAACCATCATTCTTTTATCTTGGGGTGCATTCTTAGGTAATTGATGTTGTAAAAAACTTAAGGGTCTTTGTTACTAATGGTAGTTTCATGATACGTTGCAGAATATAGTCTGACTCTGAAAGCTAGCGGTTAGGCAGCAGGCCTTCATGCCAATGACGGAGATGAGAGCGGAGGAGAGGCTGTGGTTCAGCATTGGTCTCTGACATTATCTGTGACTCTGGACAAATCACTTTTCTTCTTCAGTCTCAATTTTCCCATAATCTGAGAGAGATGCAATGTCTTTTATTTCATTGCTGTGTAGGGGGTTGCATTGAGGAGAAGTGACTAGAATGAATATTCCCCAAAGAGCAATTGGGAACTTTCCTAGTGATTCGTGGAATAAGATGAATGTTTAGACAATAACAGAAGAAGAAGAAAAAAATTCTTCTCCTCCTGAAATATGCTCAGGGGCTTGAGGCCAGAAGTAATTACCCAGTCATCATTGTAAAAGCAGTTAGGTACAAACAACAAGTCAAAAATTGAAAGTGTTTTTGAGTGTATGGCGGAAATTACACTAGCTACATTAATAAATAAATTATTTCATATGCATGAAAAGTTTTCACAAAGTTGAAGTTTATGGAAAAGTGTTTTGTGTTAGAAATGCCACATTCTGAATGTTCATTTAAAAAAGGCATGGAATTATTCCCCTAGAAGCAAGACAATGCATCTTTCTCATAAAGAGTTACCATCCCGATTTGCAAATTATTCTCATCACCTCCACCCTAATTTTTTTTTTTTAATTTGTGGAAATATTTTTTAGGCCCTCTTAATTTTAATTCTTAAAAATAAAGGTATGCATTGTTGAGTTGGAATATTAATAGCTCATTGTATTTTTTAGAGTTAGTAGAGAAAAAAAACCTAAGTTTCTTAGTCAAATACCTTATGCTTAGGCATTAAATGTTGTGGCATCATAACAAAGATACCCCATCTTGAATGAGGTCCAGTTTCCCTTTCAGATGATATTAATACTTTGAAATATCTATTTATTCTTGCTCCTAGCTTTTTGTACTAGTGCTATTTTTTTCAAGTTTCATAATAATCCTTCTTTTCCATATCTTCCTCATTTCTCCATTCCACCCCAGTATAACCAATCCCATTTCTACTTGTATTTTTGTTTTATAATATTTCATGGTATTTCAGTAAAGTTGTCCAAATTGTTCAAAATCTATGAGTTAATATGGTGATATTATTAAAGTCTTATATGACAATTTGGATAAATTTTAGGTGTTGACTGACTGAGGTGAGCAATAATTTTAAAATCCTGTTGGTCATTTAAAAACATTTTTTAAAATATATATTTTTTACTGATTTCAGAGAGGAAGGGAGAGGGAGATAGAAACATCAATGAGGAGAGAGAATCATGGATTGTCTGCCTTCTGCACATACCCTACTGGGGATCAAGCCTGCAACCCGGGAATGTGCCCTTGACTGGAATGGAACCTGGGATTCTGTAGTCCACAGGCCAACACTCTAGCCACTGAGCCAAACCAGCCAGGGCTTTTATTTATATTTTAAAACTAAACTGATTAATTAATGTATATATTTTCTTAAAATCCAATAGTACTTTGAATCTTTGTATTTTGTCTTGACATCTTATTGAACCCAACAAGAGAATAAAAACCTGGGTCAAGAGTAGAACTGATTTAAGTTCTCCTTGGAGACTTGAAACCCATCTATAAGGATATTTGACCAGTTTTATTTTATTACTTTTCTCAGCTTAACAGTGGTCAAAGGAAAACAAATCTTTCTAGAGAAAATGTCAAGAACATTCCTACAAGGTAAGAAGGACATCTTCAGCATTCTTCCCTTTAAGAAAGGTTTTCCATTGTAACTGCCAGAATAAACCTGAAATGCATATACAATCCAATCAACACAAAATTCTATAGCATCTCTAAAGTAGATAAAATGTGTCAGTTGAATCTATATGTAAACGCCTATTTGCCCATTTAATGAACGTGTGTTATAGGATGTTAGGGGTGGGGGAACTCAAGTATAATGATTTTAGGTAATATGTACAGTATTTCATTTTGAAGGTGAAATCATATGTGTGCGTGTGTGTATTTGTTGTTTTCCCAAGTTAGTATTCCTCAGTATGGGTAATGGTCAGTATTTCCAAGTTTATTTTCTTTTGGAACTATTATTCATATAATATTTTATTGAGTCTTTTTCTAAGATACAGAGGTACTTTTAAAATAAACTGTTTATCTTAGAATGGATTTGGATTTACAGGAAAATTGAGAGGATAGTACAGAGAAATCCCATATACCTTGCACCCAGAGGATGTAGAGTGGTGCTCTTATGGAGGAATAGTACAGCCCTTAGTAAAGGTTTTCAGATTTACTGTTGAATTGGGTTATACCTCAAATGCTCCAGTGTGACACGTGAAAAATGAATACTGCGCTACTGAAATCCGACATCTTTTCAAAGTCCAATATCTTTTTCAATAGGAGAGATGCCAGGAGTCTGTAACCTTAGAGGGAGCTCTCAGACACAGGCCTGTGGGAGGCAGCTGTAAGAAAAAGCATCCCCTCCTAGCCTGACCTTCCTCCTATAGCTCACGGATCCTGATGACCAATGGAGGTTCCTATAGCAGTGATGATTGTATCTATAGTTCACCCCATAATTCAAAGTCCAGTGAGAATATGAAGAAAGAACATGGGATTTGGAATAGAAAAACATGGATTTGAGGGATCACCTCTATCCTTTGTTGGAGAAAATAGTCACAAGTGGCCCCATGTCTCTAAACCTTAGTTTTCTCATCTGCACAATGGGCCAATAATAATTCTTAAAAACTTACATTTTTAGGGGCAGTGTAACAGCCAAGAGAGCTCACACATAATGTGTGAACTAATAAAACAATGCAAAAATATTGTATGGAGTTGGGGAGGGGCTGTGTAGTTGCTAATGTATTTTTTTTTTTTTTTTAGCTCTAACTTTCTCAAATTCTGAATCTCTATTTCTTTAAAATGCTGACTGAGGCATGGGGTATGAACTCCGAGTTCATAAATGCAGAACTTTAAATTCTCTTGAAGTAAGTAGAGGGCTTGCGCCTCCCAACTTAGGAATGACAAACCAGAGGTAAACGTCACCCCAGTTCAGTACCCTGGGAAGGCCCATCACTTGCACAGAGTTCTGGGAAGGGAACTAGCCAACGCATACAATTTCCCAAAATACGACATTTTAATTGCCATCAATTAAGATTGCTTTCCATTTCCACTCTGACTTACTCCTCATGTTTATAGAGGGGCCATAAACATTTCTGTGATGTGGCAAAAGAGAAGTTGAAATTGAGGATTTAGTGTGAATTGAGTTAGTAGGATGCAGTAGGATGCATTCATGTGCTCATAAGTACTTCCATGTAGAATTAAGTTGTTCCTTAACGAAAGAGTGACTACCCAATGAAATAATGACTACCAGGCTATTCTGATCCACCCCCACCCCCCGTTCCCCTCATAGTTCCTTCCTTCCGCCACCCTGCCTCTCTCCCACCTCGAGAGAATATAGTATTGCGACATGCATATGCACTATTGCAATAGCCCTTGAAGAATATGCAGGAATTTAAGAAGGTTCCCTGAACTCTTGAAGTTTTATAATTCACATATGAAACAAACTTAGAGAGTTTCCCCAAAATACAGTATATTCCAGACACATACAAGTTAGGAAGTTGAGAGACGTTTTTCTAGCCATTAATGATAAAAAAAAAAAAAAAAAAAAAAATTCATTTTGATCAATCATGTTAGAAGAAAAATTAGAAGGACCAAGTGATCTATTTTTTTCTCTAGAAAATGATATTACAAAATCTTTGCCACTCTAAGACTATGAGGCCAACATTTCAGAGAAAAGAGAATATACAGTGGTGTCTTAGGCAGTTATTTAGTTAAAATTATTTGTTTTTTTTTGTGTGTGTGTATTTTGTAATGGTGTGATATTGCTAGTTTTTAAAAAGTTGTAATTTTAGGCACCAGAGGAGGAGTATCTGTCCCCTGTACATACCTCGTAGTTGCTCCTTTGAGAATCCTATCAGGTCTGTAACAAGTAGCCATGAACGTGGGTGGGTTTTTCTGATGAACGAAGATGCAGCACTGAATATAAATTTCCTTTAAGATCCTTTCTATTTTAGGAATCTCCTCCTTTGAGACAAAGAGGTAAGAGTCTTAGAGCTTTTTTTCCCCTGTTTGTACAGCCCCCTAAATATGAATTACATATCTAATTACATATTTACATACATATACACATATAGATATACACACATCTAATACTCTGTATGCACTTTGTAAAACTTAAGAGTTACTTTGCCCATCCTTAGAGTATATATGATCTAATAAAAGTTGCTCTAGGACCTACGTACTAGCTTTAATGGGGTAAGAACTACCGCCTGTCTCCTATGACCCACGTGGATTCTACTGTTTAAAAACAGATACACACGTTTGCTCAATGGCTATGTACATTGCCCAAGACTGAGGCACCAGCTGGCAGATGCCAACATTCAGCAACTAAAAATGTTTGCTCTACTTTATCAATACTTCAGAGGGGGGCCATGTAAGTCCCCAGGATTCAAATTCCTGTACAGCTCCGCCCCGCAGCATGCAGTGCGTGGAAGGAAGAGCCCATCTCTGACCTCCCGGCAGCCAAGGAGGCAAACGAATCTTAGCTGCAGATCACTTAGGTGTGGTTGATCGTTCTACCTCCTAACAACTACGCGGGCATGACAGTTATCAGATGTGTACAGACACCAGTCTGTCACCCGTCACAACAGCCTGGCCAGGAGCTGCCTGGAGGCCGGGCCTGCCTCCCAACACCCGCTCCTGTGGGAGGCTCCCCGGATTCCTCTCCCACAGGCTCTGCTGAGAAGACGCGCAGTGCCACTCGGAGGGCCCACGGGCAGCTAAGTGGTTTCCCAGGTTACAGAGTACTGTTGGCCTTCATGCACTGACTCTGCTGAAGAAAATGAATTTACTAGAGGGACTCACTCCTCCTGAAATACCCACAACTTACAGATACATAACAAGCGGAAGAGAGCTTGGAGACGCTGATGTATTAAACCACTTTCCTAAAATACCTACCGCCTCTTCACGGGAACAGAAGAAAATCTTGAAAGCTGTGGTTTGCCAGACAATTACTCTGTCAAATCTCAAGAAATTGCATAATAAATTGTATACATGCATCAAACATGAACACGAGAGGAGTATAACAAGCTATGTATTTCCAGTCCACTTGCTCTTTCATCCAAACAGTCGCTGCCGTTTTCAAGAACAATTCTGTACCCTTCTCGAAGACTTCCATAAAATAGGGCTATCCGTTTATCTATCAAAACTAACTAGAAATAATGGAAACGCTTAATATGCACAGGAAGAGGGAAACGCACGAACAACTTCATTATTAATATCTATTGATTATTTACATTTCAAATAGGCAAATGTAGCTGCTAGTGAATCTATCAAGCAAATCTATATGCGTATTTTGGTGTTACCTGGTTATTGGCAAATTTACAATCTATATCGTGGACATTTTTATTGCTTTACGCATTTAATTGCTATGTGTATAAACCAAGGTCGGTTTACAAACTAGTGCTGACTCCATTTGATCACCATGTTACACGTCTGAGCCTATTCTCCCTTTGGAAAATTAACTGTACCAGGAAGCCCAGTAAATCTTTACTTAAAAATTCCAAACTTTTAGATTGATTTCTGCAGTGAGTTTGTATTGATCTCCAAAGCTTTGCGTTCCTAACTAAAAACGAATCTGTATTTCACCCTTTAGTGACTGCAGCCGTAAATATGCCTGCTGCTCCCCGTGCAGGGCGGATTGATGGCTCTGGGAAATTGGGGCTTCCCACGGAGCCTGGGACACCTTCACCTTTGCAGGACGATGTAAAGGCATTTACCCCTGGGCGGCTATAATCCCTGGGCCACTGCTGACATCTACCTGAGTGTTAAAGAGGAAGCAGGCCAGGGCCTGGGGAACAGGGCCCGGGGGACTCTGCTGGGCTATTCATCACTTGGTTAGATGGACTGCTGTGCCCGACCCGGCTGCGTCTGGCCGTCCGAGCCACCGAAGGACAGGACACGGCCTGGTGTCCTCCACTCGGGAGCCCACGGTAACTCCCCGGGAGGCCCTTCACCCTGTGCCTCACGGAGGGGCTGTGGCATGGCGGCGACTCACCTGTCATTATCATCCCAACTTGGCTGCACTGATGGGACAACTGTCTGAAGAGGGTGTGCAAGATCTCATCGTGGAGAACAGAAGAGTGAGAGAGGGACGGAACAGAGTTTGTGATGGAGGGATGAGTGATCGTATTCCAGGCAGCAGCAGACAGAAGGCTGACTCGTGGTAATGAACTCGCAAAGCAGTGTTTCTCAAAGTCTGGTTCCGTACCTCCCGCGTCACAGTAACCGCTATGACGTCACAGTAACCAATATTCCCCCACGCCCTCATCCCACCCCCACAGCACCGACTTAGCCTCTCTGGGGAGCCAACATTCTGAACCTCAACAAGCACGTGAGGAGCTCCCCTGCCCTCCAAAGTGTCAGAGCCGCACCTGCAATGTTGTGAGTCTAATATCTTCAAATCAAGTCACCCCAAATGCCTACGGGCTCATATTTCTTCATGTGTCCACACACGTGAAATCTTAGAGACTCCTGCATGTTGGCTGGTGAACATTTAATTATATTACTTTTATCTCCTCTACATTTAGCCTACAGATAACTGGGCCATGCAATAAGAAGACTCAATTTGTGCTAAAACAGCACTAATAATAATAATAACAGCCAACACTGTATGGTATTTTTTCAGTCTTCAAAGTGCTGACACATTTAAAATTTCACTTGATGATGCAATGGATCCAAACACACCATCTGAGCCAGTGCAACTTAATGGCAGGAGGAAAGAATAAGCACAAACTGTTGCAGGCCCAGGCTGGATTCTTTTCTTTGTCGTTATATCTCTGGTTCTCTGGCAGTAGAAACGACACTTGAGAAGATACTTATTAAGTGAATGAACACCTAGATAAATAATATTGAAGTATTCTTTACTAATGAATCTGCAGATGTTTAGACTAAATCCATTTAGATGAAGAGAGAACTTTATGAAAAACATTTCCATTTCCTAACCATATGTTTGACACTAAGGCATTTGACAAAGGTTAACACTCACTGACTTACAGACTCACTGTAGAGACTAACTTATTGTCTTAATTTGAGTAGAAAACATAAACCTAAGATAGCTGCTGGGCCCCTTCATGAGACCAATATTTTTTTGTGTCATTCTGAAATACTAGTAGGTGGGAGGATATAATTTTTTAGGAATATATTTATAATATTTAGGAATTGATTTAAACAATTCTTAAAACAATTTTTATTATACCAATAATACAGATTGGGATATTATGCTATGTCATTTTATTAAGTATGACTTAAAAAGTATTTTTTAAAATTTTAAAAATAGTTTTAGAAAATCGGGGAAATAAAGCACACACACAAAAAAAAACTTCTTAAAAAGCTGGCACCTAGTTAAATGCTAAGTTTATTAAAAGTATTAATCAAATACCTTTATTAATATTTCAGGATTGTCTTCCCAACCAAATACTTCGGGGTTTGATTATGCTTTGTTTCAGCTCTAAGACTCAAAAAATAGCATCAAACCCAAGACTCTAAATCTTTTCACAAGCATTCCCAAACCAGCAAATCCCAAACTGCAGTATTTTCAAGCAAATTTCTGATAAGGAATTTGGAGTATTGTCAACAACAAGAATTTAAAATTAAATTTCCAGGAGCATGCTTTAGTGGAAAAGATTCAAGCTTTGGAGTTGGAAAACTAGGTCAAATTGCAGCTCTGTAATTTACTAGCTAGAACAGCAACTCATTTACGCCACTGCGCTTCAGTTTCCTCATCTGTACACTGGGCAGGTAATAACACCGGCCTCACAGAACTTTTGTTCCCATCAAACAGAACTACTCATATGTGTGTTGACTAGAAACTGGCAAATAAAAGGTCTCTGATATGCACTAGTTCTGGTTACTTTGAATGCACATGAAATAATTTTTAAAACATAAAAGGATATATAAATGTTGATTGATCTATTACTCTTTGCCAAAGACAAAGTGAGCTATGGGGAGTGGGGGGGAGGAGAAACAATTATAATAATCCGAGCAATAAAGATTTATTAAATTTGAAAAAAAAAAACCCCACTAAAAACAAAGACAAAGTGAAATAGTGACAGTTGGGAGGGGGGATATGTTCTTTTTAAAAAAATATATTTTATTGATTTTACACAGAGAGGAATTGAGAGGGATAGAGAGTTAGAAACATCGATGAGAGAGAATCATCGATCAGCTGCCTCTTGCACACCCCCCACTGGGGATGTGCCCACATCCAAGGTACATGCCCTTGACAGGAATCGAACCCGGGACCTTTCAGTCTGCAGGCCAACGCTCTATCCACTGAGCCAAACCGGTTCCGGCATGGGACATGTTCTTTTAAAGCATATATTGGAAAATTCATATCTGCTTGATTACAAGGTTTTCTTCAGTTACTGCACTAAAGATTCATATAAAATCTGAGGACATATCAAGGGGTTCTATCAATTTGTTTGAGGAAAAGCCATGTACAGTTTCTTACCAATTCAAAACAAAGCTGCTCTTAAATTCTCAGATGCTGAATGACACAGTTGACGGTGGCATTGACTTTTTAAAGAAAAATAAAAAATAAAGATGACAAAGGAAGGTAGTGACAGTGCCCCAAATTACCTGCCTTAGGTTTTTAGGTCATTTCCCCATCACCATCCACCACTTACCCTGAATAAGTAGCAATAAAATAACGATGAACCATTATCACTCTGGCTCCTCTAATTCACTGATCCTCCGTCTTTCCTGAGCACTTCCAAAGAGCCCTGTGCTAGGAACTTGAAGACACAACAACCTGAAGACGAATTAAGACACAACATCTGCTCTGGAACAATGAAGCCACCCAGTCCTACAGGACAAAAGTGACAGATAGCTACGAGAACCTGAATAATTGTTGAATAGGGGGCTAAAGTCAGGCCAGCGAAAGTAGCCAGCAGACAAAGCACTAACTACAACACACTCATTCGCCGTGAGGAAGCTTCACACTGACATCTACACACTTTATGAACGATACTACCGGCAAACCGGTCAGAGAAGGCTGAAGGCAAGGATGTAGAATGCCTGGTAGCTCTAAGTTTCCCAAAGTTTCTTATAGTTATAAGCATAAGGAATTATTTACATAGAATAGTCAGACTTAAAGTGTGGTCCATAGACCCTTGGGGGTGCCTAAAATTCTTTGAGGGTCCATGAGGTAAAAACTATTTTTATGCTAAGCCAAGACATTATCTGCATCCCTCCCCCCCCTCCCCTTCCCTCCCCCCCCCCCCCATGTTTACATTTGTACCGATTGTGGAGAAGCAATGGTATAAAACTGCTGGTGCCTCAGTAAGAATCAAGGCAGTGGCGCCGAATGGAACGAGCAGTCACTGTATTCCTAAGGCTGTGCACTTGTTCAAAAAGATTGTCAGTTTACCTAGGACATTTTGATGAAGCAAAGTTGCCCTTTGCCTCGAATACATATCTGTTTAGCATTCTGTGTGACAAACGGGAAGGTCTCCAGTACACCGAAGTATAATGGCTGTCCCACGGAAAAGTTCTTGTACAACTGCTCGAGTTGCAAGCTAAACTAGCTGCTTTTTCATGAAAAAATGACTTAACCGGAAAGAATGACTGAGAGATAGCTAAGATATGTGGCAGAAATTTTCCTGGCAGCGAACAAGGTGAACTTGTGACTTCAAGAAAAACATCTGATATTTACTGTCGAGGATAAACTTTGAACTTACTGGTGAAAAACAGAATTTTGGAAAACTAGCATTTAGCACCATGAACATGATATAAACACTTGGTGGTACTATGAACAAGATGATTTTTTAAATATTGAATAATGATATGAGTCAACATAGAAGCTTGGCATAATTCTGTGTAGCAAAATTTTCCAAATACCAATGCTAGATGATACAAAATCATACATGGGTAAAGAATTCATTAAAAAAATGCAAGGTAGACCAATGGATTTTAGAGTACAGAATACAGAAAGTTAATATAATTTCATATTCCATACTATAACTGATCCAAAGAAAACTACCACTTGTCCAATATTTTTGTGTGTGTATAACTTTAAACAAAATTTATTTTATTGTGTAAACTTTAAAGTATTACACACAGTAGTACATATATCTCCTTTTTCCCCCAATTGACCTTCCCCCCACCTCCCCTACCCCTGTCACATGCCCTCATCCCACCCCCCCCACTCTCCCACAAGTGTCTTGTGTCCATTGGTGTGCTTGCATGTATACAAGTCCTTTGGTTGATCTCTCTCCGTCCCTCCCCAACACTCCCCAGCCTTCCCTCTGTAATTTGACAGTCTGTTCAATGCTTTACTGCCTCTGTATCTATATACCAGTTGTCCAATTTTAATATAATATTAAAAAATTCAAGATTATCTAAAATGGCTGCAAAAATACTCTCTCTTTTTCATTATATGTCTGTATGTGGATTTTTTCATAAGCTTCTACCAGAGCAACATATTCTAAGAAATTGAAGGCAGAAGTAAAAAGGAGAATCCAGATCTAAGCCAGACATTGAAGTGCCTCGCAAACATTTTTTAAATGCCACAATTCTAATTTTTGTTTGTTTTACTTTTCATAAAATTGTGGTTTATTTTAACTTGTAACAGGTTTGTCATTTTAAAATAAACGAATCAATATCTTTGTGAAATATACATCTTTTCATTTCTTATATTTTAAATATCATAGGTGTAATCCATGTAACTACATCTCTTTGGAGCACTCAATATTTTCTAAAAGTGTAAAAAAGGTTCCTGAATCAAAAGGTGTGAGAATCACTGGCATGGAGTATGTGAAAATTACTGTTGGCAACATCTTGATTTCTCCCTCGCATTCTCTTAGGAAGTCTCAACAATCTTGTCACATTGGGCACAAAGGCCAAGGTTAAAAGCGCTATGATGAAGGTCATGGGGATCCCTGTGGGTGTGGTGGGGGTGCTGAGAGGACTTCCTGAGGATCTGCAGAGAGTATTCTCTCTGACAATAGGCCCCTCTGGCAAACTCCTCAGGATGTTTGTTCTCCTAGCACTGGAGCATGAGGTGCTTTGATCCAGTGGTACCCCGAGATGTAAGCAGTGACCTTGAGAGATGATGATGGAAAATACCCCTTCAGTGTCAAATAATGTTAATTTGCTTTAATCTTGAAAGGGTTATAAATGTTGAATTTATGACTTTTTTAGAGGTGTGTGTGTGTCTGTACACTAAATGTGGTGTCTAAAATTTACTAGTTGGGGGGTAATGGACATTAAAATACGAAAAGGCATCCCATGTTGGGACAATGCTGATGATGTGAACTAATGTGACCATTGCCGAAGCTCACCTGTTACAGTTTTCCTTCAACACCAGCCAACTTTATTCTTTTGTTTTGCCTCTCTCTTCGCAGCGAGGTTCTAGCTCAGTACCCTTATTGTAATTGACTCCCCCAGGCTCTGTCCATTTTTATTAAGCACCCAAATGTCAGCTAGTTAGCCAAAGATGCCGCTGAACTCTGCACGGCGCACTGCACACACTCCTGGTTAAAGGTGTACACGAGCAAGGGAGGCGCTGTGCACACCAGGAGCGAGTCCAGGAGTCGGGAAGCCTCTCCTCCCGTCTTTCCCTGCAGATGCCAGCGCTTCCTCTCAGCACAAAACCCCTCCAGGTTCAGGCTGAAGCAGGGGGAATCCAGATGCTGGTTTGGAGCATTTGTCCCTTCCTTTGAAAGAAGAAACCCAGGACCCATTCCGTGGGGATCTGGAAGGAGAGCCCGCGGGAAGGGAGGGCTGAGAGCTGAAGGTGCAGGGGTCAGTGACACCAACATGAGTTGCCCCTGGAGTCTGTGGGGTGGGAGGGTGGGTGCCAGCGAGGCCTGGGTTTGAGTCTCTCTCCCCCACTCACTGACGGGCGGGTGACTTGAGGGCATCTACTTAATCTCATGCAACATCGACCTTCTCAGGCAGCAAATGAGGACACTTGTATCTCCTTGGGAGGGCGGAGGGGAGATGCAGCGAGAGCAAGCATGTGACATTCCTGGATCACAGTAGGTGTTCGATACAGGTCTCTTTTCTTGTTCTGTTTTAGAAATTTGCACACACATTTTGACAGTTGTTACCTTTTGAATGGGCAGACGGACCCATTTTTCAGGGAGCAACTGGACATTTTCTAACTTCTTCCCCACACCCTAAGAAGTTTACCTGTTTTGAAACTGTTCATAGCACCTCACACAGGCCACTATCCAAAGCTTTCTTCTAAAAAAAAAAAAAAAAAAAAAAATGGGAAGAATAGAATATTCATTCTATTCTCCCGGTGGTCACGGTCAGTGTGTCCTCCAGAAATTCCAAGAAGTCAGTGAGGTCTGACCTTCCTCTCTTTCTTCTTTTCATTTTATCAAGCACGCCAGCAATCTTTAATCATGGTGTGACTTTCTCTATGCCACCCACGTTAGCTTCTGAAGCAGTTTCAAACAAAGATCGAACCCACAAACATAAACAGCTGATCTGTACTTCTTAGAGAGTACACAGAAGCATCTTACTTTTTTTAAAAAAAGTATTTTTGTCTGCTTTCTCTTTTTATTTCCATATTCATTTCTAGAGAGAAGTACTTCTTTTTGATATAGATTTTAATAAAAATTCAGGCCTACCTACAGAGACCCTTGTGTGTTTATTCTTTATTGGGTGGATTAACATGCAAAGCATTTTATATTGTTTTTTTTCTCCCCCCCCTTCCCCCGCCAAATAAAAGTGGATAGGTAAAGTGAACAGAGTTAACCTATTCCTGCTTCCTAAGTCACTTGGTTTCACCTGATAAAAACTCATTAGCTTAACAGAGTTCACCGTTTGAAAGGAGAAGTCCTGGGAAGGAAGGAAGATTACTAAAGAGAAACAAGGCTCAAAGGAGCTTAAACCAAGAATATCAAGTGCCCTAAATACGAACAGAGCTCATGCTGTTGTCCCATCTTACTGCATGCTGAAAAGTAGCCGTCCAGCCTCTCTGATGGAAGATGAGGGCAGATAAAAGAGAGTTAGGGTCTGAGACAGATGCAGATGGTCATGGCCAAGACAAAAACAAACAACAGCCAAAACGTCTAGAGCACATGTGTCAAACACAAGGCCCGTGGGCCAAATCCAGACCACCAGGCCTTGCAATGTGGCCCGCACCTCGCTGTCATCACTGCACTCCACTGTCAGTTTATGACTGTTCAGTAAACCATTCGGCCCGCGATTTAGGCTGGATTTTAGATTTTGGCCCCTTCTCTGATTGAGTTCGACACGCCTAGTCTAGAGGAAGACATTTCGTCGGAAATCTGAGTGGGCCTCGGGAGAGCGAAGCTCACATCAGATGGGTTCCTGGGGGTGACCGTCTCTCTGTCCACCTGGGGCGGTGACATTAATATGGATTATAATTGGGGAGAGCCGGGAGCACAGTGCAAAAGGGCATAATGTGGTAAACTGAGCTGCAAACAAAGCCAGTGATCCTGGGATGTGTAGGAAGTAAAACGACAGCCAAGGTATCACTAACCAGCTCCTTAATTTTTCATTGTTTTCTCCCCTTTGTTGGGGAAAAAAAAAAAAAATCAGAATCCTTATATTTACTGAAATACTATTTCCACTGGAGAGTTCGCTATTGTTTAGACTCAGGGGTAGCTCATCCGTTTTGTGTTATAAACCCCTTCCTTTCCTGAGACTGAGCAGATGAAAATGCTGGGGTACTTTTTTTTTTTGAGTAAACGAAGCATATGGTGCGGGATACGACAAAATTCAGGGCCATTTGATGAAGAAGACATGACCAAGGGGACCTGGTGCCTAGTGTGGTCAGTCTTTTTGCCCCTCCTGCTACATTAGGTCTCTGGCTTGGAGATTTACTTCCATTTCTCTTAGATCTCCAGTGCATGCAGTGGAAATCCTCTGGAGCCTCTCTCTCTCTCTCTCTCTCTCTCTCTCTCTCTCTCTCTCTCTCTCTCTCTCTCTCCTCCCAAAAGGTTGCATGCTTGCTTCACCACGTGACAAAGGTCAGGCAGCACTGAGACGGGTTTCTCCACGTAGTGAGAATGTCTTCTGTCCTTTGTTGAATTTCTTACAAGGGCTCGCCTTCATCATGCCCAACATGCAAAATAGACTGCAAATAACTATCCATCTTCCATCACTATTTCACCACTCCTTCTCCTCTGGGTGAGTGGAAATGATGCTCTAAGATGTAAACCACTGCTGACCAGCACAAAGGCCTCTGCAAGCACTCGGACATGTGAGAAGCCACCGCTGAGTAGCTAGCAGGGGCCCCCTCCCCCTCCCCTCGCTATTGGAACACTTCATCGCTCCATCGTGTTCAGCAAGTCACTCACACGAGTGGAGTGGAATTCTACCTGTCCCTCAGGTAGACTGTCTGCTAAGCTCCTGCAAAGGCTGCCTGCTGGGCATGCGCAGCTGCTGCGGGGAGAGAGCTCATGGTCAGGTGAACGCCAACCTTGAGCGAAAGCTTGGTGACTTCCTGTGTTTGTCTGAGATCACGCACCAATTAAGCCGGTGTTCAAAACAGAGCTGCACAAAGGCAGTCCTCTTTTTTCAGTGGCATTTTTTAATGCTACAGATACAATTTTTCTGCCAAGGAAAGGATGCTCTGAAAACAGCGGAAATCCAAGCGTTTCTGAAAGTAAACTTTCATAAATGCCACCATTTCATAAATGATGGTGGAGAGGGGTTTTTTAAACACTGGCTTTAATTTCTACCAGGTGTCACGGCTCAGTGAACCATTGCAAGTGAGCCGGCTCACTGAGCTGAGCTGAGCTGAGCAGATGGAATTCCACCCTGGCCACGCCTGAAAGGCCCCGTGAACAATACATGCTTCCCCAAGCCCCTCCTCACAGCCCCTCACCTTCCTACTGCTGGAAGGGGGCCTCAGCTCTTTGTTCCTTTGTTCCGTGCCCTCCTGCAGGCAGAGGGAAGGCAGTCGTCCATCTTGAAATCCACAGACTACTCTCATCCCCTTCAAAGTCCTGGTGTTATTTTCCATTTGTTCCCAGGTGGATGTTGGGAGTGGAATGTTTTATTCTCTTTTAATTTTGCCTAGAGTTGTACTTCACTTTAATCTATCCCTATATAGATATACCTTGAAAGTGTGTGTGTGTGTGTGTGTGTGTGAATAGGCCTGAACAATATGGATTAGTGTTCTCTTTGCCTTTCTTCAATTTATTATTTAATTTCTCTTTCTTTTCCGGAAGAACAGATGAATGCCAGACCACAGACAAATTGTTTTAGTCCTTTCTTGGCTTCCAAAATCCTCACAGCACAGGAAAAGTAAATGGACAAAAAGGGTGTAGACATACCTTATTTACTTGCTTAACAAGGTGCTAAATATTGTCTTCAAGGACCAAGAGATCAACTGGCTGTTGGTGGTGAATTCATTAAGCACTAGTCAATCAATTAATGAATTCAATATATATATTGATTAATTAATTAATATATATATTTATGAGGGTTAACTAGTGCCAGGCATTATACTGGACATTAGATAGGGTTTAAAATGGAATAAAGAGTCTGTAATTTAAGGCAGATAAAGCTAGAGATGGACAATTATGTGTTTGAAAATTCATACCATTCAAGTTGCTTGATTTCTTCTATTTGCCTTCCTGCTCACCTTCAGACTCCTGACTGCCACCATTGTAAATTGACTTGTGACAAGCATGCCGATATCTTCAGTTTTGGGGTTTTGCAGAATATGTTTATTTCTAAGGCTTGTGTTTTGGAAAGCTTCAATCTGATTTTGCTTCTTGGAAAATCAAAGCATGTTCTTACAGGATTTGGGGGACAATGGACCAGAGATAAAGCCAGAAGGCCCAGGACTGGGAGTTTGGTTAGACACAAAAGGTGCTGGCAGGTGGGTCATTGATTAATGCCAGAGAGGTCAACTGAGAGAGATTAGCAAGTAAAAGGACCAGAATCCAGGGAGACGGGCAATAGGGATCAGACGTTGATGTCAGGATTCCGAACATACAATGTCAGGGGGGCAAAAAAGAAGTGTTTGGCAACAAGGGGTCATGAGTCCAGGTCAAAACCCCTCAACAACAAGGGATTAGGAGCCATTCAAAAGGTCTGAATAATAGGCACAAGATGTAACCGGAAGGCAGGAGTGTGATGCTGAGTGATTCTGTGACTCTCAGCCCCTCACATGGCTCTGAAGTAGGGCCAGTCATGGTTACAGGGCTGCGCATGTCTGCTTGAGACCACGAGTTGGCAGTTTTTAGAATAGATGAAGGAGAGGGCAAATAATTAAGCATTTTGTGAGGACAATAAAATACAGAATTTGAAAGCTGTCTGTGAATCTGCATTTCTGAGTTTACATATTCCTTAGGGATTAAGTCTGTCATTTAAATTTTAGGCAGTAAATATAGTATTGAAAGTCAGTCTTAGCACTTACAGACAGTGAACTCTCTGTGTGAACTTGTGTATGTTACTTAACTTCTAACAGGCATGGCTTCTTCAAGTGTAAAATAAGAATGACACCCATCTCAGCATGCAAAATAGTCAATATCTAAAAATAGTAGATGCACGATCAGACTGTCAAACCTCAGTAGGAAGGTAGGGGAGAGTGGGGGTAAGGAGGAGAGATCAACCAAAGGACTTATATGCACGCATATATACCTAACCAGTGGTTACAGACAACAGGGGGTGGGGGGCATGTGTGGGGTTGGTTGAGAAGGTAATGGGGGGATGAGGACAAATATATAATACCTTAATCAATAAAGAAATAAAAAAAAATAAAGATAGTAGATGCAAAATTATTAGTTGTGGATGTTATTATTATTATCATGATCCTCATTATTACAAACTTGGATTTTTTTTAAATTCAGGAATTTTATCCTTTTCCCTTTCAGAATGCAAATATTAATTCCTACAAAGTTAACAGTTTGGTAATTTCCATTGATTTTCCTCCCCAAAATTCTTTCAAAAGACTTTGCTTATTTTATTTATTAAGTTTAACATATAGCAATAACACAAGCTTATAAGGAAATGTACTTAAAACCCCTACACAAAAAGCTTTGAAACCTACGCTCAGAGATGGTCATCTAGTCACATGAATTGAAACACCAGGTAAACTGGACATCTAGGGATGGCAAACATAACTCCTCTATCT
Source organism: Pipistrellus hanaki (assembly GCF_964339955.1). Classification (NCBI taxonomy): domain Eukaryota; kingdom Metazoa; phylum Chordata; class Mammalia; order Chiroptera; family Vespertilionidae; genus Pipistrellus; species Pipistrellus hanaki. The sequence continues at coordinate 68,239,313 of NC_140508.1, forward strand.
TGCAACTGAGTACGGCCCTTGACCAGAATTGAACCTGGAACTCTTTAGTCCGTGGGCTGACACTCTATCCACTGAGTCAAATAGGCTAGGGCTGATAAGTTTTTGAATGGAATTTTCTCTTTTTCCATTATGTCTTCTTGCATTCTCCTTTTTACTATTTATTCCTTCCCATTGCCTGACCTGCAATTGCATTATTTGCACACTTTTCTGAATCCTACCTCATTTGTGTTGCCTATATGTTGGTGTCACATGCATTGGGGGCTCAACTTGAAAGTTGAGGACAAGAAGGCCATTGTCCTAAAAGTTACCATCGGTCTGTTGCTGGCTCCACAATCGGACAAATTTCATTCATTTTATAGATTAATTAAGGTTATCTCCAAATGTTATGCTTTTACTTCGGGGGGCAATGGAACGGGTTGTGTGGATAGTTACTTGGTGCTTGATGTGAAGTTGGCAATATCTTTGCAGTTGTAGATTCTTCTTACCCTATCAGCGCTGGGCATGAGGGCAGAATACTGAGAAGTCTTATGTCCACATTCAGGTTTGGTACATCCATTGAAAGGCCTAAGAGTGGACACATAGCCAATTCTACACAGACAAGGTACAATCAACTGCTCAGAGTTCCTCCCATAATCCATCTTAGAGATGCACAGTTATCTTAGCTCATGTTGTTGCCTCTGGAATGCCTCTCGTAACCCCTCCTTTGCCCTTCAAGGTCATATATTGTCTCCCTTGAAACGCTTTCTCCCATACCCATTTGCTCCAGCCCTAAACAAGTTTAATTGCATATTTCTCTGTACTGCCACAGCAGTTATTTATGACTCTTTCTCCTCCATTCATCCGTGAATTGCTTCACAGGAGGTCCTATCTAATCTTATTCATCTTTGGAAGGCAGAGTATGTTAGTGGGTAAGAATATGGACTCTGAAGTTAGACACTTTGAGGAAAACTTACACTTTCTCTCTAGTTGTGTGATCTTGGAAGAGATGTTTGACCACTCTGAGCCTTAGTCTTAATCATCTGTAAAACAGTCGTTTATTACCCTACAGGGGCTGTTTTGAAAATTAAAAGAGCAATCTGCTTAAAGCACTCAGCATGTAGTAAGCTCTCAACAGCCATAAGCCCTGACTGATCATAGTTTGTACACTGAAGGATGGGAAGGTGTGAAGATAGAACCTTTCTGTGAAAGACAGTAGAAAGAAACAAAAACAGAAATACTAAAGCTGAGCTCATGTTTAACATTGCCAAGAATATTACCAAGATAAGAGATTAGGGAGTTACAGACTCTTGGTTCCAACTTTTGAATGGCTTCTTAGTTATGGTATGAATCCAAAAAATCCTTTTATTTATTTTTTGGTAGCTCAGTTACAATATACACAAAGCAGATGTGCTGGTGTTAACTTGCCTTCTCTAAATGTAAAAAAAACAGAGCACTGCCAAGCCGGTGTGCCTCCTTGGTTGAGTGTCAACCCATGCAATGACAGGTCACCGGTTCACTTCCTGGTTAGGGCACATGCCTAGGCTGTGGGCTCAGTCCCCAGTAGGGGACATGCAGGAGGCAGCCAATCGATGTTGATGTTTCTCTCTCATTGATGTTTCTCTCTCTCTCTCCCTCTCTTTCATCTTCTCCCTCAAAAAAAAAAATCAATAAAAACATGTTTGTTAGTTAGTTTGTTTGTTTTTAAGAAAATAGAGCACAAGACTCAACCAATTTTATTCTAAGCCCCTCCTGCTCTTTCAGCAGGGAAACTGAGATACCAGTTTGGGGACTTGATCAAGGTCGCAGTCAGAGGCAGAACCCAATTAAAATTCATGTTCGCAGAGTCCTTTCCATGCCAGTGCTTCACCTACTGACCCATGGGGCTGCACCAAGAAGCACTTCTGATTAAGTGAACTTTCAGGTTTCAATAACACAAAACCCTGGCAAGGACTTAAGGCAACAACCTCCTATCATAATCTCCAGTTACTTTTGGCAAGGACTGGTTATCTTACATATAGATGTTAACTGAATTGCCTCATACAGGCCGATAATGAAGAAAGTTGTGTGTTTTCAAAGTTGAACTGAGAGGACAAGAGCTTAATAAAGTCCATATTTGAAAAATAAGGGGAGGGGGGGGGGATGAACAGGAGGAACAGATGCCTTCCTTGAAGACTGTGCAGTCCATTATCAGGGACCATGATTCTTTTTTTACCACCATTGAGGATGCAGAGCCTAGCATGGCACCTACATATGATATATTGTATGTTCAATTAAATATTGAATAAAATATCTCAGTTGTAGCTGAGTAGCTTCCCACACTTTGGTGCAATATTCCTCTAACACTAAAATGGTGGCTATTTTCCTTTATCTGGTGTTTATTTTTAATTTGATAGGTGTATATGGAATAGAAAGCTAAAATTTGTTTTGAGCACAGTTTGATGATGCAATAGATGTCGCACACCAATGTGAGGGGCTAGATCAAAATGTGCATATTCAAAGCAGACCAAGAGGTGGCTTCACAAATGTGAAGCTGGACAATAAGGGAGGACTGACCTGAATGGAGGACGAGTAAATGCTGACAGAAAGAGAGACAGCTTTTGAGGACATTTCTCAGGAAAGCTGCAGTGACAGCATCCTCTTTCCCTACGGGAGGAGGGCCGGGGACATACCTGGCCTCACTCAGAGTAAGGGACAGCTCCAAGGCTTGCTTCTTTTCCCTCCTCCGGGTTTGAGCCCCGATGGACTGGGTCTGCCTTCAGCTCAGGAAATGAAAGAGCAGCCAGAAGTGCTGGAGAGCTGGTTTGGCAGCTGAGCGGCAGTGAGCCTCTGATGCATCCAAAAAGTGACTTCTCTTGCCACAAGTTCAACCGGGTAAAACCCCAGGGGCCAGAAAGGGAGCTGATGTAGGAATGGCCTGAAGCCCTTTCATGCCCTGGCACAGAAGCTGGTGTGGAGGAGGCAACAAGATTCCAGCAGAGAAAAATCTCCATAGAATGGATAGTCTGAGAATCAGGGCCAATGCTGGGGTAGGTGTGGGGGGGTGTGGAGCATAAACTAGAGAAGCACAAACTAGAGAAGACCAGCAGGGACCAAGTTAGCTACTATTGCCTCCATGAGAGAAAGAGTTGGCTTCTACCTCTTCCAGAGCAGAAAGCAAAAAGTCAGCTTATAGCAACACCAACTCATGAAAGAAATTTCCTGCCTACCTTTCTGCTTCCAGCTCCTCTTGTTGCTACCTGGGAGTGGTAATAAACCACAGCTAACGGGTAGGATAGGAGGGGCAGAAGAGCCAGACTAGACAAAGGAGTGGCCTACCCTATAGGTGAGGCAGCTCTCCAACTGGCCCAGCTGGTGGACAGGAGAGAATTTCACTCAAAAGCAAGTTCAGAATTTGACTTAGTACCAGCAATGGACACCTGACTATTGAACCTCAGGTAAATAGAGAACCATCTATTACTAAACAGTAAAAACAACTAAAGGGAGATGTTGAAGAGGGTATTCAATGGCAGGGGACAATTTCCCCCATTGAGTACATTTTAAAGGGAGAGTGAAGATGGAAATACAGTAATATTTTGAATATACTGCATAAGCTGAACTTGGTAAAAAACAGCAGATAGATTGCTCCTGATTTTATTGTGTGTGTCCTTTGGTAACCTTGAACCAAGCTCTCAGGTTAAAAATGTACAATTTTGGTAGCTTTTGAAGACCACCCCTGTGTTTAAAAGGCTGTGCTGCCTACCTTTTAGGGGCCACAGATCTGAGGAGGCTGCCCATGGTTCATCAGCCCTACTGCCAAGAAGCCAGATTTGTAAGAACATGTTAGTCATGCTCGAATCAGTAGAAAGGGGTTGAAAGAGAATTAGAAATGATTTGGTCTCACCCATCTAATGTATGCACTGTCTCCATTACACACTGGAAAAAAAAAAAACAATCCACTGCTGATATAGTTCATATTTTACCACTATCCTAATCAATGTTTGCCAGATAGAGAAAAGCACTTCCTATAATATGGTTCATTTATATGTTTTATTTCCTTATGATTTCTCAAGGTCTTTCTACTCTTCCATCATCCCGCTGGACCATCAGACCTTAAGAGTTGACCTGGTAATGCGGATACTACTACCTTAGTGGAAGGAAGAAGAACATGAGAAGGGAGAGCTGATGCCGGGTAAACTGTTGGCCAAGGACGGGACGGGGGAGAAAGGGAGTGGAGGCAGTGTTCACTAGGCACCTACCCAATCCTTTCACATGATTAATCTGACTTCCTGTGGGCAATGGTTCCTTGAGAGCAGGTATTTCTGTGTCCTTTGTCTAGAGGGGAATAAGAGAAGGGACTTGCTCAATGTCATGAATTTGGGCCAGTCGGACTGCGCAGTTCTTGCTCTTCCTGCAATTCCATTCTGCTTCCTTTGAAACTACACTTTACATGTTGGAAGTTTACTTGTAACTTTCTCCTTCATTTTAATTTTCAGAATCTAATCCTATATCAAAACTGATAGTGTTTTTAAATAAGGACATTGTTTTTGATTTCCATTACTACATTTTTATGAGACTACATTGACTTCTGTTATTAGAATTGAATTTCAGGATAGCAAATGACATGTTCTTTCTCAGCACTGTATACCTTTCCATTATAGTGCACACTAGTTCATTCCAATCAACTTTTTTTTTTAACTCATTCCACATTTCCAATATTTTTCTACTTCTATTACCATTCACAAATATTCTCAGAAGTGTGTTCCAATCTGGTGATATTATGATAACTTTCCCCTAGGGGTTTATTAGCTTGCACGTTACAGTATTCATTTCACCTACTTTCATTTCCTTGGACTAAGTCCAGAATAGCCCCTGGTCCTGTTGATTGCTTCACAAGCTGTGTGAGGGAACATTTTTGCAATGCACTTGGTGACAAGCCTCCATTGGACTCCATTCCTGCGGCCTATCAGTCATTGTCAGGGGGTTGAAATTGCGTCACATGGACGACTTTTATTTCTCTAATGCCTCCACATTTTTTTTTCCTGTTCATTGCCTAGCTTTTTTTTTTTTTTTTTTTTTTTTTATAGGAAAACATATCGCCTCACATTAATATTTGTTTTTATAAATTTGATTCTTTCCAGAAGAGAATCAAAATCTTTCTCTGTGAACCAACCAGACAAAGAATGCCACCTTGAGCCCATGGTGTATTCACCAAGATGTTGACATGCTTCTGGAGGTAGAACTGCCCAAAGTGAGCCACTGCCATAGGGGATAAGGTAACCTCTCCAAAAGACCTTCTCCTAAGGCGGTTCAAGGGCAAAAGTGATTTCAAGTCCTCGGGAGATTCTCAGTGTGGCAGGTGTCTGCCCTGGGAAGTCCAGTAGGCTAGTGACTGTACATGAACCCAAGTCCAAGGTCTGCACTGTGTCCATCCTTCACTGAAAAAAATAAATCTGCTGCTGACCTTGTACTTTGGCCAAATACTTGGCCACTAATGTGAGTGCTGCTTAGATCTGCACCCTCAGAGGTGCAGAAATTGCTCATTTTATTTTTACTTGATCTTCTTTGCCTGTGCCCCTTCTAAACACTTTAGTCTCCCCACCCTAGTGGCCCCCAAACAGACCTGTGTTACTTTTCATCTGGAATTTTAGCAAGTTATGCTAGTACTTGAAGTTGTTAAAATCTCGCACCTTTCATAAAATCTCACTCAGAGTCCCCTGGCACACCCTAAATTTCCGTGGGCCTAAGACAAAGGCCTCTTCTCTCCAGCCTGAAGCAGGCAGCATGAGGGCAGAGGGCTTGGTTACTGGAGCTGGGGTTGGAGTGCAGCTGCCCTGCCCCCAGCCAACCTGGGCTTCCCATGCAGAACATAATGTTCTTCCCCAAGGGGCAGCCCCGTCCACTGCCTCCTCAGGACACGCTCGCCCAGCAGCCAATTCCTAAAGCGATAGCTGCCTCTACAATTCATTAGGTGATTAATCATGTATCACTTGGTGACATCCCTTCAATGGCTACTTTTTTTAAAAAAAATTCTTGTATCAATATTTTTATTTTCAATGTCTTCATACCTCAGAATGTCCCCACTCGAGGGCAGGGTGTACTCTACAGAGTGGGGCCAAAGTAGGTTTCCAGTTGTGAGTCTGGGGAAACATAGAGTGTATTCTTCTGTTATTATTTACTTATTGATATTTGTATTATTTTCCATATCAACAACTGTAAACCTATTTTAGCCCCGCCTTGTATGTTCTCAGAATAGACAACACAGTGTCTTGCCTTGTAGGAACTCAAACAATATGATTGTTGATTTTGCTCGAATTGTTTCTATGCAAATAAACATAGGTGATTACCAATGAAGCATGAACCTGTCAGCACGAATGACCGACAATTGGCTGTCCACTGTTAGCTGGCAAGGATGTTTCTCCCAACACACGTGCGCACTCACACACACACTGCCGTTGTAGCGCAATTATACTTCACTTTTCTTTCCATTACACACCTTTTACAAGCTAGTAGAGTGAACGAGCCACAGCTACAAGGGGAGAATTATTTTTGTACTTGGATTTGCACTGAACGCCATGCAGACCTTCATTAGAGTTAGGCTTTTTGAGATAATCATTTTGCCAACAACTACATACACACACACGAAGCACTTCAGGGCAAACACAGATGCGAGCACTTCAGTCTCTGACGGCCATGGGATTTCATTGAGTGGGAGAAGCATTCATTCACAAACGCAATGTTCGTCAGAGGACACACGGGCCAGAAAGGCAGCACCGGGAGGTGCATCAGGCATCCAGGGGAGCCGGGAGCTGAGCGCTTGTGTGGAGCTGGGCGTCGCCAAGGGGCGGCACGCTGCACAGGCAGGCAATGCAAAAGGGGGGCTGGGCAGAGGCCGGGCATGGGAAATGGTCATCTACAGACCCATCCTTGAAATCACAACTGCCTTTCTTTGCTGTACAGCCACCCTGTGCACAGCCATCACAATGCCGTGTCTGTGTACCCCCGCCCCCAGCCCCACCTTTCTGACTGAGGAGATGTGCTGAGGTGGGTTGTCACGGCATTACCCATTTCAGTCCCCAGCAACCGCACCTGCCACATTAGCGGCATAGCGTGTGCGTTACGCTTTCTGTCTCGTTATGCTCTAGAAAGAAAATCTCTGCATGGGAAGGGATGGCGGAAGCACTGACAATTAAGTTTCCCTTAGCCGTTTCCTTCCAGGGTTTTCTCACTTGAACCAAATTTTCATCCTTTAGCCAGACTTGGGAGTATGCTGCAATAGTCTTTATTTATTTATTTATTTATTTATTTATTTATTCATTTATTTTTATTTTTATTTTTATTTTTTTTAATCCCCAACAGTCCTTTTGTAATTGCCACTCACCTTAGCACAGCAAAGGGAGAGTGAAATTTTATACAGTAAAGTTATTTCAGAAGTGTGTGAGTGGTGCTTGTGTATTAGAACAGCCCTTCTGTCGGTACCAGTAGAAAAACCAGAAGAAGATCCAAAGGTCTCTGACTGGAGGTATTAACCCCCTGACTGGAGAGAGGCTGGAGGCTAGGGTCAGGGTTAAAGTTAGGGTTAGGCTTAGGCTTAGGCTTAGGGAGCGCTACTAAGGCTGCCAGTACTGACGGGTCATGAATCCATGGAGGTTGTCCCAGTATCTCGTGCAACGTTCTCCCTCCATGCATATGTGGAGTTTTTGCTTTGCAATGCTGGGAAGATGAAAATCAGAGCTCAGGGTTCTGAGGGCAGCCAGAACGTGAGAAGCCAAAGTCGCACAGGGCGGCGGCATTTGCTAATTTATTGGTATCAACTCAGAGGTTGAACCCCAAAGAGGAAACCTCCTGGGAAGAGGATGGGAAGCTGAGTTAACGGTCAGCAGTCCCGCGGTCCCGGGGAAACACAGTCACAGGCAGGCCCACCAGAAAGCAGGATCTAGGAAACGTGCCAGTTTTCCACTGAAACCCAAAGTCTACCCTCCATCAGGAGAGATGGCGGGGTGGGGCGGGGGTGGGGGGAGCCCACAAAACAGAAATGCAGCTTCATTTTAAACCCATCTGAACTCAGATCAGTATAAACTCCCTGTTCTTACTGCTTGCCGGAAGCCAGTGTATAGCATCCCTCCAAGAGGATGGCATCACTCAGGGCTTCAAACCATCGCTCACAACATCTGCTGCTCGACAACAACAAATTACCAGGAAGGAACCTACCAGGAGACAACACCAAGTTGCAAAAAAGCCGAGAGAAATCAATAAACAAAACGGAGGCTGACAGGTGAGTCTGATAATGGGGACACAGGACATGGACTTCAAAATAACTGTAATTGTAACACTATGTCAACCAGAGAGAAAAGCTAGCAAGAGTGATTACACTAACTTCAGAGAAAGTGGGCTTTAAGATAAAAGTACTAAGTCGTCATCATGAAAGAGGGTCACTTCATCAGGAATATATAGTAATTCCAGGTAGCAAGCCTCAAACTATATAAAGCCAATTCAACAGAGTTAAAAGAAGTTGGCATGTCCATAGTCACAATAACAGATGGAAACACATTTCTTTTAATGACTAAGACAGCAAGCATGAGGAACAATTCATGTGGATATGGGAAGTTTGACTAACACACTACATGCTCTTAACCTGTCTGACCACTATAGAATACTACTCAACACAACTGCAAAATGTGCATGCTTTTAAGCGCATTTCCCAACATCTACCAATATTGAACATATATTGTGCCATAAAGTAAAATATTTCAAAGTTCTAGTATTTGAATAAATAAGTATATTTAGCAAGGTAATGAGTACAAGCTCATAATAAAACATCAGCTGTATTCCTATATACTAGACACTAACTGTTAAAAAACAATTTTAAAGGATATATGCAAGAAAAGATATTATTTACAGTAGCATCATCAGAGTCAGATACCTTGAACTAAATCTAAAGAAAGTTTAAAGAAATATATACTGAAAACCATAAAACATTGAAATGAAAGTTTTATTCAAATGGGTAGACAAATTATAGTTAAGAATTAATAAATTGTCAATTTTCTCCAAATTGATTTATCATTTAATGTAATCTCAGTCAAAATTCCAGTAGATTTTTTTGAGGAGGTGGGGTGGGGAAGTATGGGAAATCAATAAGTTGATTCTAAAATATATATGAAAATGCAAAATGCAGGAATAAACAAAAATCATGAAGGACAGAATTGGAATGCACACGGTGCATCAAGAACTCATTACCATAACTATGTGATGAGACAGTGGAATTGACATAAGAGAGACTCTTAAACCATCAGAACAGACTCCAGAAATGATTCCACATTCTCTTGACAACATGTGGGTCTCTGGAATGGTGACATTGGTGACACTGAAGATTGTGGGAAAAGCATGCTTTTCCTATAAAAATGCTGGGCCAACTGGGTATGGCTTTATCATCCCCATTTAATACCCCAAATCAGTGGTTTCCAATAAGAGTGATGTTGGCTCCCTTACCCCCAGGGACAATCAGGATTGTCGAGAGACATTATTGTCACGACTGAGGATGTGTATGCTCCTGGCATCCAGTGGGTACAGGTGAGGGACTGCTAAACATCCAGCAATGCACAGGAGAGTTCCACACAACAAAGACTCATTTGTCCAAAATGGCAATAGTGTCAAAACTGAGAAACTTGTTATAAACACAAGTCAATCTCAGGATGATTGCATGCTTAAGTAGGAAAGCTAGACCATTAAAGTTTCTTGAAGGTAACCAGAAATAAGATAGTCATGATTGGAGATGGTAAATATCTTTTAAACATGATACAAAAGCAGTAAGCATTACGAAAAATATTGAACAATTGCTGAAACCGGTTTGGCTCAGTGATAGAGCATCGGTCTGTAGACTGAAAGGTCCCAGGTTCGATTCCGGTTAGGGGCATGTACATTGGTTGCGGGCACATCCCCAGTAGGGGGTGTGCAAGAGGCAGCTGGTCGATGTTTCTCTCTCATTGACGTTTCTAGTTCTCTATCCCTCTCTCCTCCTCTCTGTGAAAAATCAATAAAATATATTAAAAAAAAGAAAAAAGAAAAATATTGAACAATGAGATTATAATTTATCGAAACATATCGCTGACATAGTAAAATGGTAAGCCATGGAGGGTATATTTGCAATATAACCAACAAAGTACTTACCTGTAGAATAGCTAAGCAAAGTCTAAGAATCAATAATAAAAAAGGCAGGAAACCCAATAGAAAAAAAAAGGGCAAAGAACTTTAACAAGTACTTCATAATAGTCAGTACCCATTTTGGCAATACAATAGATAGGTGAGGAAGTGCTTGGCATCATTAGTCACCAAGAAAATTAAAATTAAAACTACTGTGGAATAGCACTACTTACTCACTAGAAAGGCTAACATGGAAAAGACTGAGAAACCAAATGCTGATTAAAAGGTGGAGCAACTGGGATTTTCACAACCTGATGATGGGGTTGTAAACTGGGACAACCTTTTTGGAAAACCACTGTACCTACTAAAACAGAACACTAGATGTATACCCCAGTGACTCAACAATCCCATCCTAGCAGAAATGCACACACAGATTCACCAAAACATACATGTACACATCTATGTATGTTTATAGAACCATTATTTTTAACAGTTCAAAACTGGTAACAAGTCAATTGTAGGTCAAAAATAGGATGGATAGATTCTACTATATTCACACAAAGGAATCCCTCAATTAATGAAAATGAACCACTGCTCTGAGCATTAACATAAATAAACATTAGGGAAAAAAATGTTGAGTGAAAGAAGTCAGACACAAAGGGGTACCTACTATCATTTTATATATCTATTTATATAAAAGCCTAAGCAATGGTTATGACCTGTCAACCAAGTGACCAGTCACTATGGTGATGCACTGATCACCAGGGGGCAGACACTTAACACAGGTACGCTCCCACAGCCAATCTCCTGTAGCCAACCAATCTCTTGTGGTCCCTTCCCCTAGCTGGCCCCGATCAGCCCCCATCTGGCCAGGTTGAGGGACCCCACCTATGCATGAATTCATGCACCAGGCTTCATATATTATATTTAACAATTAGGCAAAACTAACAATTGTGCTACAAGTGAGAACTGTCACCTTTGGAGGAGGGGTGATGGGATGAGAGATCATGGGAGGCCTCTGGGCTGGGGGGATATTTATTTCTCTCTCTGGGCTGTGTGCTCATTGTGTGAGAATTCATTCAACTGCACAATTGATTTGTGTACTTTTCTTATTTGTGTATTGACAAAAATGTTTATTAAAATGTATGAGAGGGGTAGGGGAAGAGGAGTTGATGCAGAAATAAACAAAATATACTTTTAAAAAAGCAGATTAGTGTATGAGCGTATTAGCAAAGAATGTTGATGCTAATTTCCTATATACAATCCTAGAGAATTATCCTGAGTTTCCCTCCAATTCTCTCATCATAAAATAAGTTGGCACAAACTTTTATAGGTATTTCTTTCTTACCAGATTCTCCTAGTTTTATCTATCTATCTATCTATCTATCTATCTATCTATCTATCATTTATTCTATCTAATAAAAGGGTAATATGCAAATTGACCATCACTCCAACACATAAGATGGCTACCCCCATATGGACACAAGATGGCCACCACAAAATGGCAGCAGAGGTGGGCAGTTAGGGGTGACCAGGCCTGCAGGGGAGGGCAGTTAGGGGCAAACAGGCTGGCAGGGGGGCAGTTAGGCATCAATCAGGCTGGCAGGCAGAAGTGGTTAGGGCAATCAGGAAGGCAGGCAGGCAAGCAGTTGGGAGCCAGCAGTCCTGGATTGTGAGAGGGATGTTTGACTGCCCGGGTAGGGTCGGGCCTAAATGGGCAGTCAGACATCCCTCAAGGGATCCCAGATTGGAGAGAGTACAGGCTGGGCTCAGGGACACCCTTTTCCCCCATCCTGTGCACAAATTTCATGCACTGGGCTGCTAGTTTATTTTATAAACTATCATTGTGGGCCTTCCCCTCCTTCTTGCACTTTGCCCTCAGGGCTGAGTCACAGCCTTTGAACCTCAGTCTTGAGAGGCCACTCACCTTTCCCTGTGTTTTCCCCTGAGAGAGGGTGGGAGACATGGCGGCTGTGCTGGGGCATTACACACCTGAGCGCCCGGGAAGCCCCATTCCCATTTCCCAGGACCGCCGCGTGACATCTGCCAGTCATTGCGGGGTGCCTGGCAATAGCTGACTTCCAATATACACCGTTCTCGCTAATAATGTTTCCCATCAGTGCACATCTATGTGACCTCCAGAAAGCAAATGTGCTGTTAAATCTGTAACCTGTTTATTGAGAATGGTTATTGTATTTGGTTTCCTTCTTTTACACACCACTCACATTGTTTCAAGATACGTGCAAACACAATGTGCCACGTTCAGGAAAGGAACTTATTCCTGAAGAGAAGCTAATATTTTGAATCGAATAAAGCTACCAACCAACTCTTACAGTGCACTCCAACTACATTCTGAGCAGCTTCCTAAACTGATGCCCAGGGACACTTAGGGTCAGCGGGGTCCGCTCTCGTTACCCAGAGGCTCAGTCAGCTTTCCAAACTATTATACTCTCCACATCCAAGTCCTCACTTCAGGTCCACGCGAGGATAAGCAGGGCCTTTCGGAGGCGCTGCAGCATCTCAACAAGTGATCCTGGGAGGAGAGGGCCTCCGGAGGCCCTGGGCCTGAGTGAGCCTTCCAGAAGCTCCTGTCTGGCCATGACACTTGTTTCCACCAAGTCCTGCCGGGCATGGGGGATGAGGGGGGAGGTTGTGGCCTTATGCAGCGGGCACAGGAGGACCCCTGTGCGCAGAGGGCGGAGGACCGTCGGGGGAGAAATAACGCTCACCTATGCCCTGCGTGGAGCTGTGTGCGGTGGGCAAACAGGACCAAGGAGGAGAGGGGTGGACATGAACAGGTGTGAAAGTCACCGCTTTAGTAAAAGCTGTCATTTCCTGGTCCCTGTAGATCCGGGCCCCAGTAAGATAGTATTTAAAGACAGGGCCTCAGTACTCAGAACATCGGGGGTGGGGGGGTGGGGGGGACGTGGACATGAAGGAAGTCGGGTCTCACCCTGAGAGTCAAGCTGTCAAATCGGTGCCCCTGGAATGAGGCCCATGCCACCACCCCAATGCGAGGGGTCCCCACACCCGAGGGGGCGTCCCGAGATGCTGCTTCTAGTGCAGGGACCTGGGGCTCAGCTTCCCTCGGGGACAGGGACCCACTCCCCACAGCCAGCCTGATGGGCCGCTGCACCTGCCAGCTCAGCCCGCAGGGGAGGGTCATCGCTTGGTTCTGACCCTATTCCCATGGGCCCTGCCCCAATTCCCCACGGGGGAGCTTTGGCAAACATCCTGTGGGAAACGCCAGGAGGCTTTTCCTAAGGGTGACGTACACAGGAGTGGGTGTTAAACACGGGTAATTCTAACCTGTCCCTGAGCCCAGGCTCACTTTCTGGTAAAGCTGGGGCTCCGGCCCCCTCTCTCTGCAGGCCAGGGCAGGAAGAAGGTGGGAGGGAGCAGAGAAGGGAGGGGAGGACCACGGGAACGCAGCCAGAGCCCACTGCTGAATTCAGGGTCAGAAAAAATCTGCTGTCGAGATGAAGAATTAAATAGAGCAAAGACAATGGTGGCTCCGACTCCAGGTTTCACTCGTAAAACAACGTGAGGCAGGGCTGCAGCCACCGGGCGGAGGGAGCCTGGCGTCTAATGGATGCTTCGCACGTCTCCCTGCAACGCAGGCTCTGGGCGGCTCCTGCTGGAACCTCTGAGCTGCAGCCTCAGCCCCATGCACCCTCCCCCAGGGCCACCCCGCGGCCTGTCCTCGCCTCCCTCCGCCTTCCATCAGGAGGGAAAGAGCTCCTTCCATCCGCTCACCACGATGGCCCCTCCGCAGCCCTGTGGACTGAAGCCCTTTAGACATGGTTTTCCCTCCAAAGCCCTTTCCTTGCACATGCCTGTGTGAGCGGCCTGCCCCAGCCTCAGACCACCGTTCGCCTGGCCAGCCCAGCCGGCCTCTCCGTAACCAAGGCGATGCCAGCTGCCCCTGGCCTGCTGGTGACCTTGCTCCTGTCCCCAGACACCCTGAGAGCCACAGAATTTGCCGGGGCCGCGCCCACGCGGCAGGGCTTGCCTGGGATTTTTAGAGGCATCTGTCCCAGACCCAGGGTTCAAGCCACCGGAGGGCAGATGCCCTCTGGCATGCTCCCCGGAACAGGGCTGCAGCGCTCAGGGGCGCAGCATTCACCCGCCCGGAGATGCAGGGCGCACGCTGGCCGAGGCTCGGCGCGGGCGGAAGGCCTGGCAGCAGCGCCGGGCTCTGGGAGCGGCACGCCATCGGTAGTCTGGGTGCTTGTTCGCCTCGTGTTGATGACTGCTCCCTCTGGTACGCTCCTGTACATTTCTGGGTTCACTGTACAACCAGCTGTGCGGTCTCTCCCCCTCCCCCGCTCCTCCCTGCAGCCCTGAGAGCAGGAGCAGAAGGAGCCACCGTTTTGTGTGGTGGGTGTCACATTGAATAATCTAACCACCGAAAACAGGGCAGCAGGCGCGGGCAAAAAAAAGAGACAGATCCCATCATTTCTGTACTCGGTAATAGAATCAAACATGGCATTGAAATTCAGGCTTCCTGCTACTTGACTCAATGACACAATACCGACCCTCCCCTTTGCTCCCTCTCCAACGACAAACGAACCACTGGCTTCCCCCCGGTTTTCTCCTTTAAGTGGATGAGTGTGTGCATGTGGGTATGCGTTTGTGTGTGCATGTGCATGTGCGTGTGAGTGTGTGTGTGAGAGAGAGTGTGTGTGTGTGTGAGAGAGAGAGAGAGTGTGTGTGTGTGTGTGTGTGTGTGTGTGTGAGTGTGTGAGTGTGTGTGTGTGTGTGTGTTTGGAAGCCCTGTTGTATGCAGCTAAAGGGAACTTATCCCCCCCCCCCCCGCCCCTCCCCAGTTAATGATAAACATTCAACACTGTCACCGAGTTGAAGAATGTGAGGGGTAACACCCCAGGCCCGCCCTGCCTGACGATGCCATCAGGAGTTGTACAGGATGCCTCCAGTCAGCCCGGAAAGCCACCAGTCACATCGGAGATGAAGGAATTTCCACTTGCAAATGAAGCAGTTATCCATCTTGTACAGTTTCTGAAATTTGATTATGCATTATTGTTAAGAAAAAAAGCAGGCTTCTTTTTTGACGTAGGAAAAATAGACACCCACATTGGGGGGGGAGGGGGGAGTTTGTGTCAAATGTTCAGATCCGTCTCAATGCTAAGCTAACTCCGTGGCCATCACCTCAGAAGGCCCCTGAGAGTTTAATGCTCTGCCACTGGTTTGCACGGGCTCACGCCGAGGCCCCGCTCTCCCCGGCAGCAGGGTCCCCTGCTGTCCGGGAGGTGACTGAAGGCTTTGTGGCCGAGGCCGTGGCCAGCATGCACCCGTGTGTTGGTGCCATGTCCACAGGGTAAGAGCTGTGTGCATTCTGCTTGTTGGGCCTGAAGGTGACTGCAGCCAGGCCCATGATCATACAAACAGGCCTCCGCAGTCTTCACACACCTTCAGCATGAAAACAGCAGCGACGGGGCCTTTATTTTTTAGACGAGTCACTGGCCAGACTGATTTCAAGTCATCAGTGATAGTATTTGGAGGCAATAAAGATCTCAGCTGGGAATTCCAAATTCTGGGACTTGTTTCAGCTGAAGCAGAACCAGCCACTCAGCACAGCCATGAATGACACCTGGCTCTGGAGAAATGAGCCTGTCGGGCTGCTGCTGTCTCCCCCGCTTTTCCCCGCTTTGAACCACAATGTGAAGGGGCCAGCACACAGGCGGCCTGGTGTGGGCAGAATGGGCAGGACCAGGACTAGGACAGAAGAGGCGATCGCTAGAGGGCTTACTGAGGTCGGACAACTTCGTTTTGGGTAGTGCTGTGGTTTAACCATGGGGTCTTGCCATTCACACTGCCACATCCTAGCTCTGAGTCCACCAGCAGAGTTAATTCACCTCTCAGTTGTTCAGTTTTATGTCACGTTAAATGTGAATCATCACACTACTCAGGTGAGAGAATTATTGTGAGGAATAATTTCAGATACAGTATGGAAAAGTTTAGCAAGCACCTACCTCTTAGTAAGTGATCAATGAAAGCCATTATTACCAATAACTAGTAAACTAAATAGTTGTAGCACTATTTTCAGTCAATTTCCCTTCAACCACAATGGCATTAGTGAGCATCCTCAGTGTGCTAGGCACTGTCCTACATATCGGGGTGTGTGTGTGTGTGTGTGTGTGTGTGTAAATATGATAAAAATGGGGCTCTGATCTCCAGTTACTTAGAATTGGCAGGGTGGAGTTAGACATGTACACAGCTAACCGTAACGAGGGTATAAAATCTCCAGAATAGAGACACACACCATGTATACAAACCATGAGGCAGGGGCGGAGAGAGTCTCTGATTCTTACTTGAAGTGGGAAGGAGCGGGGTAGGGGAAAGCCAGCTGATGGTTGGCACTAGTCCTGCAAGCATAAGCCAGAATGTGAAAGGGTTTAGGAGTGTGACAGGATCTTCCAAGGGAAGTTGGGGGGTTGTAGTAACTGGTCCGAGGCGTGTGAAACACGTCTTACTTCACCGGGAGCCTTCACGACGCAGAGAAAAGAGCCTGAGGTATGAAGTCCCCTCCATCTCTGGTTGGATCTTGGTTTTGCCTTTCTTCCCTGGTGATGTGACCCAACCCTCACCTTATATGAGATAGATAAACCTGGTTTCTGTGTACATACAACAGTGATGATAATCATCACATACACTGAGTGACCAGATTATTATGATCTCTGAATGCATAATAATCTGGCCACTCAGTGTGGGATATATATATATATATATATATATATATATATATATATAGAGAGAGAGAGAGAGAGAGAGAGAGAGAGGCCCGGTGAATGAATCTGTGCATAGGTGGGGTCCGGCCAGCCTGACCAGGGGGAGGGGACATGGGCGGTTGGCCGGCCTGCCTTCTTGTCAAACTCCTGGTTGAGGGGACAATTGGGACAATCTGCATATTAGCCTTTTATTATATAGGATATACACTAAATGGCCAGATGATTATGCGTTCAGAGATCATCATAATCTGGCCACTCAGTGTATATCTCGTAGCATTGTTGTGGGGACCAACAGGAATAACCTACATAAACCACCTGGGGTATGGTAGCTACCAGTAGGCATTTCCTTTGAGAGCCAGGTCTGTCCACCACTTTTTAGCACAGTCCAGCTGCCAACTGCCAGCTGGAGCTGCCCGGTACTTGAAGCTTCATGGAAATGGACTCCAGACCCAAACCCACTTTCCATGATGTCTGCGCATTGCTAGGTCTCCGCTGGCTCTGAGCCCGCAAGCTTCCCCTAATGTTCCTTCATGTTCTTGCTTCTCTTCCAAAAGCCACCCTGGTCCTTCTGAGAACGGCTGCCTTGAAGATGGTCCAGGCGGAAGGCACAGTGAATACAAAGAACCTGAGTGAAGAGGGTGCTTGAGCCACTCAAAGAAGCGGAAGGAGGTCCTAGGGCCTGAGCAGACAGGGAAAGCAGCCAGGCGACAGGAGGTGCGGTCAGAGCAGTAGTCAGGGGACAGGTCATAAAAGAAGCGTCACGGACTGTGACAAGGACTACAGATTTTATCCTGAACGAGAAGACACGTCTTTGAAGAGTTTGATAAAGGGAGGGAGATGCTATCTCTTATGCTTAAAGAGGACCACTCTGACAGCAAAAAGAAAAATAGCCTGAGGAAGAGGCAGAAGAGACCCCCTGGAGCCCACTGAAGCAATCCAGGTGCCAGCTGCTGGTGGTCCCAGCGCAGGGGAAGTGATTAAAAATGCTCTCCAGAGAGGTAAGGGGATTCATTCACCCATTGGACTCAAAGGTGAGAAAGAGAGGGGTCAAGGGTGAGTTCAAAATGTTTGGCCAAAACAACCAGAAGAAAGTTATCATTTACCAGCGCCGAAGGAAAGCCAAGAGTTCTGTCTGGGACATGTGAAGTCTGAGACATCCTTCCCTATTTGTTTGTTAGGGAGCGGTAGTCAGGGGACAGGTCACAAAAGAAGCATCACGGACTGTGATGTGAAGTCACTTCCCTACAAATTCCAAATATATTTTATTGATTTTTTTTATACAGAGAGGAAGGGAGAGGGAAAGAGAGTTAGAAACATCGATGAGTGACAAATATCCATCAGCCACCTCCTGCCCACCCACTCCTGGGGATGTGCCCGCAACCAAGGTACGTGCCCTTGACCGGAATCAATCCTGGGACCCTTTAGTCCACAGGCCGACGCTCTATCCACTGAGCCAAACCAGTCAGGGCTGTCCTTCCCTATTAATCATCTATTGAATGGAATTGTGGGGCAGATATTCAGATCCATGGTTTTGGAATTCAGGGGGCAGCTTAGGGCTCATTTGGAAATACCCTCCACTGTTAGATGAAAACACTGCATCGATAGCTCAAAACTATGGAAGGAACACAGATGTTGACCAAGAGGAAAACGTTCTGTTCTACACCTGTTGGCCTTGAACATCACGAAGCGCCCTAGGGGGCAGGGCCCCAGAAGCAAGGCCAGCTCCTCGCCCTGTGGCTTGTGCAGGGAAAGCAGCGCCTGTCCTGGCCTGAGAGAGATGGAAGCGGGAATCCAAGCTGTTCCAGAACACTTCCAGAGCAGACCAGCAAGGCCCGTCTTGCTTTGTTTCGTGTGTTTTATATCACTGAGCAACTTGATTAAAACAAATCAGCAGGACAAAAAATGGAGTTGCTTTTCTGTGGGGAGACAAAACCAATGAGAAGAATCAAGGTTGACTGAATGTCCTGTGGATACTCAGGGGAAAGAAGACGTTTTCCAGAACGAGCCGGTGGGGGATTCTTCAGAGTTGCCTTGCTTTCTAACACACGCTACCTTCTCTCAGCGCTGTAGATAGGGCTGGGACACACCTGAGGACACATGCCCTGAGAGGGTTCCAGAAGTGTTGACGACCCGGTTTTCATTTGATAAGCTATGGGCGTGTTTCTCAGAGGAATTTCTTTGTCCAAGTCCTGGCTAAGCCATTCAGAAAGAGCATGCATCCAAACACAGTGTGGCCGCACGGATGTAACAGGCTGACTGGCTGCTATAGATTCCAGCCCAAGCCACGACCCTGGGAGGGAATCATGACCACAGGGGTAACCGCGGGGGGGGGGGGGGGAGCCACTTCAAGGAAAAACCTGCTATGGCATACACACAGGCCACATCCTCTGGCTGCGGATGACTTGGGGACCTGCCTCAGCTGCTGAGCAGCCCCAGCTCATGCAATGCCCTCGAGCAGAGCGGAGAGCAGGGGTGGCCGGCTCCCCGGGAGCCCCTTACTATGCTGCTCCTTGTGAGGCGGGTGGGCTGCCTCGGAGCTGCATGTAGCCTGGGGCTTCCTCTACCCGCTCTCCATCCTTCTCAGAACTTTCCACGGCACAGACCTGCACCACGAGCTCCAAGTTTCCTCAACTGCTCCCCTCCCCTCCCCTCTGTCTCTCCCAGGCTCTATCCCCAGTCACATCTCGCACTTCTTGCTCTGCCTGGGTGTCTGCTTCCGGGAGGCTCATCAGACAGTGTGACCCTTCACTTTGTCACATCGGGGTGCTCACAGAGCAGAGGGGCCTCATGGCCATGAAGCCTGCTGTGAGTATATTCATGTATTCTTATCTGGCTTGTGTAGAGCAATGTTGACTTTTCCTAGAGCTATGCTGCACCCCGGGACCGTCCAGGCTGCCAATCCCTGATCTGCAGGCTTCTCTTCTGGTTGGGTCCCGTGGGCTCTGTCTGAGAGAGAATTTAACAGCATTTGATAGAACACAGGTCAGGTAAGAAGCATCAAAATGTTTGGCCAAAACAACCAGAAGATAGTTACCACTTACTGAGACTGAAGGACTAACATTCCAGAAAAATTGACGTTAAAAAATGCATACATTGTTTAAAAGATAAATTCCCCCCTGACAACTAAAAAAATCAAGTTTCTCAATGACTTTGCCAATCTTCCTGGTGGTTCTCTGACACAGAATTGGTTCCTCTCAAACAGACGTGTTTCTTCTATCCCCAGGGCAGGTTTAGGGAGGAGAGGCTGTGACAAAGCTGGATGGTGACTGGATGGAAAGCTTCTCAGCGGAGCATCCCAGGGCCTGCTGAGTGTTTGTCTTAACAGCATCCTCACCGGCCTGGACCCTGAGAGCCCTGTGCAGTGCCTTGTGAGAAGCCGAAGCTGGTAGGACCAATGCTTTCTTCCTCATTTTTCTTCTGAACAGAAGCCTGGGTTTGAATCCTGAGCCCACAGACCAGCACAGATGGGCGGCGTGTGCAGAACACTGCCCTGTGGGGCAGAGAGCCTGCTTCCTTTCTCTGGCTCAGCTACAACTCCAAGTGACCTGGCTGACCCCCGCACTCCTCCACTCCTCCCGGCGTTTAGGGTCTCCCTTTCCACGAGTATGAATGAGGGAGTTGAAGCAGCAAAGCACTCCGATCGCTTTCGTCTCGGAGTGCCTATAACTGTATGAACTTCAAAAGGAGTAATATGTGCCTGAGGCGGTCCTCCCCGCACCACTTCTGCAAACATGGGAAACGTATCCGTGGTCATGTGTCAGAGCCGGCTTCTGCCGTCTTCTCACCCTTCCCTGGCTCTCGTGGGGCAATCTCAACAAATTCCAGAGGAATCAAGAAGACCAATTTCCAAGTCATCTGGAGTCATTAATTCCAGTGGTTGGAGTTAATTATGATGAGGCAATTCATAAAGTATACAGTAGCAAAAAGGCAGCAATTGATGAGACTTTGTCTGCAGTGGGGTTTTTTTCAAAGGCATTCTTCTGGCAATGCCTTTCCAAGCTACACACATGTGCTTCTTGGTGGGAAAACAGCTTATGAGATTATCATCAGCCTGGGTATGAATTATGTGCCAAACGCCCTGTGTATATTTTGGCCGATAGGATACAGGCCTAATTGGTGGATAACGTGGAAAAGTTAATGGCCACAGCAGAGACCCCACCAACTCCATCATGTTTTTTTAAATGTATAACCTATAACATTAGTAAGATGGCACAGTATTATGAAATAATATTAATACCAATATGAGAAATTAACAGGAATATGCCTAGTGTAAAAATGACAATTTGGGAAGCACTCTCAAATTTGTGTTATAAAAATAAAGAACTTGCCATAATGCAATAACAGACCATATTTCTGTTTTATGATTCTGATAATAAAGCACTTAGGTTCCACTTTCATGGTTTACGCAGCTATCGGAACCCCCTGATATAATTAGATCGTCTTATTTTAGATAATTACTTATATTTTTTTATTGCGTAGCAAAAATCCCACTGCCTGCCGAGGAGCCTACCTCTAAGAGCTATGTTGCTGAAATGAGCCATGAGAGCTCTGAAATCAAGTTCATTCACGATAAAAAAGCCAGGATTTTTGTAAGCTGATTAATAATGACCAGGCCCTGTGTGTTTACATTTTTTATAGGTTATATGTTGATTTTACTTCCATGAACTCGCTCGTTTTATCCACACTTTGTAGGTGGAGAAGTCCATGCGGAAGGCGTTAGGGTCATAATAAACAATAGAGACTCAAACATCTCATCCTATTCTAAAATGCTGTTCTTCTCACAACCTTGGAAATTACGAGAAAAACCATCCTGTTAAGGAGTGTGACGTATATGGTGTGCTTTACAACGTTGTGTTTAAAAACTGTTAAAATCTATTTCTGATCCTTTCTCAGAAATGCCAGGTCTTCGCCTTTCATCTCAGAGCTGGGTGCCTGAGGTTTAAGTCTGGTTTTGTGGGTAACTGCCTGCCCTCTCTGACAATAGGGGGCTGAAGTCTTTGTCTAGATCTAAAGCACTTGATTCAAATTTTGTTAAACTGAAATCAACGTATTGCTGATTGATTGACCATGTCACTGTCATTATGCCACCATATTGTAATGGTTATAGAATGCAATCAATGGCTCAGAAAGTTTGCTACAATAAGGACAAGCTAAAATACGCTTGGATAAGACATTTCCTTTGAAATTATTAAAAGGTCCTTTCCTTTAAATATATTTATGAATAAGGCAAAACTTAACCTACTTCTCTGGGATAAAAGGAAGAAACAGAAAAGGAAGAAAAATCCTCAAACTAAAATCAGCTTCACAATGTCTTAATAATTTTCTTATTTCTTTACTGATGTAGAAACCACATCTAGAGAAATGTTTTATTTATTTTGAGCTGGAAATGACCTAACCAGTCTTTTGACATTAGTATGTCTGCTCCGATATACCATGCTAAAATTATAGAATTCTCTAAAAATGCTACAAATGTACTTGTTGCTGAGAATGTGAATGGAGCTAAAACATTTTTTAAAATATATTTTTATTGATTTCAGAGAAGAAGGGAAAGGGAGAGAGAGAGAGATAGAAACATCAAGGATGACGGAGAATCATTGATTGGCTGCCTCCTGCACGCCTGTAACCCCAGCACATGCCCTTGGCCGGAATCTAACTCAGACTCCTTGGTCCACAGGTCGATGCTTTATGCACTGAGACAAACCACCTAGGATGGAGCTAAAACATTCTAAAAAAATTGTAAAAATGCTGGCCATACCCAATGAAAATATAAATTTGAAATAAATCCCAAACTTTTATCTTAAATACAGGCGTTTGAATGTTGTTCTTGCTTTTTTTTGTGTGGCATTTTAGGTAAGAAGTTGTCAATGAAAACATTGTTATTTAAAGGCGATATTTCAGCTCGAATTATTCCTATTTCTTGTCTAACACATTTACAAGCCCTCTCCAACTCTGTCCTAAAGTAAAATCCATGCCCTGGGAGCTATTGTTTCTTGTGGGCCCCGCATTTATAATATTATTATTAATAATAATATTGTTACTTCTACCTTCTAATCAACCGTGCAACTGAGGAACTGTTAGCTCCATTTTGCACACAAGGAAAACGAACTCAGTAGTCAATTCAGGGCTACCTGCTCAAGGCAAGCTGGTTTCATGAACCACCAACCTTTCAGTCCATCTTTCAGCCTATTGCCACAGCATCCTACACGTGTATGTTAGGAAACATGCATACTACTGTGGTGGAATTTTTTATGGGGTGGTGTTTTGGAGCATGGGAAAATTCTAGGAGTGTTCATGAATAATCCTCATAAATGATGATGTTCCCCCTTTATGGCTGGGGACAGGCTTTGGTGGTTTACACTGATGTGCTTTTGTGTTTGTTTCTGTGTTCCGTGTCTCTGTCTATTGGCAAACTTTCCTGAGCTTCCCTTAACCCTCTCAGCACATGATCAAGTTTTCCTGGGAAGAGGCATGACCTGGGACACTTGCCTATTTTATCTATAGAACCATAAAGATAACGATATCCTCCAGCAAATGAGGAAACCTGTGAGCTGTAAATGCCTGTGTCTCCAAATAATTCACAGAATCCCCTCCAAGGGAGGGACTTATTTTGCATTTGAACTCCAAAACACCTTTCAAGATTGTTAAACTTAACACCAGCCTGAAAATCCCAGTCATGCTGGAGATCAATTAACTGCCTCTAGTGCTCTACTGGCTCCTGTTTAAGAGGCTTGCATTTCAGAGTAAGTAATGTGGCCATTCCCACATTTGCACCAAATAAGAGCACATTATTTTGTATGTGGGAAGTTCATTGATAATACTCAAGTCTACTAGAAGCCTGTTCCTTTGCTTTCATTCCCAATCTAATAGTCAGATGGCATCTTTGTTCTTCTTTATCAGTTTCAAGTCTCAGATTGTCTTCCTCTGCACACTTGTTTTATTGCATCTCATTCTTTCCGTTACACAGTTGCTTTCCTCATTCCTACAGAGGGATTTAAATGCTCTCAAACTCTCCTCTCACATACTTCAGGCCAACTTTCTCATATTGCATCAAACTTCACCACTTTGATTTCCTACTTCTTTGTCATTAACTTTAATATTTTAAAATAATAATGTCTATGACAATAACTGATATTCATTATAGAACAGAAGATTTATACAATTAGTGAATGGATAAAGAGAAAATATGAAACACTACTGTATCATCAACAAGAAATCACTACTATTGCAGTTGTACAGTTTTTCTGTATTTTCATGGATATTTCTAATTAGAAATATTACCATAATAAGTCATGCTGTGCAAACTTTTCCCACAATATAACATGAAAATATCTCTATTGCCCTTGATATTATTTTTCAATCTCATTCATAATGGCTTTATAATCTTCAATTATATGGATAAATTTATTCAACCAATTCCCTATTGTTGGCTTTAGGTAATTTCCATGTTTTTGGCTATTTTAAACAAGCATATAATAAAATAAATAAATAAACAAGCATATGATAAACAACCTTGGTAAATAAATCTTTGGGAAACCTAGAATCATTTTCTTAGGGTGAAATCTTAGAGGAAGGATTATTGGGTCATAGCTTGTCATAATTTTAGGAATTAAGAAATGGGTATGTTTTTCCAAAGTTTCATTTAGTGCAGGTGTGCCAGTCTATAAATACATACTAAAAGTGTTGATGGTTCCTGCATTACTATTTCTTCATCATCCTCAACTATTATTAATTTTAAAGTAAATGTGGTAAGTAAAAACTCATAGATTCAACCAATATTTATTTGACTAGCTGAAAAATTGAACTTAAAACTTTTTCCTGTCTATCATTTGTTGTTGTCTATATGTGTGTGTGTGTGTGTGTGTGTTTTATTGCTTTTGCATTTTCTTTGCTCACTTGTTCATTGGAATATATGTTCTTTTAAAAACTAATTTCTAAAAACCCTCCATATGTTAAAGATAGTAAAACTTTAATTTTGTGTTATAAATATTTTTGCCAGTTTTTTTTTTTTTAAGGCTTTCAATTATTTGTTTCAGACAGCTCAAAAAATGAGGGGGCATAAACCATTTTCCTTAAAGTGTTTGCTATTTTGATGTCACAGTTATCAATACATTTGAAATTTAATAGTAATAATAATAATAATAATTATATATATTTATATTTATATATATTCAGCTGTAGCACAGTTGCTAATATTTTTATGGTTTTACTCTAAAGTTTAGATTTTCATTATTTAAAAACGCAAGGCTAACAAAAGATTAGAAAGATATCAAAGAAAGAGGCAGAGGACTTACCACCTTCTGAGAGATGGTCTTGGAGGAGGTCAGGGTTAGCAACTCATGTTGTGGGGTCTCCGGGAGAGGAACGCCATCAGCATCTGGACAGAAGGTGCCAAGGAAGGAGGTCAAAGCCAGGCCCGCACTGCTTCCCAGTACCCTGGGCTATGGTTCAGAGCATGAACCTGTCCATCATTTCTCATGCTCCCGATTGGCTGAGTTCCACCCACACTGAGTGTGAAGACCACACTTTTCCAAGGCACCACTTTGGAAAAGAGGAAAGGGCGGACACACCCGGTGGTTCAGAGTGGCATAGAGAGAAAAACAGGAAGTGACTGCCGGGGGTGAAATCCATGCAGGACCATTTGTTTGCAGTGTGTCCCTTTAAACATCTCAGGCAAGAACCAATCGTAGTCATGATTGTATCCTCAGTGAGCACTCTGCTCTTATTAAATCACACCAAAAATGGTGCATGAAAGGACTGTGTTGCTCTACCTGCCCCTGTGTGTTATTAAATAATATCCGATGTCTGCCACGTAATGATAATGGAAAGATTGGCTATTACAATAATATGCAATTTCTATTTTAAAGATAAGTATATAACATTATAATTGGTACTATCACATAATTTCAGTGTATCATCCCAACCTTTTAATTTTAATGATTAAAGATGAGCATATCACTTTGAACCAAGTGAAAGAGTCTAGAGAAAAATAGTAATAACAATATCAAATGATTATTGGCTAGTTACTATGTACCAAACACCATTTTATAGGCTTCATGATTAATATTTCACTACTATTATTTGTGTTCATTATTAAAATTACCAGTTTACAGATGGAAAAAACTGAGGTATGAAGTATAAAAAAAAGTATTATAAAATAAGTGAGTTAGAATGTGTGCTTAAAAGGTAACAGGACCACCTGGATTTAGAAATCGAAGTTATATAATTTTACTTACTTACATTTTACATTCAGGTATTTATTAACTACCTGTATGTGGCTAGAACTTTGCTATGTGGTGGGCAGGAACCACATTATTGGGCGGCTGTACAGAGGAACTTATGCTAGGATTTAAAGAGATCCATTTAATCTTCAAAAGGTAAAGTAGGACGAACGTGTATTCTAATAATCAACAAGAAAGTTAATGTGTATAGGGGTTTACAATTGATTTGTGGAAAGCATGTAAAACACACTGTTTCTACTTGCAAAAAGCTTCAGTTATTTAGTAAAAAAAAAAAAAAAAGGAAGGAAAAGTAGCAAACATAGTCAATGGAACTATTCAGGAAAATCATAATGTTTTAAGTACTAGTAAAATATAAGCAAGAACCAAAAGGTACGGTACTGACATGACATATTCTAGTTCATGGGGCAAGAATCAATGTTGGCTTTAGTTTGGCGGAATGTTTAAGAGAGGCTGGGCTGTTAGGGTCTTTGTGGGACTTGGGGCATCTGAATAGCAGGTAGCAGCTGAACAAAGCTGCTCTGAGGAAGCTGGAGGGAGATTGTAGTTCCAAGCAGTCATGACTGATTTTTATGTGTACAAAGACACCCCACCCCCTTCTTCACTTCTGCAAGGATGTCTAAAGTTTGATATTATACTTTAGAGATTGAATTTTATTGCATAGAATAGGAGGGGAAAACAATAAAAAGTGACAACCAAGTTATGGGGTTTATTTCCCCCCGTATCATGGGAAGTTCAGTGTTGGTGATGGGGTCTCCACATATGATCAGGGACCAAGACTTCTGGGTTGCTGCTCTGCCCTCCTAATGGAGTTGTCTCTAGCAGCTGCCACTTCAAACCTTTAGACAAGAAGGAGAGGGATAAAGGGTAAAATTAAAAAGGAAGAAGTCAGCTAAGACTGTCCTGTTTAAAAAGGCTTACAGAGCATCCCTTAACCAGAAATTTCTGTGAACGTAGTCTGGCTAGGAGAGTATAGCAGGAACACCTTTCACTATGGGAAGTCTGGAAAAGAAGCTTTTCCATGAGTATATTGGCAGCCTCAACATAATTGGGGTTCTCTTTGTCACGGAAAAAGGGGAGGCTAGAGGTTGGATGGGTAATGTGGTCTCTGCCATTAATGGGAGAAATTTTGAGAATCACAAGTCAAATAAAATGTGAAGATTCTAAATAATAATATGCTACGTACAATACCAGCTTCGACTTTCTTATTTCGTAGGGTTATTGTGAGTATTAAATGATGGAAATACTCAAGAAATCTTAGCCACGATTGTGGGATATCATGAAACACATTTAATTGAAATGCAGTAATGTCTGTAAAATGCTGGATAGAACAAATACTCAAGAAACAGTAGCATTTCTTTGCTGTTATGAAAATGTTTCATTCTCTGTGATTCTTTACTTCTGCCTCAAAAATGATTCCATGCAGAGGTTTTTATTTTCTACTAGAGGCCTGTTACATGAAATTTGTGCACAGAGTGGAGTTTCTCAGACTGGCCTGCACCCTCTCCAATCTGGGACTTCTTAGACATCCTTCTCACAATCCAGGATTACTGGCTCCTAACCACTCACTTGCCTGCCTGCCTGATAGCCCCTCTGTCTGCCAGCCTGATCGCCTCTACCTTGCCCCCCCTGCCAACCTGATCACCCCTACCTTGCCACCCTGCTTGCCTGATCACCCCTAACCTCTCTGCTTGCATGCTTGATCACCCCTAACTGCCCTCTCCTGCTGGCCTGATCTCACCTCCAACTGCCCTCCTTGGCTGGCCTGATCTTGCCCCCAACTGCCTTCCCCTGCTGGCCTGGTCACATCCAGCTGCCCTCCCCTGCCAGCCTGATCACCCTTAACTGCCTCTGCCTCAGTCCCCACCACCATGGCTTTGTCTGGAAGAATGTTGGAAGTCTGGAAGATGGCCAATCGACCCAGTCTAATTAGCATGTTATCTTTTTGTTAGTATAGATAGATTATATAGGATAGGATTGCTTAAATGGGGGTGGGGTGGGGTGGGAGAGGAAGCCTTTCAGCAGAAGGAGATGCTCTTGGCAGACAAAAACACAGAATCTCTATATCTGGACTATATGCACTATATCTGGACATACGCACTATACTGCCAAACCAATCATTAAAAAATTGAATCACTTCCTTTTACCTTACAACAAATAGCTGTTGTCCTTAAAACCCCTCCTTAGCCCCCACCTTAGGTTCTGCCTTCGCAATTCACCCAGAGTAGGTTCTGATTGGTTGGTTTCTATGCCAGTCAGTGTTAAAAAGCTCCGCCTCCTAGGCAGCCAGAAACAGCTGGAGCTAACATCTGGGGCTCCCAGATCTTTCCAAGTCATAACAAAGCCGGCGTGATTTCATAACCGCACTATGAATTTCAATTCACGTGCTGGAGAGATGCCTGAGGAACCAGGTGGTGCCGGGCATGCCGGATGAAAGCTCAGTCCTCCGACTGCCTGGGAACGCTCCTAGGGAGAGAGACGACATGGAAGCAAGGTGTGCCCTAGACAATTCCCTAAGCAAATATGAATCCCGCCTGCCCAGGCTGATGTAATTGGGCACATTTGTGCCTCTGCATGATTCTCACCACTTTTAGATCACACGGGGAGTGTGTGCGAAATGGGTCCCTCTGAAGTACAGTCCTAAAGGAACAGGATGAGTCAGAAGACCCCAAACTAGACTCTCTGTCAAAGGCCCCTCGGCCACCTGTCATTGCTAATGAGTTCTGCCGTTTTAAGTCACAGGTCCCCATGACAGGTTTTCTTTATCATTCTCATCAAATGCTTTGGGATCCTGGGGCAGGAAGGAATTATGTAAATCTAAGTTTTCATTACTGTTTTGCCGTTATGACTCTTCTCCTCTGGCTTTTATTGCCTCGTCTGACACAGGTAAACATGGCGATCTCACGTGGAGGTGGGGGTCCTGTTCTGATGCCTCTGCTCCCAGGCTTTGCAACCAACACATGTTCATTTAATGACCTGCGATTTCTTAGCAAGGGGAGGAATGTAGCCTCCATGCCGTCTGCAGCCCCTCTAGTCATTCCTTTTTTGCTCGGGACACCATGTGAGACCTGCAGATGCTGCGCAATCTCTCCCTGCACCAGCGCAAACAAAAAATGTGAACCATATGCAACTCCAACCTGTTTGTCCTTAAGCAATGCAAAGCCACGCAGAGCTGCAGGCGGGCAAGGGGGGAGCGCGGGCCTGACACTCCACACAGGGCCGCTGTGGGGAAAGGCGTGATGGTGCATCATAGACGTGAGCACGTGAAACCTATATACAATAGTTTTATGAACCCATGTCACCCCAGCACATTTAATTCTTTCGAAAGCAGAGCATGGCATCACAGAGTTAAGGGGATGGCTAGTCGAGCTGGGTTCCTTTCTTCTAACTTTTCTTACTGATGAAGGTTAGGGATGAGTAGAACAGATGAACTGCTACTTACATCTTAGTCCCCGGGTTTCAGATTTGGAGTGTGAGGTATGTTGGAGGACAATGGATTCTGTCTGCCTAAATATTCTGAGACATGGTCTGTTAGTTATTGGAAAGAACTTGGGGAAAATAAGGAATTTTAATTCATTTTAGCTCACCTTTAATTTGAGTGAAAATTTTGTGTAAAACATTATATTTTGATGTAGATATTTTCAAAACTCTGCCTTCACAACTGAGATTTCTGAGTATTTTCTGAATATTCAAAGAAAAAGGATAGAAAAAAATTCAAAATGATATTAGAATATGAAATTATAATCTGCCTCTTTTCCTTCAAAATTGGCTTAACATTTCCCCCCTTTGAAATGTAAAACAGTATGACTGTTTTACTAAGGAGTATTTTTGGAAGAAAAAACAATGTTCCACCAATCAAAAATCATGTTATTTTCATTTTCCTTTAAGACTGAAGAAGTCTTGCTGAAGCCAGTTTGGCTCAGTGGTAGAGCGTCGGTCTGCGGACTGAAAGGTCCCAGGTTCGATTCCAGTCAAGGGCATGTACATTGGTTGCGGGCACATCCCCGGTAGGGAGTATGCAAGAGGCAGCTGGTCGATGTTTCTCTCTCATCGACGTTTCTAGCTCTCTATCTCTCTCCCTTCCTCTCTGTAAAAAATCAATAAAATATATTTAAAAAAAAAAAGACTGAAGAAGTCTTGCATATTCTCCTTAAGACTGTTCCTTTGTGAACTCCTTACCTTTAATATATCTATTTTCTGAAGGACCCCAACAGATCTAGTAAGACAACCATAGAGAAATCTTTCTAAACATCAGAACAAAGATTCATACAAATGTTAAAGACAGTGAGTAAAGATATCATAATTTTAATGAAAAGAAATTGTACATTTTCTACTTAAAGCCAGTGTGTATTTGTGATCTATTTTCAGCCATCCTATCTGCTCTCGTCCTTATAGATTATGGCATGTGATGTCAAATTGAACAAACTTACACCTTTGTCCATAAAACAACTCAGTCAGCACCACGTACACATCTTTAGGGGCCTGAACCCTGAGCACAGCAGAAAGATTGAAGGGAAAGTATAAAGAGAAGGCACAGTTCTTACTTAGCCAAGGGCATTCATAACACAATATATACTCCTGGAACATGGTGGTTAGAACACCCGTATCACCACTCACTAGTTCTGTGACTTTGGGCAAGTTACATAACTTCTTTGAGAATCAGGTGTGTCCTCTGTAAAGTTAGGATAATATTAGGATGTAATTCATTGGGCTGGAATGAGAACTAAATGAGGCAATGAATGTAAGAACCTCTAGCACAGAGTCAAGCAGGCATATTATTATGGTTGCTATTTTAGTGTCTCCTATTAAGTCACCACATTCCAGATATTGTGCAGAGTATTTGATCACAACTACAATTAAACCAGTAGTCAACAACACAGGGAAAGGATTATACACTATGGCCAAATGGGGCTTATTCCAGGAATGCAAAGTTGGCTAAAAATCAATAAGTGTAACACACAATATTCATAGAGATCAAAAAATGACATGATTACCTCAAAAAGTGCAGGGAAAGCATTTGATGAAATCCACCCCCTTTCATGATAAACACTCAACCAACCAGCAGTAGAAAGGTCCTTCCTTGTCCTGATAAAAGGCATCTAGGAAAACCTCCCAGCTAATACAGTTCTGATGATGACAGTATGCTTTCTCCTAAAACCTAGACTAAGACAAGAATGTCTGCTCTCGGCATTTCAATTCACTTTGTACTAGAGGTCCTCAACAGGGCAACTGGGCAAGAATGAGAATTGAAAGGCCTTCAGATTTTAAAGTAAGACATAAATTTATCTGTTCATAAATGACACGAGCTTATAGAGAAAATCCCGAGTAATCCACACCAAAAGTATTAGAACTAACAAATGGGTTCAGCAAAGTTACAGGGCAAAGAAAGATCACTATACAAAAATCAATTTTATTTCTATGTATAAGCAATAAACAACCTGAAAATAAAATTAATAAAACAATTCCACTTATACGGTCTCATAAGTAATAAATTGCTTAGGAGTAAATTTCACAAAAGACCATGACAACATAGACAAACCTTGACAACGTTTATGCTAAGTGAAAAAAGCCAGACAAAAAAAGACCAAGTATTGCATGATTCCATTTATATGAAATGTCTAGAACAGGCAATTCCTAAAGATAGGAAAGGGATTAGTGGTTGCCAGAGACTGGGAGAAAAGAGAAAGGAATGTGATGGCTCAGGGGCCTGAGGTTTCTTTCTGAGATGATAAAAGTGTCCTAGAAGTCGAGGGTGATAATGACCGAGCCACTCTACTAACACTAACCCCCCTGCATTGCACATGTGAATTATATATCAATAAAGCTGCTATAAATGGTTTTAAGTTTTTCCTTCATTTTGCCTTTGTCCTGCTATTTTAATTTTTCCAGAAGTTTTTGTTCAGTCTGTGGAGTCCTGGGGGACTCTCTAGTGGCTGCTCCATAAGAGCAGTGTAACATCCTCCAGTGAATTCATTCCCAGGAGCCAACGGTTTAATTTGGCTTCTGAAATGTATCAAGGCAACTTGTCAAGTGATATTGCTCATCCTGCTTAATCACAGATCTAAGGGCATGCTGAGATGTACTATATTAGTGTTGTTGTTTCTTAAAGAAAGTTGTATTTATTTATTTAAGGTATGTTTTTATTGATTTTTTAGAGAGGGGGGAAATAAAAACATTGATGAGAGAGAAACATCAATCAATCGGCTGCCTCCTGCACGTGCCCCACTTGGGGATCTGGCGGGCAACCTGGGCATGTGCTCTGACCGGGAATTGAACCATGACTTCCAGGTTCATAGGTCAATACTCAACCACTGAGCCCTGGTGGCCGCGCCAATGAGAGTATTTTAAGTCAAGGTTGTCTCAAAAGATTTCAAGGGCCTCGTTCAAAGACCATCCCTTCACCCCACAGACCTCACGCACAGCTATTTAGCTACCACTCCTCTCCTGCACCACTTCTTAAAGCTGGCCTGCAAGCTACTGCGTCAGGGCCTGCAACCGCGTTCCCTGGATGCCCACAGGGCTGCCGCCGCCTGTGCTTCAGGCCATTATCTAAGTGCCATTTTTCAAGACCATCCTATTTAATATCACAACCCCCTCTTACAAGCATCCACATGCTCTCTTCCTGCTTTATTTTCACTCATTACTGTCATTTATTTTTCTATCCTTTGTTGCTAATTGTCTATCTCCTTCAACTGGAACATATGTTTCATATGGACAGGTGTGTTTTTTGTTTGTTTTTATTTTTGTTTCATTTAGTGATGTCCCTAGAACAGGGACACTGTCATCTCCCTCACTGGCATGGCTGACATATTGGTTGAATAAATGGTGGCAAACTTCTTCTTCTTCTCTATTCAAAGAGGACGTAGCCAACGTTCACCCAAAGCTTTGGCTTGATGTCTGTTTAATTTACTACTAAGAGATTTGTGTTTGAGTGAAAGACGTTGAAGGAAGAGCTATGGAGTGTTGCACAAATCTGTCTTTATAAAAGCTACTTCAAAATAGCTTCAGTTAAACACAGAATTGACAAGTGATTAGCCTACATAATACTTTTTTTTAGTTTACATAATTTTTTTCCAACTTTGAGAAAGACATCACACAGTGGTTAAGCCCCCTCATCTCAGATTGGACAGATACATCTAAAAGTAATCATTATACAAATATTGCTCATTTTTACCTCTTTTCTTAAAATATATGCTGGCCATTTTTAATGTATTCTGATTCACATAAACTAATTTTTATGGTTTAAGGTACACACAAAATACTTTATTTAAATATGGTACTTTCTAATGAAAAAAGTCCCCATTCACATTGACTTAACATTTGATTTTTTTTCCTTGTTATTGTCACGATTTCTGATATATAACTTTGTTTGCAACTTAACGTGATGGTTTACTAAATATTATATAAAATTGCGATACCCAAATATCAAATTGATGATGCTATTATGGTTTTCCTAGCTGTCAGTGAGCATATAACATCAAATTTAATAGTTCACTAACACAGCGTAACAAAACAAAAACAGTCATAGAGATGATGGACCTTACTATGTCCCATACCTGAAAGTCCAGAGATGGGGATGAGCCTCTGAGTAGGGTCAGTGATGCCATTTGGACATAAATTCCTTCCATCCTATTGCTCTACCATGCTCAGTGGAAAATAATTTTCTCGTTGAAATCATAGATTCAAACCTAGCGCAAGTATACTAATAACCATCTCCCTTGCAGACATATCTTCTGCCCCTTGTAGTTTACTCCTACTTAAGAGTTCTACCTGGAGAGGCAGCCCTTCCAGGTAAGAATGGTGAGCATCCCTAAGCAAGATTCCCAAGGAGGCAGCCTACCACGGAGGTGGAGAAGGGCATGTGTGCTGTCTATAGCCTGCCAGTGTTCAAATACCGGACCACTACCCATTAACCACATTGCCTTGAGTAACTAACGTCTCTGTGTCTCAGGTCCCTACTTGTAGAGGAAGATAAGGTACCTTGCTCAAATACATGGAAAATTTTTAAAACTATGTCTGGCACATGATAAGAGCTCCATAAATGTGAGCTCTCATTATTATCTCCCAGTTATGATACATCTCCCAAGTTCAATATCAAATCAAGAACTGCATGTTTTCTGGTCATAGACTAGCTCAACTCAAATCAAACTTCTTCAATTAGCTGGAGCTTTTAGGAATTAGGCATTCCATTTGTCTCATTTATCTGGGTCATACAATGTACCTTGTCATTGGATTGGTGGTGAGGTTAATGTTTCAGTATAAATGTTAATACGTGTCTGGTAGACATGTGGATGGGGGTTATCCCTACAAATGATATCTGAGGAAACCAGCAGGTGGTCAAAAACTGCTCAATCCTAGTACTGAGTTCTGGTGTGATTATCTCCGGCCAGGTTAGGTTAGGACATTTAATACTCTGGTGTTTCACGCAGTGCCTGATGAGATTTCTTGCCTGTAAACAAATATGTATGCATATGTCTGAATATTTACATACAAGTAGAACCGGAGAGAGAGGAAATGAGAGCTAGATTGTGAGACAAAGAATACTACCGTTTTATAGACTATCAGTTGCAGATCTAGAGGGACCCACACCAGACAACATATCTGTATGAAAGCTATGGCGCGCTGGGGTTTTCCAGAGGCAATCCTAACCAAAGCAGCGTTCTCTTGCCCTTGCTGTTGCCTTTTTAAAGCCCTCCACTTCCTGTTCTTGTCCCTGGGATGCAGAAGTGGAGCCAGTTTTACAAATGAACATTGCTCCTATGTTTTTGAAAAAAAGTGGCTTGAAGACAAGTCACCCCCCTGCAGCTGACACCAGCACTTTCTCACCACCGAACCCCCCGGGCCTCCCTCTCTGGCTCTGCTTTCTCAGAAGGAGCAGCCTTTCAAGCACTCTCCTCCCTTCTGCCCGGAACCGGAAGCTGATGTTCGCATTACACGTGGGAACCAGGCTCTCTGCTCCCGTTTCCTGTAAGAAAAGAGAGCAGGCTCTTCCTCTCGGAAGTACCATTTCAGCTTCCATCAAAAGAAACGTTTCTTTCTTTTTAAACATTTTGGTGAGATCCTGATGTACACAACCTTAAAACCATTCATCGGCTGCCTTGGGGAAACCCCCTGACACCCAGTGTGTGAAAGTGGGAAGGAGGTGGTGTTTGTTCAAAGCAGGTGGCGGGTTGTGTTGGCCACCTGTCTTCCGTGAGGGGGTAGCTAATCCCCCTTCCCCACCCTCCCTCTAAAGGAGACTGAGAAAACAGATTTGTTCTCACGGGACAGGCACTCTCAGCCCTCTTCATTCTTATAAGACAGCTATTAGCAAGGTAGCATGTTGTAAAAGTGTGTTGCTTTCATTCTGGGGGGGCAGTCGCACATGCTCTGTGAATGTGTGTGCATGTGCATAGAGTCATGAAACATGTGTATGCACGTGCATGTGTATGTGTGTGTACATGCTTGTGCGTGCATGTGGATGGAACCATGCAACCTGTGTGTGTGCTTGTGCTTGTGTGCATATGTGTGTGCATGTGTATAGAGTCATGCAACCTGTGTGTGTGTGTGTGTGTGTGTAGAGAGAGATGAAATATGGAATTTGCCATGGCCTTTGCTAATAATAAGCAAATCAGCTGTGCTCATTGGACATTCAACCCAAATTCTGAGTTTCTGCTTTAAAACCTCTGCCTGCACATGTCTGTCAAAACCACAGCGCTGCTGGTGCCAGGGGTCATTAACCGCGGGGAAGGAGCCGCGCAGGGAAGCTCTTCCTGGTCTTAAAGGAGCAAGGGCCAGTGCAGGACAGGGAGGGTGAGCCAGTCCGATCCCACCCCCTGGCTCCGTCCCCTCCAGGGGCCTGGCCTGCTCTGCCCCAGGGGAACGGCTCAGAAAGGAGCCCACAGCGGAGGCCAGTGACTTCCCAAGGATCTGCTGGAATCACACAGAGACCAGTATCAATCCCCTCCTGGCTGTGTCTGGTGTGGCTTCCTTGCTCCGCTCCCTCCAGCGTCCCGCTGCCACCCCTTTGTTCTTCCTTTGTGTACTGTTTGCGAAGGGCTGCATCTCTGAGAAGCGGCCTGCCCTGGTTTTCTAGGCGCCAGCCTGCGCCTTTGCAGATGCCTAGGAAGTGTTCCCCGCGCGGCGGGGCCCGGCTCTCCCAGGCGTCCTCTGGCTGCAGCAGGGAGCCTGTGCTGGGAGGAGAGTCTTCTTTTTCTAAATGGAAGGTGTCAGATGGTCACGCCTTGTGGCTGCATGTTCGAGATCACTGCCTCCCATCTGCAATTTGTGACGTGTGAAGACTCTGCCCAAATGTGCTCACCGACCGGAAATCCTCCACTCCTTTTCCTTATCAGGAGAGACCAAGATAACCGATGGTTTACAGATCAGGGACCCCATCAAATTAATATCACTGTAGGATAAAATCTGCTTTAAATACGCCTCCTAAACTCCAGCGAAGTTAGCTGGTTCCAACACGTTCATTCACCGCCTGAGGACCTGCTGCTCAGGGAAAACAAAATGAAATCTGCTTATCACGATTCCTTCGAAAACAGGCCAGATATTTTTTTATAAAAAAAAAAAAAAAGCTATATTTCTTCGTATTAATTAACCCCGGACACCCCAGGACTGGAGGGAAGTGTGTTTACATCAGGCTCTGTTTTCCCTGTCTTTTACTCCCTCCGAGTCTTTTGAATTAAATCTGGAAAATTCAGAAAGGACCGAGACAGGGGTTCTGAGTGCTGAACGGGGCTGGAGCCTGAGTGCTCTTATCCTGGGCCAGCCTGGTCCCAGAGAGCAGGGCCACACAAAGGCTCAGAAGGTGCTTCAGACCTCAAACAGCTCATACAAGACAATGTCCTGATGAGTTAAGTGCAGATGAATCAGAAACACAAAGGGCTGGAGTCCCCTTGAGTGAGGTGGAAGCTCCAGGAGAAGGATCCTGGCCCCGCAGGGAGCCCCTCCATTTCATTCCTCCAAACCCAGGAGGGGGCGGCGACCTTGGGCCTCAGAGGCCGTGTGCCCTTTGCCCCCTTCTCACTGGAAGCAGACCCCAGGGAAGATCTTCTTCTCCTTCCCATCCCTCATCCACGTCACCTGGGGAAGGAGACCGGGCTGGCGGAAAAGGACCCTCCAGGGGAGTGTGAAAGGGCCGTCATCCCCAAATCCTGGTGGGTGACATGTTTTTACATTGCAAAGCTCTCCCCAACCAGTGACAGAATACAGAGGGATTGCAGACTCAAAAAATGAATAAAAAAATAATAATAATAAAAAAAGAAAGATAGAAAGAAGGAAATGGGTTGCTCTCATTGGTTTCTGAAGCAGCACCTGCTGCCGCGGAGACCACACTGGCATCAGCTGGAGGGACAACAGCATGGGGATCACACCTTCTCCCAAACTTCAGAGTCCAGGGAAAACATGACCTGATTGGTCCCTCACTCCCCATGGCCACGTGGCCACACACGGAGGCCTGGCTGGCTTTCTTCAGGGGTCACCCCAGGAGGCCAAGTGAGAGAAAGAAACCAAACAATACCAGGGATGTGCTAAAGAAGATAACAAGACACACCTGTTTTTGTTGTGGGGAGAAAACATATGGCTAGCAAAAGCAAAATGTCAGAAAATAAAGGATTAACAGAGGAACACAGACCTTTTACTCAACAATAGCCCATTGCATTGATTCTCCGGGTTCCTGTATCTGTAAAACCTGTTTCCCCCTCTCTCTCAGTGCACCCACATCCTGTCCACTCTTTCAATCTCAGAGCAAATGCATCCTTCTTGGCAAATGCCCCTCCTTGTTAGGAGCCCAGATGAGTCCTGCGTGGTGTCTCCCCCCGCTTCTGCCCCACTCAACTCACGCTCCAAGTTTTGTCTCTGCAAACATTTTTGCTTTAAGCATCCTCTGGTGCTGCCTTAAAGTGATAGTCAGTGATTTTTTTCAGAGGGCTTCCACATTTCACGCATTTTGGTCTTAATTTTCTATTTAAGTTGGAGGTCTCTTAAGGAAAGGCTTGGTCTTATTTTTTGTTATCAGAGTAGAGACAGAATGCCAACTTTGAGTCAAGCACCTACTCACTTCCCTGCTGATGGGGACTCCCAGGGACTTTTCCCAACCCCTCTCCTCTCCTTCCGATAGGTTTTGATGGCTGCTACAGGAAGCAAAGTGTTGGGGTGAGGGATTGAGACAGGATGAAGAAAAGCTGCTCAACCACTCACTCTGTCAACTTGTACTCTATTTTTTTAAATTAATTTTTAAAAATATATTTTTTATTGATTTCAGAGAAGAAGGAAGAGGGAGACAGAGATAGAAACATCAATGATGAGAGGGAATCATTGGTCAGTTGCTTCCTGCACAACCCCTCCTGGGGATTAAGCCTACAACCCAGACATGTGCCCTGACTGGGAATGGGAACCTGACCTCCACTAATGAGCCATGCAGGCCGGGCTCTGCACTCTATTCTTTTGGATATTTTATTTTTTATTTATTGTTGACAGTATTACAGATGTCCTCCTTTAACCCTCCTTCACCCCCCTCCACTCAGCCTCTGCCCCACCCCAAGCCTTCCCCATCCTATTGGCTATATCCATGGGCTTTGCATACATGCATATAAGTTCTTCTGTTGATCTCTTCTCTCACCTCCCCTCCCCACTTCCTGCTGAGATTCCTCAGTCTGTTCCATGCCTCCATGCCTCTGAACCTATTTTGTTTGTCAGTTTATTTTGTTCATTAGATTTCACGTAGAAGTGAGATCACGTGATATTGGCCTTTCTCTGACTGGCTTATTTCACTCAGCAATGTTCTTGCTCCCTTCTTTCTATTTCCTGGGAGATGTCAGTTACTCCCTCAACAGGCGTGTTGGTGGTAGCATTTACCAGGGGATATTGGACCAGCGCTTCCTTGAAGATAGAGAATGACTAAATAGTGAAATAGATACAAACTATGGGCCAAGGCAAGAGAAAGAAATGGAAGCCCTGGAATGGGGCCAGGGCTTACTCACAAGGAACAACAACAGCCTGTAATTATTGGAATTGAGAGTCTAGGTCAGTGGTCGGCAAACTCATTAGTCAACAAGAGTGGCAAACCTCGGCTCGAGAGCCCACTGGGGTAGGCTAGTAGAATAACAATAGGTTTGCCACATTTTCCGTATTGCTTAGGACAGTGGTCAGCAAACTCATTAGTCAACAGAGACAAATATCAACAGTACAACTATTGAAATTTCTTTTGAGAGCCACATTTTTTAAACTTAAACTTCTTCTAACACCACTTCTTCAAAATAGACTCGCCCAGGCCTTGGTATTTTGTGGAAGAGCCACACTCAAGGGGCCAGAGAGCCGCATGTGGCTCGAGAGCCGCAGTTTGCCGACCAGTGGCTTAGGAATCTCCATAGCTTTGTCAGACCTTAAAACACTGGAACTCCTCTGTCCCAGGCCTGACGTCTTCTCACTTTACATACCCTTCCTGACAGATTTCATCTACTCACATTGTTTCAATTGTCTTGTTTTTCCCCTCGTGGTTTCCAAATATAGACCTTTTAATTTACCATTCCTTTCCTGAGCTGCAGGCCGTTCACCTGACAGCCCACGGCCCTACCTGGCTTTCTCAGAGGCATCTCAAAATTAGCACGGCAGAATCCATGCCTTTAGTCTCCCCTTCCTCCCAGCCCCCTTATCTGCATGTTCTCTCTCAGAAAATGGCACCACTCCTAAAGGGCTGAGTTAAATCTCTGGAGTTTTGTTGGACTTCCCTATTACCCGAATCTACAGCCAGCCAATCACCACTCCTTGAGTCTCTCCCAAATCTGCCCACTTCTCCCAAGTCATCTGTGGTTGGACATTTGACAGGCCTGGTGGTCGGCTGAATAATACCCACCCACCCAGATGCTCACATCTGAACCCCCAGAACCTATGAACCTGCCACCGTCCTTGGCAAAAGGGACTTTGCAGATGTGGCTAAGCTAAGGCTCCTGAGATGGACACTGTCTTGGACTATCCAGGTGGGCTCAGTGTCATCACATGTCTTTATTCGACGGAGGCGGGAGAACCAGGGAGAGAGAGGTGATGACAGAAACAGAGGCAGGAGTGAAGTGAGGTTGTGAGCCACGGGACTGGGAAACCTCCAGAAGCTGGAAAAGGCAAAGAAATGGATCCCCCCTAGAACCTCTGGGAGGAGTGCAGCCCTGCTGATCCATTTTAGGTTTCTGAACTTCAGAACTGTGACAGGATACACTTATATTGTTTCAAGTCGCCAAGTTTGTAGAAATTTCTTACAGTAGCAACAGCAGTACAGGAAGCTAATACAGGCCTCTACTATTTCCTTCTCTCTAGTTACCCCCCTCCTGACTATTCCCCATGCCGCAGACGACGTGTTCTAAGACACAGATCTGACCATGGCCATGCTAAGCACCAGAGTGCCCTGTGCTAGAATAGTCCTTTTTCTTACTTCCCTCCCCTCCTCACCCACACTCTGGGGCAGGCCTTCTTCCTGCAACAGCTTAGGGTGTTCCCTCAATCATACGCATCTTCTTAGGGCACGCCACCTTTAGTCCCCTTTTGGGCCAGACCGCCACCAGTCCCAAAGTGGGACCTGTGCCAAAGCAGCTGCAAGCAAAAAGGCAGAGGGACTGGTGTCCTGGCACCTCTCAGGGCACACGATGGCAGTTTGGGGGCCTTATACCTTGTTCTGGGGCAAACCTTTAAAAATGGCTTTCTTTCTTTCTTTCTCCTCTTTCATCCATGAAGGGGAAGAGAGGAATGAAGGGACCCTAGGAACCCCAGGGAACCTGAGAGTTGGTGCCCATGTGGGGGCAAGTCCAGGAGATACACAGCTGGGAGGATGGACACTGCAGAACCGAGAAGCAGGTGGGGAGGTGAATGGGTGTCAGAAGTGAAGGTGGACTCTGTGCAGATGCCATAGACTATAGAGCCTAGAATAAGTTAGTTCCCTGAACGTGGCTCCAATAACCCTCAGGCAACAATGACGGGAAGGTATTGTTTGCGCCCTGTCCCCTTCCCCTTTAATGATGTTAAGAGGGTATGAAGGAGACTATTAGCCTCTTGTCCATCTGCCTCAAACTAACTTGTTAGATCGGCAAACACAGCCTTTCTTATCCAGCTCCTGCTTATAATTCCCAGGTTTTCTCTCACCACTCCTCTGGTATTAGTTCTCAAAAACCTGTCCAATTCTCTCTATTCGACAGCTTCAGATTACACATCATGTTTTCTGACACCCACGTTTGCCTTATATCCTGTTTAGCAGCATATTTCTACCTCTACGAGGAAACTTTCATACCACATTTGAAGATATGTTTTTATTGGTGTTAGATAAAGAGGGAGACCGAGAGAGAGAGAGAGAAACATCGATGGGAGAGAGAAACATTGATAAGTTGCGTCCCATATGTGTGCTTACCAGTAGCATAGAAATATGCTACTAAACAGGATAGAAGGCAAACGTGGGTGTTGGAAAACATGATGTGTAATCTGAAGCTGTCGAATAGAGAGAATTGGACAGGTTTTTGAGAACTAACACCAGAGGAGTGTTGAGAGAAAACTTAGGAATTGAACCTGCAACCTGAACATATGCCTTAACTTGGAATGGACCCTTCCCAATCAACCGAGCCACTCTGGCCAGACTGTCATACTGTGTTTTAATCATCTTTTCCTTTTTGTTCATTATCACTAGACTTTAAACACTTTAGACTTTACAGATTGTGGCTTTGCCATTAAAGTATCAAGCATAGCCCCACTACATAGGGGATGATGACTAAGTATTTGCAGAATGAGTGCACGGGTGAATGAATGGAGCTAGGCCAGGTATGGTGGGGAACCAGAGCAGGACTCTAACTTACTAAATAAAGTGAGATGACACACCTTGTGGTCTATATTCACAGAATTCCTATCATTCT
Organism: Pipistrellus hanaki; assembly: GCF_964339955.1. Lineage (NCBI taxonomy): Eukaryota > Metazoa > Chordata > Mammalia > Chiroptera > Vespertilionidae > Pipistrellus > Pipistrellus hanaki. The sequence continues at coordinate 68,281,268 of NC_140508.1, forward strand.
TTGCTCATTTTTAGGAATACCAACGAAACATATTTGTAGTCCTTTTTTCCATTTAGCATAAAAATGTCTTTTTTTCTGGTGCCCCAAACTTCAGGATTTTTAAGGATTTAAAATCCTTTTAATGTCAGTGGTATACTATTTAGTACTTGCAGTGCTTTGTATTGTTGTGGGCCTAAATATACTAAACATTCCTAGTTGGATTATATTTTATGTAGAGAGTTCTGAAAAATTAATATGAAAACTAATAATAGGAGGTTTCTGCTTTCCGGTTATTGTTCACAAGATAAATTAGAAAGGATAAATAATTTGGATTGTATCCCTTATTGGATATAATACTATCAAAGAGAGAATATTGTGATTGGAAGAACTCTGCCGAGAAGCACCAAGTTCTAGAAGTTTCTACCACAATCCAGCTGTGCAATTTTGAAATAACTCATACTTCATTTCCTTGAATTCCGTTTTCTTACTAATAACATTAAAGCACTGGCCCCAGCTGAAACCTGTTTGGCTCAGTGGATAAGGCTTCCAGACTGAAAGGTCCCAAGTTCGATTCTGGTCAAGGGCATGTACCTTGGTTGCAGGCACATCCCCAGCAGGGGGTGTGCAAGAGGCAGCTGATGGATGATTCTCTCTCATCGATGTTCCTAACTCTCTATCCCTCTCTCTTCCTCTCTGTAAAAAATTAATAAAATGTATTTTTTTAAAAGTAAATAAAGCACTGGCCCCTTTCCAATTCTAACCATTCAGGATGAAGATTATCACTCGGTATATGTAATGCTTATCTGTATTAAAAGGGGGCAGAAAACTTTGCATTCGGTTGCTATGCCCAATGATGTCCTTTTTTTTTTTTTTTTTTTAATATATTTTATTGATTTTTCACAGAGAGGAAGGGAGAGAGATAGAGAGCTAGAAACATTGATGAGAGAGTCATCAATCAGCTGCCTCTTGCACGCCCCCTACTGGGGATGTGCCCGCAACCAAGGTACATGCCCTTGACTGGAATCAAACCAGGGACCCTTCAGTCCTCAGGCTGACGCTCTATCCACTGAGCCAAATCGGTCTCGGCCAATGATGCCCTCTTAATACACGATCCTAGAGAGTGAAATATAAGAGCTCTGAGACAATACTGGGGCTCTAACATCCTCATGATAAATGTGAAGCTATAATCCAGATAGCTTCTGTAAATTGGAAAGGGGCATCTACTCAGAGAACAAGAGAAGATCATTTTCCCTGAACTATTTCCTGCAAGATTAGCATATTCTGTAGTCAATTTGCTTTTGAGATCAGATTTTAAATCAAAACAACAGATTCTCATGTGAATTAACGCACCACTCTGACCTAACGTGAATAGTCCAAGGGCCACAATATGCCAGTTCCCCCTGAAAACACTGCCTTTTCCTCAGCATCCTTTAGTTTAGTGGATGCAAATGGGTAATCCTGTAACAGTCCTGCGCCTAAACATGCCAGGAGTCTCTTGCTCTGAGTTCTTTGGCGTTTGGCATTGTCACTGAACCCAAAAGAGGAGATGGCTACATGGGAAAGTCAAGGCAGCACTGGAAGGAGCGGTCCAGCCTGCAGGGCAGAGGGCGAGATGTCAGGGCGAAGTCAGCTCAGCACCCGCATGCTTCAGGGCCATGCCACCGACGCTCCGTGAGAGCCATCGGGGCGGGAAGGGTGCTTGCAAGCTGCTCAGTGAGAGAGGAAACGTCAACACACACTGCACAGAGCATTCCGAGGTCTTCAGTGGAAATTATTTTATCAGTGGGAGCGTTTTCAACTCCATCCCGCGACTCCTAATCAGTGGCAATCTCAAAATCCCTCCCACTCTTTATGAGGTGGGGAAAGCCATCAAGCAGATGAAGAACAACAAGGCATCTGGAGCGGGTGGGATCCCTGCTGAAATCCTCAGATCGGCTGAGGAGGGCGCGCGCCATGGCTCCCTGCTCTCATCTCGGAGCCGGAGAACGGTGGAGGCATTCCAGATGACATCAGTGGTGCTGGGTGGTGACCGTTTTAAGGCAAGGTCACAAAGGTCATTGGAAACAGCCCCTTCGTTCTCTCCCTCAGCAAAGTTCTTGCCAAGGGTGGCCAGGCCACTCTTTGAAAAGCAATTTATATGCCAAAAAATGTTTATTGTTTTAATTTCCATTGTTTGATGGAACACTGTTTTTTGTTTGTTTGCTTTGAATGCCATGGATATCAAACAGTGCATGTCGTTAAAGATACCCACCGCATCGTCATTCCATTATTATGACTTTCAAATGTGTCTAATCACCCCCAGAAATCTCCTAAGCCTTTTTCTTCTTTCTGTCTCCACAGAAGTTGCACATAGTAGGGGCTTAATATATTTTGAGAGGAAAAAAAAAAAATGAATGAATTGGATGTTATTGAGAGTAAGTTTAATTGCATGCATATAATAAGTAACCGAGCCCTAACCAGTTTGGCTCCGTGGATAGAGCATCAGCCTGCAGCCTGCAGCCTTCAGGTTTGATTTTCTGGTCAAGGGCATGTACCTTGGTTGCGGGCACATCCTCAGTAGGGGGTGCACAGGAGGCAGCTGACTGATGTTTCTCTCTCATTAATGTTTCTAACTCTCTCTCCCTCTCCCTTTCTCTCTGTAAAAAATCAATAATATATATATATATATATATATATATATATATATATATATATATATATTTTTTTTTTTTTTTTTTTTTTTTTTTTAATTACCGATAAATGAGCAACATAATCGAGGCCGTACTGCCCCAGGCTCCTCTGGCCATGGCATCAGAAGGGCTGAGAGGAAGATGGAGGCAAATGGCACCAGGCCTTCACTGCCACTTCCCTCATCACCTCCATGTGCCACGCGCAAGGGCAGGTAGCAGAGATGCCCGGGGAGCCTGGGAGCTCCCACGTCAACTTCTGCTTTGGTTGCTGCTGACCTGGTTTCTGATGGGAACCAAGCAGAGAGCTTTCTCGCGCTCATAACAAGCAGCAGCGACATGCGCAGCCTGCAGAGCCGGAGCTGAGATGCAGAGGTTAACTGACGGGTCATTCCCAAATCCCGAGCCGCGCTCTGATTTGGCTGCAGAGTTGGCATCTCTCTGCCTTGCACCGAGGCCAGAAGGTCAGAACTGCCCCACAGTAGCCTTCTGGGGGCTGGGGCGGGTGGGGCAACGCGGGTCCTCTCTCTCTGCTCCCCAGACACAGAGATAATGCCACGCGCTTTGTTAATTAACACTTAAAGCTGATACAGACGAAAATAAACAAATGCGCACCCATTCTGGTTCCACTTCTCAGACCTCATCCTGAGACCGTAGCACAGTTTGTTTTACAGCTTCCCCTGGTCACGTGAGCGCCAGCATAATGAAACCTCTCTAATCTCTATTTTTCTAAAGTCTGTGTAGTTACAGATGGCTCTGTTTTGGTCTCTGGGTTTTATTCTTATTTTGCCACAATTTTAACCTTTTATGTATCTCTTTCGGTGAGATATTCTCACTGCTTCCTCACTGCTCAGAGGCTCTGAAAAGGCCTTTCATTTTCATGTTCCAAGCATCGGATCCCATTGCTTTCCAGAATATCGGGGGTTTTGTCAATCGCAGAAGCTGCGCAACCACTGTCACCGGAAGATGCTGACGCGTAGGGATGCCACTCCCCGCGCAGGGGAACGTTCTGATCTGCCAGCTCCATTTCCTAACAGGAGAGGTTGCAGAATGGAGGCCTAATTGTCAGAGCATCCGCAGTCAGCTGTGCCTGGCAGGCTGCGGAGGGCAGAGAAAGGGCTCCGGGGCCATCACCCTAGGGTGAGCTTGTGCTGGTGGGAAGGGAGAGGAGAGGAAGGAAGGGCATCCCACCAGTACTCAGGTTCTGAGAGAGGAAACATCGGGACTGGAGCTTCGCCTGCAGAGTCAGATTCAGAAAACAAGAGCCACGTACCACATACACCCAGCCCGCAAAGCACACGACTCAGTCCCATCAACCCGCCCTGTTCTAAGTGCCAGCTTCCAGCTACAGTGAGAGAACAGAGAAGTGTAACCAAGGCCAGAGCGTCCCCCATATGTCTGTTTGAGGGGAGCAGCTCCGAGGGGGGGGGGGGGCTTGCAAGAAGACTCTGCATTGTTCTCCGAGGCGCTCCGGCATGGCCAGGGTAGAATTCCATCTGCTGGGTTCGGCGTGGTTCAGTGAGCTGGGTCACTGGCCATGGCTCGCTAATTTCTGACTGTCTAAAAATTACAGTTAATGTGCTTTAAAAATCTTGAGCTGTGTGACAAGAACACCTTATTGCTTGTTGTTCCTTGCCCGTGGTTGATCCCTTCTGAGGAGGGGTGGCCTGGAGCTCCTTTCCTGAGATGGGGAATGGGGTCACTGGATCCCATATCAGGGGCTACGTGTGACTCTCCATAAGCCAGATGCAAAATCCGTTTTATAACCCTTTGCCCGCTCCTCTTCCTGCTAACTATTGGAGGCTGGATGACGATTTCTCACTCACTTGCTATGGATCTGGGACTTCCTCTCTGAAGTAGAGGAGGAGACGAGGATTGAGCTAGTACGCAGAGAAAATAGCACAGAAAAATAATAACAGGAGGGGAAAATCAGAATTCGTGTTCCAGTGGGAAGTTTGAAAGTCTCAAAGCACAGAATGCTCCAGGGAAGTAAGGATCCCTGGCTTTTGTCTTTTCAAGGAGGTGGCTTCTATGCAACTTCACAGGATGCAAACACTCCCCAGTGTCTCAGGGCCTGTGCTGCTTCTGTGGGAAATTAGAGAATTGTGTCCTAAACCTAAGGAAATTAGAGAATTGTGTCCCTGGATTTGCGGTGTTGTCCCGACCCGCGGGGCAACAACAGGGGCACACAGGAACCACCTAAGAGAATGAGACAAACAAGGAACGCGAAAGAATGGAGGCAAGACAAGGTTCTGATCAAGCCTCAATTTTATTCTCTGAAATGGCTGTATTTATACAGCAGAAACAAAGGGGGGCAGGGTTGCTTATGCAGAGGGGTCTTTGGCATCTGGCAACACAGGATTGGCTAACTGACAGGGAGGTGTAACAGTCCAAGGTGCAACATTCCAAGGCTGGGCTATCTAGGGGGGAGGATCAGGAAGGGGAAGTGGCAGGAAGATGCTAAGCAGGAAGATGCTAAGCTGCAGGTTAATCTTTATCTTCTGGCCAAGCCCTCAGGGCACCGCATAACTTCTGCTAGAAGGAACTTAATTCTATTTTCTTAAGACTGAGTTGCTCATCTCAACTCTGCTGGCTCCCAACACGGTGTGTTGGTTGTTCTATGTGTAACAAAATAAGCTTGCCACAAAACAAGGATCATTTTTGTTTGTTTGTTTGCTCTATTTTTAATTAAATAAATCTTTATTGTATTACATATGTCTCCTTCCCCTTCCCCTCACTGATCCCTTCTAGCCCACCCTGTCTACTCCAGGCCCTCACCATCCTCCTATCTGTGCCCATGGGTTACGCATATAAGCATACAGGTTCTTTGGTTGATCTCTTCCCATCTCTCCTACTCCCTCTCCTCCCTTCCCTCTGAGATTCCACAGTCTAAACAAGGACACTTCTTATCATGGGCATTATTAGGGGGAGGAAGAGATTGAGCTTTGAAGGAGATAGCTTTATAGACAAGGTGAGAAGTCGGGAATTAGAACGGGAAAGCGGCAGTGGGTTTTGTTCTGCCATGGTTTTTTGGTTAGCTTTGTTTTATCCTCTGTGTCACCCTTACATAGTAACACCACACCTTTCCCCTCCTGGCTGCTGGCTAGGTGGCCCTGGCTTCAAGGTCCCGCTAGATGTGCAGTGTGACAAACCGTCAGTGATGGACAAGAGCAGCAAGAGTTGAAAGCAACGCTGAAAGTTTTCAAACAGGAAGTGACACAGAACCGGACCCAGGACAGCTGCAAGTCGGAAAACAGCACTTCTTCCAAATACCGTTTTGGAGATAATAAATACATTGGAATTAGGGCCCTAGCTGGTGCATAACAGTAAAGAAGGTCCATGAAACCTTTAATGCTGATGGCATGTTTACCTTCTACTTACATGCCACTAGCTTAGAATTATTCATTCAAACTGCAATTTGGTTTTGGAAGGCTAGAAACAGGTGGGACCCGAGGGAGTTATCCTCTGGTTCTTCCTGGCACTGGGGCCTTTCCGAAGCAAGGCAAGCCAAATTCCTTTTTCATCCACTAAACATCAAAGCTCATGAGAGCTGCCCAGGGAGGCACTCCTCCTTCTGACTTGTTAGAAACATGATAGAAAATGAAAAAGCACACAGCGATTTGAGGATGTGAGCTCAGTCTTTCGGGGGACTGCCCCCACCTCTGGGTCTCCTTCGCACAGTTTCCACAGCTGTCAGCTTGGGAGGGCGAGCCGAAATGCCCCCAGTGACAGCCCATCAACCTGTGAACTACACACAATGTGGTTTCTTTTCCAGCCAATTGCTTTCCACAGCCCCATCTTCTTTCTTCTTCCTCTTTCTCCTCCTCCTCCTCCTCCTCCTCCTCCTCCTCCTCCTCCTCCTCCTCCACTTCTACTCTTCCTCTTCTTCTCCTTCTTCTTCTCTCACCCAAGAATATGTTTTTTTTTTAAAGTGTTTTTAGAGAGAAAGGAAGGGAGAGAAAGAGAAAGAGAATCATGGATGTGACAGAGAAACATTGATTAGTTGCTTCCTGTATGCACCCTGACCGGAGGGCGGGGTGGGGATTGAGCCCAAAACCTGGGTAGGTGCCTGACTGAGAACTGAACCTCACCAGTCAGTGCATGGGATGATGCTCTAACCAACTGAACCACCTGACCAGGACTCTAATTCCCTCTTAACTAGTCTCCCTTGCTCCACTCTGGACTTATCTAACCTATGTTCCATCATGGTGATCTTTCTCAAACATGAATGTGATGAAATTTTCCCTCTGCTTACAAGTCTCTGTATCTCCCCACTGTCCATGGGGTAATGCACACTTTCCTTAGCAGACACGCATCTCTCCATTATAATATGATTAGACATTTCTTTCCAGACTTATTTCCATTTGTTGAGTTTTTGCTCATCCTTCAAAGCTTAGCCTAAATATCTCCCATTTTGAACTTCTCTGATTACTCTTCCATCCTCTGCCACACCTTGGACCCCCCCATCGGAGCAGCTGTCTGGGGATATCATAAAGATAACGTTCCGTCTGTGCTTGGTGCTCCCACCACTGTGGGAAACAAGCCAGCTAGCAGGTACTGAAAAGCTCGGGATGCCAGACACTGCGCGTTGAATCTCACAGTAAGCATGTAAACTGAGTTCTATTATACTTTATCACATGCGGAGACCAGGTCTCAGACATGTGAGCTTTGCTTAAAGCCACACAGCCTGTATGCTGTAGAGACAGTACTAAAACTTGACTCTAACCTTCAAAAATTGGGCTTTTTTCCTATCATTACATTATGTAGCTTCATTATTTTTAAAAATGGTATTCATTATTTAAAGTTTTAATTTGATGATACTCCTTTAATTTTACATGGTTTATAAACTAGTCTTCTGAAGGTGAGATTATGGATGTGATGGGAAGAAGTAATGCTAACATGTACTGAGTATTTTCTCTTCGTCTGATGTGTATGTGTGTGTGTCACTTCTGTCTACATACATACATATGTACAATTGTCTGCGTGTATGTATATTTACTAGATACCATCTAACATTTTTGAGAATTTATGCGAAACTGATCTTCATCTTTTTCATTATGATAAAAACAGAGAAGCTATCCTTCCCTAGAGAGAGTCGATGACTAAAATTGAGCTGGGCCACCCTAGCTGGTTTGGTTCAATGGATAGAGCGTCGGCCTGCAGATCAAAGGGTCCTGGGTTTGATTCTGGTCAAGGGCACGTACCTTGGTTACAGGCTCCTACCTGACCCGGGCCCTGGTCAGAGAGTGTGCAGGAGGCAACCCATGGATGTGTTTCTCTCACATTGATCTTTCTCTCTGTCTTTCCTTTTCTCTTCCACTCTCTCTAAAAATCAATGGGAAAATATCCTTGGGTGAGGATTATAAACTAATAATAGATAGATAGATAGATAGATAGATAGATAGATAGATAGATAGATAGAAAGATAGATAAAATTGAGCAGGGCCAGTACGTGGCAAAGCCTCCCTCCCACTCTGGCTTTCCGGACCAGCCCTGGTGCCCAGGCCGGCCCTGGCGCTGGGCATTGCCTCCTTGAGAGCTGTCTCCCACAGATGGTGCTCCTGCCGGGGGTGGTCGGGGAAGGTCACCTCTGCAGTCAGCAGCACACACTCCCCGGCGACAGTCTCGCTGGATTCCGGTTTCAGGTTCTAATCTCAGCTGGTTTGCAGAACTGAGATGAGCTGATGAGGACTGAAACCCTTCCGCCAGGATGTGTGCTAGCTCCACCAGTTTTCTCACTGCCTCATCTGGAAAGATGCCTGTCGGAGGAACTCAGTCAGGCATCTGCCATTGGTCCCTTCCCCCTACTGGAATCACTGTCTTAGTTAATTGAGGTGATACTTTTTCCTCTTATGTTTAGCTTAACATTCTAAAACATTTACATGGAAATTATATGAATATGTTATCTGGAAGGACTACATATGAACATAAACTCACAGAGGGCAGAGTGGAAACCCAGAAGACATTTTGGGTAATTTATGGCAACCTGGAGGTCTGATTTAAAAAGGTCGAGTCCGATGCTTGGAAATAGGTAACTAGTTGGGGTCCCTATCATCACTGCATCTTCTTCCATTCTGGAAATACCCCCAAAACTAGAATGAACACATAGCTATAACGTAATGGGTCTTAGAATATTATAATGGGTGTGTGGAGTGTGTGTGAATGCATGTGTATATGAAGATAATGTAAAACACAGAATGTCTATGATGGATTGCAGTTGCCTGGCATAAGTACACTGGCTGTCCAGCTCCTACACACACGGTTTTTGAAAGATCACTAAAATAGGGAAGCCAGTGAGAAGTGTCACAATAGAGTCAGTGTCACAATGGGCCCTTCTCTTCAGTAAATAGCCCCTTCTTTTGTTCCTCTCTCCCATAAACTGTCTAGCCAGGTGGGGAAAGTGAAGAAGGGTGTAAGAGAGATCAGTAAGAATAACGGTTGAGCAGCCTGGCTGGAGTGGCTCAACTGGTAGAAGCACCCTCCCAAGCACGAAAAGATCTCGGGTTCGATTCCTGGGCAGGGCACATACCCAGGTTGTGGTTCGATCCCTAGTCCTAGAATGTGCGTGAGGCAACTGATTGATGTTTCTCTCTCTTTATAAAAAAAATCAATAAAAATTAGTTTAAATTATAAAAAATTAAAAGGTTGAACAAGCCTGGCATTTGAAAGCAGTCTAATGGTGGCAGTGGATGGTGGGGTGAGTGAGGCAGGAAGCTATAGCCAGAAGAAACTCAGGAAGATAGAAGGAGAAGCCCATGCTGAACTAGGACCAATCTAAAAGTATCTAATAAATGTATAGATGCTGAGAGCAAACCCACATGAAAACAAATGTTTTATAAAATGGCAGGTGGGGAAGGAAGGTACTGAGAGCAAGTGTCTGGCAAAGGCAATAGAAATAGAGGGAAAAGAGAGAGATGGGCCAACACAGATATTCTGTCTTTTAGTTCAAAGTTAATGTTGTGGGCACATTTGATTGTATTCTTTAAAAAAGAATACTCTGTTTTTGAGGATTAGCTTTGGGATAAAAAACAACAACACTCCTATCAATCGTTATCACTACTGTCAGAAGCCCTGTGAAGTTCTTTGCTGGGTCAGAATCTCCTATGTTTATTTCTATGAGTGCTCTTTGTTCACAATAACACACCCCATAGAATCCCTGGAATGAGGTGAGCAGCTTGACCCTTAGATGACAGATACCCACAACGACACACCCAAACCATGCTACTTGTTCAAGGTCATGCAGAGATCAACCAAAGAGCTTGTATGCATAAAAGCAGGTGGTGGAGGCCTGCGGCAGGGGTCAGGATGGGCTATAAGGGGTCAATGGGAGAAAAAGGGGTACATATGTAACACTTTCAACAATAAAGATTAAAAAAAACTAAATCAAAGTCTGCAAGGAGCAAGGTAATCAAAGGTAGGGGTGTCATATCCTGAAAGAAGATTCAAGCTCATTTCCCTGTCAGTCTCTTTAAATATCCTGAGAGTGAAACCTGATAAGGTTCCTTCGTAAGGGTTTTGTTTATTTGTTTTTCATAGATTTTATTCTTTGTCCTTGACAAAGAGAAGAAAGGGGTAGGTGTGGCCTTCTCTGTGCAGCTGCAGATACGACCTGCCCAGGACCAGCCGAAAGGACAGTTCTTTCATGACGGGGAAGGAGGAGTTTGGCAGCTTCTGGAAATAGATGCCCGCGCCCCTTTTCCTGTCTGGGAACTGGATGAAAATGCCAGTGAATATCCCAAAGGTCAGAATTTCAGAACTGCTGCCGCCACTGTATTGTCACCGGGTATGAATAGCTCTCTCACTCGCTCCCTTTTCTTAAGAGGCCTAGTCATGTCCGGGGGAATGCCAGGTGCATTCTTCTTAATGTCTGAGCACAAGTTACATATAACCACCTAACAACACAACGCTGCCTCTTTAATGCTAATCTATGCCTTGCAATCTATGAGATACATGTAGAGCCACTGGTGTGTATCAAGAGAGCAAAATCAGATTCTGAAAATATCTGAAAGGATGCACTAGAGTGTACATAATAATGTATTTTAATCTGCCAGGCCTTAAAATTAATCATGAATTCCCACAGAGATTTTAATAATTTTGAGATGATGTTTTTTTGCTTTTCTTTTCTATTTTTTTTTTTAATAGAATAATATTCTTGGACAGAGTTTTCTAAATGCAGCAAGATGAAAAAAAGTCGATGGGGGATGGGGAGGCAGGGATGTCTCACTTGCCATGATTTAAGGGAAATCTTTACGGGAGGGTATGTTTTCTGTGCTTCCAACCAAAAAGCAAGATAGGCATTTCAGAGGAAGGATTTTCACTCCCTTGAGCGGGTAGGAGTTCGTTATGGGCTGTCATGTGCAAGTAGTAGGTAGAAGGGCCATCCCGGAGGAAAGAGGCCCGCTCTGGCGAGAAGGTGGACACTCTACAACCTTAGGGAACCTGCAGTCATCAGTTCTCAGAGCTGCATGGGAGGAAAACTTTGGTCATCAAACTGCACTAGTGTCATTGATGCTTGGCCCACGTGGCACCAATGGCTAAGCATTGACCTATCAACCAGGAGGTCACTGTTCAATTCCAGGTCAGGGCACATGTCTAGGTTGCAGGATCGATCTCCACTCAGAGGAGTGCAGGAAGCAGCCAATCAGTGATTCTCTCTCATCATTGATGTTTCCATCTCTCTCTCTCTCTCTCTCTCTCTCTCTCTCTCTCTCTCTCTCTCTCTCAGTGACAGAGATACCTGTTTCTGATTTAGCACTGTCCTGTACTTTCCAAGAGGGCTGGTCATGTCTGCCCCTCTGATCTCTCCAAGATGCTGAGACTATCACCCTTCAGGCTCTTCTAACTTGATCCCACACTATGTATCACTTGTCTGGTGGATGGTGAACTCAAAACCAAAGATACCAACTCTAGCTTACCCTCCACTTTCTTAACCCACTTCCCACCTTTCTCACTCCCAGTGATCAGTCACAGTTATTGCCTCAGGGGATGCCCACTGACGGAGTTCAATAAAACAACAGACACAGAAGTACAATAAGTAACCAAGTAAAAAGCACTGAGATCATGGTTCGTTTGGTTGTTGCTGGGGTGGGGGCTGTGGTGGGAGGGTTATGAGATGGGAGAGCAGAGAGGGGATGGACCGGAGAGCAGCCCAGGCTGCAACCCAGGCCTAGCCCTTTAGGAAGCCTCTGTGGCCCCAGGCAAAGGCAGTGGAAACAAAGGAATGGCTGCAACAACTCTACAGATGTCCCAGAGCAGCAGGTGTCCCCCTCAGGAGCACTGGGGAGAGTGGAGGGGGAGGTTTCTGTGCTTCCTGAGAGGGCTAGTGGACCCCACCAGGAGAGCTAGGGGACTCCAAGGGGCTCTGGGGTTGAGATGTGGGGTGCGCTTTCCGAGGAGGAGCATGGCCATGTGGGGACCAAACTATCTCCACAGAACAAAGTAGGAGCAGAACGGCCAGACAGGGTGGAAGAGTGACTTCTCATTGGGGCTTGCAGTGAAGGAGGATACCTGACTCCTTATAATCCCTCCTCCCTGCCCTCCAAACACATGCTGCTCTAGGGAGGAGGGTGAGATGATAGGCCTACATGTGGACCCGGCTTGCCCCAAAGAGACAGGCAGCCCTGAGGTGCCCGAAAATAAGCCCCGAGTGGACCTGAGCTGAGCAAAAGCACATCTCCTTAGCTAAGTGAAAGGTGGGGTTTGGTGGGGCTTTTATGGACACATATACATTTTTTAAAATCCTTGAGTATTTGCTTGGGACATATCCAACCCATGGCACGAAGTTCTCAATACTTAGCATGTTTACTGTTTCATAGGCACCTTGTAAATGTCCTTTCATTGTGGAAATGGAAGAAAAACAACCTGGTCTCTCCGAAACCAACCAACCACAACACAGCGCAGCAAGGAAAATCCTCAGTAACAAGCATGTGAGTGTCAAGTTCAATGCTCGCCTCTCAGATTCGAAAAGCATTCCTAGGAGAGGGTTTACCCCCCAATGCCCACCCACCACCTGGCATCAGGAAAATGGAAAAAGTGTTTGCACTGAGCTTGTCCGAGAAATGGGGGTACTGCTGTGGGACGCTGCCCGCAGAAGGTGAGACGGGAACTTCTGGAGACCTCTAAGAAGGGGACAGAGGAGACTCCAGCTGAGCATCGTGAACATGGTCCTGCTTGGAAAGAGGGGAACAGTGATTTCTTGATCTCCTTCTCAAGGACCATCCCTTCGGCTCTGGGATATAACTTGAACCTAATCACAGGCCAGTGTGTCATCCTGGTTATGAACACTCACAACAGCTATTTTAGAACCAAGCTGCGGTTTCCACTGAACACGTGATTTTAATTTTTGATCAATATTGTGTGTTTGGTAGCAGATCTGACATATAAAGCGAAAAATGCCACATGCCCTGTAGGGAGCCCTTTATTTCTAGTGACATATATTGGAGTTATTCTTCTTTGTTCGTATGATTTACCTTCAAAAATCTATTGAATGTGTCCCCAGAGAAGCGCAGACAGCTGTGTTAATAATCGGATTGGTATTCGGGTGGAATGGAGTGGGAGAGAATTGAAAGAACCGGCGGGGAATATTGTCCCTGGAATCCCTGGTTCCACCAGCCTGCATATAATAGTTAATGTGCAGCAGAACAGCTAGAGTTTGCAGAATAAAGTCAGCTATTCCATTCTCATATGTGCTGATCTTTTATCTCCTTCTGAACTCCGAGAGTCCTGAGACGACCCCAGAGGTGGCACAATATGCTACTGGGCCCACAGATGGCAGGGTTACGCTATTGTCTCTCTCCATCAGGGGCACTGGACTGTACACAGACCATTGGCCTGTCTGGGGTCCAGGACTGCCCTTGGCAGAACTGGCACTCGGATCTCCAAGTTCTGCTCCTGACCCAGGATTTCTGTGCTCTCAGAAATTGCTGATGAACTGAGGTAGCTTTGGCCTGACCCTCACTGGCAATTCCTCTGCTGTAAGAAGCCCACAGAAGCACTGGAGGGCTCACATCTTTAGGTGTAGCATGGGAATATAAAGTGGTAGAGTAAAAGCCTATTTTAATATCTTTTGCTTATGAGATTCTTATTAGGATATGCATACCACCCACGATGATCTGGGTCCTATATTGCACTTTTAGACCATATATATATATATATATATATATATATATATATATATATATATATATATATATGGTCTAAAAGTGCAATATAGGACCCAGATCATATATATATATGATCTGGGTCCTATATTGCAGTTTTTGACCGTGTGTGTGTGTGTGTGTGTGTGTGTGTGTCTGTGTGTGTGCGTGTTAGAGGCCCGGTGCATGAAATTCATGGGGGTTCGGGGGAGGTGTCTGTCAGCCCAGCCTGAACCCTCTCCAATCTGGGACCACTCGAGGAATGTCCAACTGCCCATTTAGGCCCGATCCCAGTGGGATCGGGCCTAAACTGGCAGTAAGACATCCCTCTCACAATCCAGGACTCCTCACTCCCAACTGCTTGTCTGCCTGCCATCCTGATTGCCCCTAACTGCTTCTGCCCGCCAGCCTGATCACTCCCTAACCACTTCCCTGCCAGCTTGATTGATGCCTAACTGCTTCCCTGCCAGCCTGATTGCCCCTAACTGCCCTCCCCTGCAGGCTTGATTGCCCCAACAGCCCTCCCTTATAAGTCTGGTCCCTTCCAACTGCCTTCCCCTGCTGACCACCTTGTGGCAGCCATCTTGTGTCCACATGGGGGAAGCCATCTTTGATGACACGGGGGCAGCCATCTTGTGTGTTGGAGTGATGGTCAATTTGCATATTACTCTTTTATTAGATATGATGATTTTACTTAGTGCTTAACACAGTACCTGTGAGGCAGATATGATGCCCACTGTACAGATAAGAAAGCAGATCTGGAAAGGTGAAATAACGGGCTCACCATCTGCAGATAGTGAAGAGCAGAGCAGAGATCTGAAATAGGTGTGTGCATGTCCCAGCCTATGCTTTCTTTCCATGATAAGGCTTTCCCAGTGTAGGAGCTGCTCGCTGGTATCTGCTAGCTTCTAGCAGAGTGGTAGGGTTTAGTGGTGGCCTGAGGAAACTGATAACTAACTTTGTGAAGTAGCATTAGCAATCGTGTGCCTGGTTAACTTTTATGGAGATCTTCCCGTTCTGGTGAGCAACAGTGAGACTTGCTCCATCGAGGCAAAGAATATGTCAAGATGTGTCCATTGCACAGCAGGACTGGGGAAGAGTTAGAAAAGAAACCCTGGCCACAGTCTCCTGCTCACTAACCATCTTCCATGTATAATGTCTGAAAGGTGGTCCCCTTACATTTGCCTCTGTCGGCCTAGGTCATTGTGTGGGAGCAACTCATTTTTCCAGGTATGCCTCAGCATTTCTCAGCCACCTTCAAAATCCAACCCTGTAATATTTTAATTGAACCATATCACTGGTGTTCCTAATGTGGAAATGGATTTTACACAGCTGTTTACACTAATGTGTGTTAAAATTCCTAATTACCGCCGCTATCACAGCCAGGCTCAATAGTCTTGCCAGCTCTTAAACATATAGTCATGTCTTAATCAAACACAAACATCAATGAGCATCCTAGATTCCTGCAATTTGTAAACTGGATTAAGGGCAATAAATTCGACCCTTCAAACAAGAACACAGCATTTTGCATATTTCATGCTAAGATGCTTATCTGTTTGTTTTGTTATTATTTCCCAGGTTTTCAACAATGCTTGTTGATAAAAGAGGTCAGGACGTAAGACTAGGCGGGTGCGTAATGTGGGACTGAGAGAAAGCCTTCAGAAGCCTAAAAATGACTGTCTGTACTGTGTCCATGATAACATTTTCTATTTAGAAACTTGCATTCAATTGTTTGCTGATGATGCTTTAGACCAGTGGTTGGCAAACTGTGGCTCATGAGCCACATGTAACTCTTTGGCCCCTTGAGTGTGGCTCTTCCACAAAATACCACATGCAGGCATGCATGTACAGTGCAATTAAAACTTCATGGCCCACACACAGAAGTTGGTTTTTGACTTTCAAAAAAATTTCAATCATTGTACTGTTGATATTTGTCTCTGTTGACTAATGAGTTTGCTGACCACTGCTTTAGCCAACTGGGTAAACTTGAACACAGACAATAGTATGCTGATGGCTTAGGGTGAGAGGTAGGTTAGAAGGGGTCAGTGAGGAATACAAAGGGGACATATGTAACCCACACACATGTGTGTGTATGCACACTAGTCATCCATGCACCCTGTCATTGTTCCCAGGTATCCTTATTCCAATGAACACATGAAAAGCCCAGGTGAGAGCAGAGAGAGAAAAGCAAGAATATTTAGGTCTTCTTTCCACCCTTCCTTTGGGTTGGAAGGCAGGAGGTTATTATTGAGAGGAAAACCAAACACACTATTTGCAGAATTTCTCTCCCAAGAGAATGGCCAGAAGTCCCACACACTTGCTAAAACTCTGCTACTGACCCACAAACACGTCTAGGCCATGATTCATCTGTGCTGCCAATCATTCAAAATCTAGGCCTATTGGGAGAAACCAAGATGGCAGCATATGTAAACACCTGAACTGCTGCCTCACACAACAATTTCAAAACTACAACTAAAACACAAAATGAACATCATACAGAACCACAGGAAGGCTGGCTGAAATTCTTCAACTAGAAGGAAAGAGAAAAGCATAAAGACTCAGAGGAGCTGCAGAAGTAAAGGCAGAGGTATGGAGGCATGCAGGTGCAGAGAGGGCTGGCAACTGAGTACTCGGTTGGCTTTTTCAATCAGGAGGGAGACAAAAGCTCCTGACTTCTTTGAACTCGTTCCAGGAGAGACTGGGGACCCAGAAACTGGACTGTCTGGCAGTGGGCAGTACTTGAGGGTGGCCATCTCTCGGAATTGCTTGTAGTGATTACCAAGGACACTGAGATCTGGTGGGCCTCTTAGGGCAGGGCTGATAGGAAGCCATTCCTGTTTGCTCTGCCCTGAGATTCCACCCCATCCTAGCTGTGCACAGAGCCTTTTGCATATGAATGACCTGGTCCTTTGAAATCTAAACTTACCTAACAAACTGCAGTTGAGTCAATGAGATCAAGAACATCCAAAAGAAGGCCTAAGGCCCTGCAGAAGCTTGCATTGCTTCACAGCTGGGTCTCATCTGGGCACCTCCAAAATCCAAACAAAGAAGAGGAATCTATAGATCTCTCCTTACCCCTGCTGGGTGGCCTCAGGCAGAGGCCAAATTAGTACCTCCTGGAGATCCAGTGTACCCCATGGTCAGAGTGGGACCATCCAGATTACAACTCCTCAGATCCATAAGGGACACACTCAGGGGGCAGACTCAGTGAACAACAAAGCCCCACTGAAGCAAGTCTGGCCTCATAAGGGTGTCTCAAGCACAGAAGCTCTTCCATCATAGACACAGCTGATCCTCATAGCCAATTGGCCTAGAGGTCAATTCCTCCCAGGGATACCAACAAAAATCAAGGCTTAACTACAACAAGATTGTGCACACAGCCCACAAAGGGGTGCACCAAGAGTGTCCACCTCAGGTAACTCAGGAGGCTGAGCCTCTATAGGACACCTAGCACACAAAGCTACTCTATCAACTCAGGGAAGCAGCCAAAACTTGGAGTCAAAGAAACAGGTCACAAATGAAAGAAATGGAGGAAAGCAAATGACAGGATATAAAGTTCAAAACCACGGTTATAAGGTTTTTCAAGAATGTTCTAGAAAAGGCCGGTAAATTTAGTGAGACCCTTGAGGATATGAAAAAGGACCAACTAGAAATTAAGTATACACTGACTGAAATAAAAAATAATATACAGAAACCCTAACAGCAGATTAGAGGACCACAAGAATCAAGTCAAAGATCTGAAATTCAAAGAAGCAAAAAACACACAACCAGAAAATCAAAAAGAAAAAAAGAATCCAAAAATATGAAGATAGTGTAAGGAGCCTCTGGGACAACTTCACGTATACCAACATCCAAATTATGGGGGTGCCAGAAGAAGAGAGAGAGCAAGATACTGAAAACCTATTTGAAAAAATAATGACAGAAAACTTCCCCCACCTGGTGAAAGAAATAGACTTACAAGTCCTGGAAGTGCAGAGACCTCCAAACAAAAGGAATCCAAAGAGGACCACACCAAGACACATCATAATTAAAATACCAAGAGCAAAAGACAAAGAGAGAATATTAAAAGCAGCAAGAGAAAAACAGTTAGTTACCTACAAGGGAGCACCCATATGATTGTTGGCTGATTCCTCAACAGAAACTATGCAAGCCAGATGGGAGTGGCAAGAAATATTCAAAGTGTTGAATAGTCAGAACCTACAACCAAGTTTACTCCACCCAGCAAAGCTATCATTCAGAACTGAAGGTCACATAAATAGCTTCACAGATAAGAAAAAGCTAAAGGAGTTTATCACTGCCAAACCAGTATTATATGAAATGCTGAAAGATATTCTTTAAGAAGAGGAAGAAGAAGAAAAAAGGTAAAGATAAAAATTATCTTTGCAACAAATACATATCTATCAACAAGCGAACCTAAAAATCAAGGGAATAAAAAAATCTGATGAACAGAATAAACTGGTGAATATAATAGAATCAGGGGCGTAGAAAGGGAGTGGATGGACAATCCTTGGGGTTAAAAGGGTATAGGGGGTGCAGAAAGAAACTGGACAAAAATCGTACACCTATGGATGAGGACAGTGGGGCGGGGTAAGGGCAGAGGGTGGAGTGGGAACTGGGTGGAGGAAAAAGAGAAACAATTGTAATAATCTGAACAATAAAGATTTATTAAAGTAAAAAATAAAATAAAAACAAACAAAACAAAAATACCTAGGCCTATTACACGCAAATAGATATGATTATATAATCACCAAGGAATACCCAGTAACTGCTCATAGAGCTCTGCACAGGCTCTCTATTCTGAAGAAAACAGAACTATAGGAAAAGGCCCTAAGGGAGAGTGACTCTCATGGACTGAATCCAACAGGCACACCTCTTTGAAGAAAGACATCACTCAGCTGTGAAAGATCACCATGACCCCTACTTTACATTCCATCAAAACACTGTTAAGTCCATCAGCCTAGTTACCCTTTAGCCTTGTGTGGGCACTGAATCAAAGCTATTGAAAGATCAGAATGAATACAAAATCTTTATGTCCGGATTATCATTCCCTTACAATGACAAATCCTGCAAGTCACTGGCCAAAAAAAGAACAAAATTCTCTGCTGTTTTTGAGTTAAACAGTGCTGTTAGAGTTAGTCTGCCATTCTAATAAATAATGCTACCACATAAATGGCTGGATATAATGAAAGGTGCTTTCTTACCCATATCAGGCCATTCGATCTGGAGAATTGGTCCTTCGCTCATCTATGCAGTCATCCAAGGACCCAGGATTTTTCTCATCCTGAGATTCATCTACATCCCCGTCCTCTGAGCATTTCTCACTGCACCTAAGAAACAAAAAGAAACAAGGCCTTCCGGTGATCTTGGAAGTAGCTTGGGTTGTAGCAGGAAAGAACAAGTGTGTTGGGGAAATTGAGACAAGAAAATTAAACAAGGCCAAACAATTTGGACAACTTGCACCTTGCTAGTGAATCACCAAG
The DNA here is from genome assembly GCF_964339955.1 of Pipistrellus hanaki. NCBI lineage: Eukaryota > Metazoa > Chordata > Mammalia > Chiroptera > Vespertilionidae > Pipistrellus > Pipistrellus hanaki. The sequence continues at coordinate 68,300,531 of NC_140508.1, forward strand.
ACCTTAGCTTCCCTAACCAAGGACACTTGAGAACAAATGGTTTATACTTCCCCATCCTGTTCAGAAAATACATTGCTTGAATCACCCTGGGCTAGGAAATAGAGAACAAAACCCCAAGAAATGCCATTTGTGCCAGCTAAACCCAAGAACAGATGAAGTTGGGAACAAGCAACAGAACCCCCATTAAAGCCAGACAGACCCAAGATAAAGTAGAACAGACCAAAGAATAACTTAGCTCATTTTGATGCATCAGCATATTAAAAATGCATATGTAAAGCTGATGGATATTCTGCTGAAACCCTTCCCTGAGAATATTCCCCCAGGGGAAATCCTATATAATGAATAGGTAATATGCAAATTTGACCATCACTCCAACACACAACATGGCCGCCTCCATGTGGTCAAAGATGACTGCCTAAATGGGCAGTCAGACATCCCTTGAGGGGTCCCATGTTGGAGAGGGTGCAGGCTGGGCTGAGGGACACCCTGCCATCCCCATCATTCACGAATTTCATGCACTGAGCCTCTAGTGAAAGAATAACAGCCCTCAGGACACAGACACAGGGTGGGCTTGCTCTAGAGCACACCCATGCCCCTTCTTAGGCATTAACTTTTCATTTTTTCCTTAACTCTGAGACTTACAACCAGGGGATCAGGGGCAGCGGCAGCTTGACCTGGGCTCACCCCCTGATCCGGTCTCCAAGGGCCCCTTTTTCTCCGACTTCCCAGTGAGCTAACAGCAGCCCCGCCCAGGCTCACTTCTTTCCTATCACATGTTTAGGGAGCCAAAGCAGAATACCCTCCAGGCTCTCGTCCAGCTTCTTCTACGCTAAGACCTTCCTTTATGTCACTGACTCCAGCTTTAATAAACATCCTCTCAAACCCACCTGGACTCCTACTGTGAAATCTTTTCCCACTGCAGACCAGCTCCTGGATGGTCCCTGTCTGGTAACAAGGTCACTTCCATTTACATCCGTGGTGAGAACTTAAGTCATATGATCATACTAAGAGGCTAATGGAATGAATGCTCAGGAAGAAGAGAAGGTGGGGTGTGGATGAGATGACACCACCTCTGCTAAGTAAGGACTAGAAATGTAGGGCCTCACTGAACAAAGAGATAACACCAGGAGCCCTCATTTTCTTCATGAACCTTTACACTTAGAATCCCATCTCCAAAAACAAGAACTCATGTTTCATCTCTTCTGGAAGATGCTTTACTCTGGGCATGCAGACCATTTCCCCTCACAGGAGGCTATCTCCTATTTTTGGTATTGTCCCAGGGCTCTGGTTCTGCTTTGGTGCTGTGGGTGGACCAAAGGTGAGGGCCCCTCTTATTGTCACCCAGCTCAGGTTCCTGGCTGGCCTTTGAATAACCAGACCACTGCTGGGACAACCACCACGGAGGCAGTGAGATGTAAGCACCCAGCAATGCGGTGGTGGTGAATGTCTCAGCCTGAGGATGCAGAGAAGAAGGGTGCTCGTGTGTTAGAATCATCTAAGAATACTTTCCATATGTGCATGCTGGTTTCAGGGTGGTCAGCGTCAGGGCTACGTTTCTAAGAGAGGGAAGTGAGAAGTCTCCAAAAACATTCACATTGGGGGTTAACAATTCCACGTGTGAATTTTAGGACACAGTTCAGTCTGTAACATTCATAATATATAAAGATCTCAAGCAACACATACTACCTGTTGGCTTAAAACCCTATGGTTTCAAATGTCCTTGAATTTTCTAACACACACACACACACACACACACACACACACACACACAAATATCCAGTGACAACTGGACTCAGGATTCCAGTTAAGAAGGTTGGTAAATTGGTAAATTGAAACTTATGTAAAATTTAGATGCATTTAATTTCAGTATATTGAGCTGTGCCTTTTCTACTTTAAAGGAATATTTCAAGTTTAGAACTGGGTAATATGGATGAGTCAGGCAAGTTTTCCCCTGTTCTCTCTACTCCGTTGCTACATACTATTCTTACAGCACCTCTTTGCTTCTCAATGTCTTTCCACAAATGTGCTGTTCATCTTACGGCTACCAGACTCCTAGCTCTAAGCCCCATCAACATGTATGTGTCCTCGGTCTCATTCTTCTAAGTCCCGGCTCTGGGGAACTGGCAACTAACTAATGTGATAAACAATTCAGATACGAGGAAAGGTGGAAGGTGAGTATGTTTAAGCCAGAGCCCTTCCTATGTTTGCACTGATGATAACCCACAGCTCTGATCCAGAGGGACTGGACACTTTCCTTGTAGGAACTCCATTGTCCACGAACCTTGCATTTCCTTGGGCTGGTGAGTGAAGGAGGCCCTCGGAGTGCACTCTCTAGTCAGACCTGCTCCCCGTGTGTAGAAATCAGTCTTGCGTTTTCCCTCCAAAGAGCTGACCCGTGCAGTGATGTCCTTAGGAACACACCATCCATTTCAAATGAGAACATTCCGTTATGATCTACAGGGCACGGTTTCTCACAAATGCGTTTTTTAAAAAATCTTTGTGTTCCCCCTTTTCTTAACTCTTTCGTGATCTAATACCTAGAAACTATGAGACATGAGATGGTTGGAAATGTGTCCTGTTCAGCTTTATATTTTTAATGCCTCATGCATTAGGAATGTAGTTGGTACGCAGTAAATAGTTGGTGAATATATTCATGCCCTTCTCAAGTTTTGTTTTTAGTTTTCATTTTCATTATCACAACTTTAAAAATGTGCAACCCAAACAGAGAAAAGACTGAACCGGATTTGGTGAGCAGATTTGGATTCCATCAATTGATTCTAGTACCATACCTTTTCCCAACTCCAAATATCTAAACCAGTGGTGGGCAAACTGTGGCTCACGAGCCACATGCGGCTCTTTGGCCCCTTGAGTGTGGCTCTTCCACAAAATACCACAGCCTGGGCGAGTCTATTTTGAAGAAGTGACATTAGAAGAAGTTTAAGTTTAAAAAAATGTGGCTCTCCAAAGATGTCAATGTTCTACTGCTGATATTTGGCTCTGTTGACTAATGAGTTTTTCGACTACTAGTCTAAGCTATTAGGGTTAAACTCATGCTATTTGAGTCACATTACTTTTGAATGGCATTATTATTATTGTTTATCACTGCCTCAGCTTTTACAATATGCTTGGTGCTTCAGGAGACATTAAAAAGACACAGTTCTTGCCTTGGGGCTTATGCTCAGATAGGCAAACACACACAATGTATTTAAGAAGAGGTAGACTGATTGCAGAGAGCAATTTCCCAGGTATTTGTATTTCTGCTTTGGGTTCCTTTGTCTTTTAACCAGCTGTGGGCTAAAGAAGTCTTCAAACTTCCCTGCGAGCTGGGCCTCGGTGAGGACAATTCAGCAGCAGATACGAGCCTTGCCCTGCAGAAGCCAGGGCCGAGGGGCCCGACAACCAAATTTTGGGGATCTCTCTCCGTGTCCTTGAGTTGTTCTCTCCCCTCCTGTCTCTCTCGACAATGCAAGCTGCCTGTGGCTTCCTCACTGGGAACCAAATCATTAATTTAAAAATGGATCACCGAATTTTATGGCTCCTGTTCAAGCATTAGGCCGGTTCTATCCTATCAAATAGTGTTTCAGAGATTGACTAGTTCTCCTGACAGACTGAGACACTGATTTGCATCAAATTTCGGAAAACTTTTATTCCAAGGAGATGTTGCCCTCGAGTTTAATTTTCAAAAATCTGCTTTATAAGCTGAAATGAATACAAATGCAGCTCATAATTTTTATTCTTTTGTGGGTGAATATTTAAAAACAAAACAAACCTCTTATGCAGTTATACGGCAGAAATAAGTGTCTATTTGTGTAAGATCCTTAGTGTTTATGGAATATATTTGTGTGTGCATGAGTGTGTGTAGAAAGCACCTTCACCCTTGAAATCTAGATACTGTGTATATTCTTTATCACAGGAGATCAAACTCTGCTTCCAGGAGTGAGCCAGGGCAACACGGTACGTGTCACATGTAAAGTACAGAAGGAACATAGTCTGTACATGGTAAAGCCGAAACATCCGCCAGCATCCAGGGGGGGCAATATCTTCCGTGTGCAGGGAGAGCCGGCTCCATTGCATCATTTCATCACCAGCAGCCCCCCGCTCTAGGAGCACAGAACGGTTCCTCCCAGGTCTCCATGCGTGAAAGGATGAGAGCCCCAGAGCCATGCATATTTAGGCCTCGGTTTCTGAAGTTCCTGCTTAATTCCAGTTCGCATCGCAGGCAGGCGCGTGGTGTGCCCGTCCAGATGGCCCGCACAAATGCTCGGTCGTACTTCACTCCCTCTTTGCATGTCAAGCATCTCTGGGACTACATACATCACCAATTAGCATCTTATATGCATTGGAAAGGAATGGTTCCGCGACTTTTTCGACAGTTTTCTTTGATAACATTTGCATGATGTGATGTTCTTCTCTTACAAAAATCAAGGATGCGGTTGCGGAATTTTCCTACCATCCCCACCCTCCCTTCAAACATTCTCCTTCTGCAGCACCGTCCCATGTGCGCTTCAGGGAAACGTCTGTAGTGTGACATTCCTGGGACGTGGCGAGGCCATTTCAGTGAGCTTACCACAGCATTCTGTGGGTGTTTCCTTGTTGCTCTTCGGCAGGTGGCTGTGCCCGTTGGTCCACTCTCATTTCTCAGACTCTAGGTCCAAGGACTCCTCTTGATCTATGGCTTTGGCACTGCCATCCCTTCAACTTTTTTTTTTGTGTGTGTGTGTGTGTGTGTGTGTGTGTGTGTGTGCGCCCAAAATTCTCCCAACTAGACGGTCCTTATTCTGAGAATGTGCCAAGCATTTAGCACGGTGAACTTGGTGTGCTGGTCTTGAGAGTAAAGAGCAAGCTGGATGCATGGAAATCACATTCACACCAAAAGATGCTATGCACAGAGGAACCACTGTCACTGGCAAACGGTGGCAGTTGCTTTTAAGTTTCCAATGTGGTCGGTGCTGACACATTGGTGAAATGGCCAGTAGGATGCAGAACCTGGTTGGGCAGTGCCTTCTTGACATTTCCACTTGGAGGTCGCTACCCATCCTCTATTGTCTAGGATAAACTCTGAGTTCTCAAGGCCACGTTTGTTCTCTTTTAATTTACATCCCTGGTGCTTAGCACATGCTTGGCACGTAAAGGCACTCAAAACATACTTGTTGAATGAATGTCTCTAAAGATTTTTGATGAGTAGAGTTGAATCCAGGTCCGGCCACATGCCTGGATTGCGGGCTTGATCCCAGTGGGGGGTGTGCAGGAAGCAGCCGATCAATGATTCTCTCTCATCATTGATGTTTCTATTTCTCTCTCCCACTTCCTTCCTCTCTGAAATCAGTAAGAATATATATTAAAAAATTTTTACAAAAAGAGGCCCAGAGTGGTCCCTCTTCTTCTGCTGTGTGAGGACACAATGAGAAGACACCATATGAATCAGGAAGCAGTTCTCATCTGTCCCCAAATCTGTCCCCACCTTGATTGTAAAATCCTGGCCTCCAAAGCTGTGAGAAATGAATGTTGTCTCTGAGCCACCAGGGTAGGCATTGTTGGAGCCCTGAGCCGAGCAAGCAGGCAGCACATTGCAAGCCGGAGGAGGCTAGGAGAGAGAGGAAGGCCTGGTAGGAGCCTGGCAGGAAGTCAGATGAGGGCGGGGCCCAGCACAGGCTGCCACAGGAAGCGGATCCACAGAGATCAGAGGCCTCGGCTCATAGCCCTGGCTGCTTGCCGAGGCCATTCAAGCATGCCCGGGTGGCGCCCAGGAAAAGAGCAGCGTGTTCTCATTCTCAGAGGAAAACCAGAGACCACAGCTCCAGGGGAAGCCGCACAGAGCTGCCGGCAGCCAGGTAGCCAGGTGACCGTGGCCCAGGCCACCCCACACTCAGAAATGAACCACCTCCACTTCCCCTCAGAGCATCCATGTGAACGCTTTGATCAGAGTCACCCTCCTCACAGGCTGCAATTTAACTTTACAGAGTAGGAGCGAGCACAACGGGCCAAGGGAACCCATGTACCAGGTCAGAGCAGACGGGGGGCAAGGCGACATGGGTGAGAATGTCACAAGAGTGCTTAGACAGCTCAGATTAGGGGAAATAAATACACTCTCCAATGGGAAGAATTCACTGACCTGATCAAATGCCTACTGCTCTAGGCACACAGGTGGGAATGGCAATAACCACGTTGCAGGGAGCATATGAGGAGCCCTTGCTGTACGCTGGGGCCCAGCTGAACCGCTGGCATGCATTGCCTCCACTGAAGCAAGGAACCTGTGAGGCAGGTCTGAAGGTTGGTCTGTTCTCACAGAAGAAAGACTCAAAGTTCAGAGAAGTAAATTATTTGGCTCTAGATCACACAGCAAATGTGGGAGGAGGAATTTGAATTCCTATCTGTTTACATTCACAGTTGGAACCCCATTATCCTCTATTGATCTGCAAAGAAGTCTGGTCTTTGGGTGTGGGGACGCTCTGTCCAGGAGAGGTAAGACTATTAGGGTGCTGCTGATCTCACTGAATTTCAGGGAAAGGTGTCCTCTGATTGCACAGGATGGCACATTTAGTATTTTGTGCTGTGTTTTTCCTCCCCTCCCCCTACCCTTTAGATGACAGCCAGCGTGGTCTCCTCATTCCTAGTACTGAGCACAGTTTCTGTTGCGGGGCGGGAGGTAGGGGGCTGGCACTTGTCCGGAAACCCTGATCCCGGGGAGTTGCCTTTTCTTTGATTATTTCAGTCTTCCACCTACATGAACTGGTTTAATAAAACCGTATATAGTCACTCGAGAGGAAACAATTTTTTTTTTTATCCTCACCCAAGGATATGTTATTATTGATTTGGGGGAGGGAGGGAGGGAGGGAGGGAGGGAGGGAGGGAGGGAGGAAGAGAGAGAGAGAGAGAGAGAGAGAGAGAGAGAGAGAGAGAGAGATCAACTGGTTGCTACCCATTTGCTCCCCCACCGGGAATTGAACCCACAACCTTTTGGTGTACGGGATGATGCTCCAACCAACTGACCCACCAGGCCAGGGCAAGAGTAAACATTTTAAAGAAGAACTTCCATTGTATTCTTAAACATCAACTGCAAATAAACCTGAAGAAGAATGTCACTAGCTATGAATATGCCAAACAAAAAGAACCTGAGGAATATGGTTAGAATCTCAAAGAGAATAATATTATTTTTAAACATGATTCCATTTTAAAGTACTGTCATTAAAACAAGGATATTAAAAAAACAAAAAAACAAGGATATTCCCAGAAACGGAGGAAAAGGGCAATAAAAAACAAAAGGAGAGAGAGAGGGAGAAATTGATTCAGTTTTGAAACTATCACATTGGGGGGGGGGGGATTTCAAACCAGAATATAAAGTTTTTTTTAAAAAAAAATCATCATTCTCATTACTCCCATTTTCAGGGGGAATGCGAACTAGAGGCAAGCAGTTTTTTAAAACACTGTATTGCGTGTCTCCCAGGCCTGGCCCACTGGAGCGAAGCAGATCCCTCATTTTAATAGGCGCCCACACAGGCACAGACCCCGATTCCGACTGTGCCGAACGTGTGACGTCCGGAGCGCCATTACCAGGCCAGGCCAGCTCTTCAGCCGGCCTGGCGTCAATGTGAGGGGCAGGACGTCAGGGTTGTAATGCAGACCCAGACGTGCTGGGCGACGTGGGATGGACAGAAAGGCAGGGTGCACGCGCAATAGGCACCTTCCAAATGCCACCCTTCATAAAAAGGCTGCCCATGGTGATGGCGAGGAGCATGCTTTGCTCCCTGGCTGTGCCAGGCCCTCCCGGGAGCGGGTGGCACCTCCCCTTCCGCCTGGCACCATGCTGCAGTGGGGGGAGCGCATGGCTCCTCGCATAGCACGGGTAGCTACTTTGCCTTAGAGACTGGGCCAAGAGGGGAATGCTCTTAGTTTTATTAGTAGGATGCATTTTATTTTATCTTATTTATTTATTTATTTTTAAAAATATATTTTATTGATTTTTTACAGAGAGGAAGGGAGAGAGATAGAGAGCTAGAAACATCGATGAGAGAGAAACATCGACCAGCTGCTCTTGCACACCCCTACCGGGGATGTGCCCGCAACCAATGTACATACCCTTGACCGGAATCGAACCTGGGACCTTTCAGTCCACAGACTGACGCTCTACCGCTGAGCCAAACTGGTTTTGGCTATTTTATCTTATTTTTAAAATATATATTTATGTTGATTTCAGAGAGGAAGGGGGAGAGAGAAAAACTTCAATGATGAGAGAGAATCCCTGATCGGCTGCCAGAGAATCCCTGATCAGCTGCCTCCTGCACGCCCCCCACCTAGGATCCAGCCCACAACCCTGGCACATGCCCTGACTAGGAATCAAACCCTGACCTCCTGGTTCGTAGGTCAACGCTCAACCACTGAGCCATGCTGGCTGGGGCATAGGATTCATTTTAAATGTATGTACAGGAGGCCACCTAACACCCTAAAGGGCTATTCTGTGTTGTGGAGAGATGCCAAATCAAAGCAGCCACTGCGTTCCCCCCTTAGGATTTGTTCCCAGGGAAAGCTACCAGCCAGCTGACTGGCTCCGAGCACGTCTGCTGGCAGCAGGGCTGGTCCACACCTGAGGGACAAACCCCTGAGCCCGGAGATGTGCCGTGGGATCGCGATGCCTGGAAGAGCGCCACGGAAACACACCGGGCCCGGGTGACAATTCCGTAACCTCATGTTGACATAACCCACCAGCTTGCCGAAGAGCCCCTTCGTGGAGAGGAAACAGAGGAACGATAATGATTTTCAGATACAGTTGACAAGAGACCATTTAGTAAACTTTTCTTCTTTTTTTTTTTTTTTCTTAACTAACAGTAGGCAGGGATGCTGTAGTCTAGGCTGCTACTAATAATCTCATCAGAATGCAAAAGCAGCGACTGTGTTATAAAACCAATGATCTGTTATATTCTGCAAGAATTTACAAAAGCCTAATGTCACTTACTACACCACGAGAACCATAGTTGGCTGAAAAAAATAAAACACAACAGAATTCAAGAACTGATCCCAGCCGACGGAGAAAGAAACGGCTGGCCAGGCGGTGCTCCTGAGTAAACCCGCCGCGATGAGAGGTGCGGAGGCTGGGGTCAGGGGACATCGATTGGACTGTCACTGAGGGCCACCACCGTGCTGGCCATGGGGCCTGCACTGGAGCCCAGGGCTCCCTCCTGCTGAGCCTGAGCTTCTGCTCTCCGCAGGGAACCAGAGGTCTCAGAAGGGCCTGCTTGTTTCTTTTTTTCTCAGCAGCATTTTTGAAAGAAGCTCATCTCCAGCCGTCTTAAATATGAAACTTAGACGGTTTTAAAAGGGAAGCTCTCTCTTTGGGGACGTTGGAATAAAGTCAGCTCTGGCAGTATGTGACATTTTAATTTTGTAAGGAAACACATCTACTTAAAAATTCTTTCTCTAATATATATATATATATATATATATATATATATATATATATATATATATATATATATATATATATATTTCAGACAGGAAGAGAGAAGGGAGAGAGATAGAAACTTCAATGATGAGAATCATGGATCTATTGCTTCCTGCATGCTGCCCCCCCCCCCACCCCCATCCCCTGGGGATTTAGCCCAACCTGGGCATGTGTTGGTGACCTCTTGGTTCCTGGGTCAACTGAGCCACACTGGCTGAACCATTCCTTTGCTTTCCAAATCACAGTGTTCTGCATTTTATTCAGGGATGAAAAACACCAGCTTTCTGAAGGATGGTGGCTATCTTTCTTTCTCTATTGGTATCACATGGGTATCCACTGTATCCATTTATTTATAGATCTGTCTTTCATCCATCTATGCAGCCATCAAGAAAAAGGAAGAAAGAGAGGGAGAGGGAGAAAAAGAGAGAGAAGGAGAGAAAGCAATCCTTCAGTTCTCAGAATGGTCATGATCTTTAGAAGAAAGTTACTTATTCTCTCCTCTTAAGCATTGTTGTCCCCAGGAAGGCAGTGGGACAATGTGAGGAGCACAGGTCCTTCCTGAGAAGAGACATTGTCTACAGCGTTGCTAATCAGCTGCGAGCTGATCCCCTCCGGCAAATGTCCTTGAAGACATCCTTGGTCTTGGAAACTCTCGGGGAGTCATTTGAAGGGTTGACTTAGGCGCCTGTAAGACATCTGGTAAGCGTGAAGATGGAGCCTCCAATGCTTTGGGGTTATGAATGAGCTGTAGGACAGTCGCCGATGAGTCCTGAAAGCACATCTCTGCAGGAGGCCTCCCAGGTTTTTGGACTGCTGCGGAGTTGCACATGTAGATAGTTGTCCAGAGAGAGACCCGCTGCAGATTCCCCTCAGGTTGACTAGTTTGAGGACTAAAGGAAGTGATGTTACAGTTCAGGAGAGTCTTGCTCTCTGTGGATATATAGAGGTGTTTCATAAAAGAGGTGGATCTGTTTATTAAGAAGACGGAATTACCCAGGACAATGATTAAATGTGTGGACCATCCCCTGGCCCTCACACAGGCTGTTTTTCTTCCCCCTGAAAGACTGGAGGAAGTCACTGCCTGTCTGCTAACCTTCCATTTACCCCCAGGAGCAGCCCCATGCAGCCCCCACTTTGTGATACCCCCCAATTTTCACAGATAAAGTTATTTCTCATTTACATTTCCACAGCACAATGTACATAACTATCTTAGACCTCTTATGAAGTGTGTATATAAAAGCACTTACATATCGCTTTCTCCTACTAGAGTATAGGTCCCTCAATAAATATTATTTTTTCTAGCCACAGTATATATATATAGCTGAGGTCCTGGCACATATTAGGTATCTAATAAATGCTCAATTAAAAAATAATTTCAAAAAAGTTTAAGGAAAATCAAACTTTTAGGAAGACGTTAACAAATGGTGTCTACCACTTAATAAATCTAGATTGGCTACCCATCACTTAAGAGGCAGAGTTAGAGAGTTCCAGAAACAATTAGGAATGTAATGTGCATAAGGAACCTCATCCCACTTCTTCCCTGGGGTTGAATCTTAAGGACACAAGGAATGAGGATGTTCATTAAATAGATGGTTTAAGGAACCTATGAGAAAAGAAAGGAGGCCAGAGGATAAGGGGGAAAAAAAATGTTATTTGAGTCTCAGGAACTTTTAAGGGTAAGAAGGTAGGGCAGATAGAACAATAATAACGACAATGCGGATGGTGATGATGATCCAGGAGAACGGAAGTGGAGGACCCAGTACATTCACAGATATGTTTCTGTTTGAAATCATCTGCTCATCTTTTGACCTCAAACTTTTTCCTCTGATGGTTTAGCAGCGGTGAAAGGATTAGCCTTTGGTTTCTGCCCTGTGCGCACCCTGGGTGGCTGTGGGTGTTGGACTCCCCAGGATGGGCACAGGGCGATGGCTACCCTCCTGCTCTGCCTCCCAGAGGGAAGCAGCTCTGACTGTCTTCCACTGGGAAGCACGTTTCTCACAAAATGAGTTCATTTTAGCTGTCAGCCGAGAGGATGGAAGCATCTCTGAGCACGCGACATCGCCAGCAGGGAGCCCGCCGCCTCCCCGGGGGCTCAGAGTCCCCCGGGGGAGAGAGGCTGCTTCCACATGAGTGAAGCAGCTGCTGTTTTACACAGAAATGTCAGACGCACAAGTGAGTTTCTCATCACCATGGGCGGGGCATGGCCCGTGGAAATGCTGTGTGTTCCTTATGTGGTTAGCGAAGGAGCAACTGGTTCTGGGAGGTTTAAGTTATAGATATAAACTATATCTGCAAAGTAAACCCTTGGTTAGAATTCACTCAATTGCCAATAGTAGTACTTAAATCTGAGACGTGGAAGGGGGGATTAAATTAGTAGCATGTCTTTGAAATTTTAATATTATTTTTTATGTTAGTTATATTTTTCTTAGTAGTTAAATGAGTATGAATATGTTCAGTGAATATGAAAATGCATAGAATTTTGTCATATATTTCTATTACCTATAATATTGTCAATTTCCCAAATAAGTTTCTAATAATAAGAAAAAATAAGTTTCCCAAAAGCAAAGAAATAGAAACTCTATGCATTGTATTTACATTGACTTTCATTTGTTCATGCGTTTATTCCCCCATCCATCTGCATTCTACTCATTCATCTTTGCTTCTGTCATCCAACATCTACTGATTAAGTATCTTCTATAGCGATATACTGTGTTAAAATTAGAGGGCTGTGAGTAACATAACTCTTGATTTCCTTTCTTCTAGAAGCTTCATATTATTTTGACTATTGATTTATGGCATGAAGAAGAGTGAACTATCTTATTAAAAACAAGAGTGAGCCATCTTTTAAGACTAAGAAAAATGAAACAAACCTAATGAGACATAGATGGATAACAACAGTACCATGAACATGGGCCAACCTTTAAACTGCTTTAAGACAAGCCCTGTGTATGCACCTGGTAAATGCCAATAAAATGCATATGATTGTGAGAGTATATACAGACTAAGTTAACTGAGATTTAGATTATGAGAAAAATAGAAGGGAGTTCAATATAAAGCACTGAAATCCAATGTAACATATGATATCTTTATGAACCGTACTGTAAATATCTCTGACATTCGCCTTGATCTGTCTGATTATTTGAGAGAAGTACCAACGTAACTCAGTAGTTGCCAGAGTCTATTTGGGTTGCTATAGGAAAGCTACCATAGTTGGTGTGGCTAAAACAACAACATTTCTATCTCAGAGTTCTGCTGGGAAGATCAAGATCAGGTGCCGGCAGAATGGATGTCTGGTTCATAAATGTCTCTTTTCCCTGTGACCTCACATGGTGGAACAGAAGAGACAGCTCTCTAGGGCCTCTTTTATTTGGGCACGAATCCCAGGAATGAGGACTTGTCCCCCCGGACCCAACTCTCTCCAAAGGCTCTGCCTCCAAACACCATCCCATTGGGAGTTAGTTCTCAACATATGAATGTGGGAAGACACAAATATGCTGTCTATAATAGTTGTTGACATGTGTCACCATTTAACTATATCCCATCAACATGGTTTTTAACCCAAAGTAACAGTGCTGATAGGATTCTCAGATTACCTTGGTGTAAAGCAACAGCAAGGTCTGGCTTAGGGGAGGATCAATCTTTGTCTTACTCTATCAACTCCAAGTGGAAATAGCTATTTCCTTAGTCTACAGCAGGCTTTGAGCACTGAGCACATGCTACAAGAACGAGACACAGCACATCGGATTTGCCAGAGTTCCGGGGAGAGGCTTTGGCCCTTCTGTCACATAAACCCGCTCTCTGGACGCTGCACACACAAGAACAAGGGAGCTTGGGCAGAGTCTCTTCCCTCTTGGCCCTCACACCGCCCTGGTTCTGGTGCGAGGGTGTCTTCTTCTAACAAACAGGAGGGCCCTTGATAGCTCCTTTGTATTTATTTTCCTCTTATTCTTAATTATATTAAATACTCATATACGCCTTCCCTGGGTGTTCATTTAGAAAGGAGTTTTGGTAATGGTCGCATTTAATTTATCAGGGTGCAATAATTTGTGTTTCCCAATCATCTTGCCAACTTGGGTTCATTAGACTATTGTTTCACATGAGGAAGTTTGCCGAGTTTGGATTGATTGACTCTAATTAACTAAAACTGGTTCCAGGCTGTGCGTCTATTGTCATGGTAGCTGGCCGCAAAGCCCTGCACTGCGCAGCTAGGCTGATAGAAGGTGGTATTGATTTGAAAACTGTAGATAATATGTAACCTTGGGCTTATCACTGTTTGGAAAACAAACTAAAAAAAAAAAAAAAAAAAAAGATGGGAGAGGAGACAGAGGTATTAAGAAGCATTTTTAAGGGCACTGGGAGAATACACTGGAATTTCCAATGGTCTCACTTCCTTTTTCTTGTTCCTGTTCAGAGATGATCACAGATGTGTTGGACTACAAGCAAGTTCAAAGTTCAAGAGTCAGAACATAGAGGATTTCATGGTTTTTGAAACAGTAAAGATATAAAACCCACTTGTTTGACAAATGCTCCAACATCCACTGTCAAATTATGAGGGAGACCTCCATTTAGGTAGAGAAAAACCTTTCTATACAAAGAAAAGTAGGATTGTGTGAAGTGCAATCTTTCCTTTGTTGTTGATTTTTTACAGTCAATAATGATCTTCCCTGAGGGGAAACAGTGGTTTCAGGACAGTACGCCAACTGGAAAAATGACCGCCCTTGCAGCCAGAGAGCATGAACACGTAGCACCCTTGCTGTCCGTGCTGGACGGGAATCATGTTAGAAATGCTGAGAGCCGACCCCATGGGTGAGAGTCCCCCGCTGAGTCCCCTGCTTCCCCATGCATCACGCTGCATGGAGAGTCTCCTCACATTGGATGGCTGTTCCTCACTTTGTTAGTTTCTCATCTTCATCTGAAGAGCTCCAGGCCCCTCTTTTCCTGGACACCCTTATCATCGGAGCTGCCTTCCTCTCAATCCTCCCTTTCCCACCAAGTTCAACAGAACGGCCTTGATGTCCTGATAGGCAGATGAAGTGCAAGTTTAACTCATGTCCCGTGGGGCCTTGCCTGGAACGCTTCGGGGGAGGGGACACTGGGAGCACTCCCAGCTCACCCAGCGGCTTGTGTCTTTGGAAACTGAGGACAGGCAGCTTCTACGTTGGCGCCCTTTCCACTTGATGGAGTTTCTTTTAATGTTGTGATCATGTGAGGAAGGACCGACTTCCAACTCACAGAGAAGGGAGCTTGTGTTGGTCAGGGTCTTCCAGAGAAAGAGAAGTGTGTGTGTGTGTGTGTGTGTGTGTGTGTGTGTGTGTGTGTGTTTGTAAAATAGAAATAGAGCGAGAGCAGGAGAGTGGGTGTGTGTGTGTGTGGGGGGGGAGCTTTCTAAGGAATTGGCTCACCTGGTTACAGAGGTGGCAAGCTCCTCAAGGCACAGGCTTATTCACGAGGTTGAGGAGCGGAGGAGAGGAAGGTAGGGAAGGAGAGTGACGCAATGTGGTTTCTGAAAAGAGAACAGGAAGGCCCATGGCTACTGATCCCTCACTGAACACACGTGGTGCACACAACACACGCCTGTCTTTCTTCTTAACCAGCCGAGTCCTCCCGCCTCTTTGTTCTAACGTGCAGCCAGCCACCAGGGCCTGCTTGGACCCCCTTCCTCTAACTCCCTGTGATGGGGGAGCAGGCACTGCACACATCTGTCCCAAAGGATTTCTGTCTCCATTTCTTTTTAGAATTCCAAACAACCGTCCAAAAGGACTTGGCATGTTTACGATTTCCCGCCTCCTTCGGGCCACTTACAACACTCTCTTCTCATAAAACAGAAGGCAGGTTTAGGCTTCATATCTTGTGCTGGTAGAACATTTGCCCTGTCTTCAAAAATACAGCAGCAAGCGCCCGTCAAGCCCCTAATCAACTCCAGCACCGAGGAGAAAGCAAAGGAGGGGAAATAGTCCCTGCTTCGGAGAACTTAAAATTTGGTGATGAAGCAAGTCTAATACAAAGCAAGTAAGTAGAATACAAGGGTGGAGAAAAGTGGGTTTACGGTGAATATGTGAAACCTAGTTTATTCTAGTATTATTATTTATTAAATATTGCATTATTCATACTAACAACTGCAAACCTACTTTTGCCTGCCCTGTATATCACAGTGGAAAATTTCAGACAAAAAACTTGTCAGAGTTCATAGGTGGTGGACATATCCTCAAGATGAAATGGCCACCTTCTATGCTACTATATTTGAATATTACAGGTCTGGTGCATGAATTTGTGCACAGGTGGGGTCTGGCTGGCCTGCCCCAATCGAGCTGGGCCAGCTGGGGGAAGGGGCCATGGGCAGTTGGCTGCCCCCCCACCCCTCCCCCTTTCAAACTCCCGGTTGAACTACTGGTTGAACTCCCTGTCAAGGGGACAATATGCATATTAGCTTTTTATTATATAGGATATGTTGCAAAAATTGAGGGACATTGCTCAGATTGATTGTGTCAAGAATTAGCATATTCTTATTCTAATTACTCCATTTTCTCTCAATGATTGTATGTTTTCCGGGTACCCTTTTTTCAATTTAGTCACACTTTCGTAACCACATAGAAATATCCGTATGGATTTCTGACAGAGGAGGTTGTTTGGAGCTTCTACCTGGAAACAGGAAGTGTTCTATACTTGTAAACTCTGAGTTTACCTTCTCAGGAAGCATCTCATGTTTTCCAAAGGTTGTAACTGTCCCTGCCAGATGAATCTTCACTACCAGTTTCATCGGTATTCGCCCTTTGACCTACAGAAGAAAAACAGAGCATGTTTGGAAGTTATATTGGATGACCTCTGCCTTTCTAGTAATTTCTAGAAACTTGAAAATATTCTAGTGACTGGCTCTCCAGCAGCCTGGTTATGTCTGCTCCCCACGCAAGATGGGAAGAACATGGTGGCAGAGACCATATCAGGAAGACGGATTCTGAGCTGAAGGGCAAGAATGGTTACTGAGGGGCTTGGGTCCTCGCAGCGGGGAGGAGGAAAAAGGAGAATGCCAAGATCATGGCTGAATTACTCCACGGATGAACCTGGAAAAACGCACTAAGTGTCTAATCTGAACACAATCATGTGGGAGGATGACAGTGCGTGGAGGGCGTCAACAGGATGTTGTAGTGTGAGGGAAGGCCGAGGAGAGCGTTCGGAACTAAAATTTCAAAGGCCCAAAGGTCGCTGCATACGGGTGACCCTTTCCACCTGCTCTGCAGCAATGGGATGGGCAAAACAGTCAATGCTTCGTCGGGAGGCAGCAACAAGTGGAACGCAGAGCCAGCCGCCAGTCCTGCTGCGATGCTCACCGTTTCTGAGCCAGATCCACAACAAGAAAACCCTTCCCATTTTGTTTCTTTCCCTGGGAGACATGCTGTCTGAGATGACACAAGAGACCCGTTGATTCCCACTGAACGCAGGCACTCTTGGAGGGGAAGTGATCTGGATGCTTTGCTGATCAAAGTGTGGTCCACAGACCAGCGGCATCGCAGTCACCTGGGCTCTTCTTCCAAATGCTCCAGCCTCGGTTCTACCTTAGAACCTGCAGCTTCACAAGATTCCCAGGTCATCCCTGTGCACATTGAGCCAGGAACACAGGCACTCTCCTATACCACTCCTCACAGTCAGGCACCCAGGGTCTGATTACAAACCCACCTGCCACAGGAAGCTCCCCTGGTTTTAAAAATCATTGTGTTGCTAATAAATTCTTCTTTGACTTTTAGAGACAGTGCAATAACAGGAAAATTACATTTGATCATAGATATTGAAAATGAATGAGTAAATATTTCATTTTGAGAGAATCTGTCCATACATGTGTGGGCTAGCTAGAGAATAAATCCATCTGATTTCCATAGTCAGCCCTAAAATGAAATGACTTTTTGCTTTACATAGATACCTGTTACCTAGGCTAAGCATGTCCAGTTCCTTTAACTATTTCTTATATGTCAAGATGTGTATGTTCCTCATCACCTTGGGTACCTTCATCTGGCCACACGTTGCATTTTAAGTGTCCCTCACAGTACACATGACTGTTACCTACGAGTAAACCTGCCCCCACTTATGCTCGGAGCCACACACGGCACACAGCACACAGCACACAGCACACATGTTGACAACTGCTTCTGCTCTGGGCTTTCCTAATTTAGTAAACTGGCTGTCACATCACTAAAAATAGGAACTTTGAACTTGGGCTCCCTCGGTTTGTGTGTGTGAGTGTGTCTGAGGTTATTTTGCTTACCACAAATGAAGGCCACAGAAGCTAAATATATGTCTACTTGAATGATGACTTTATAGCAATAAAATGAGCCCACAGGGGCTAATGACTCTGTAATCAGCTTTTTCAACCACTTTTTATATTGGGCATAATTTTCTCTCTCTCTGAGAAATTCTACATCATTTATCACTAGACTAACATGAGCAAAAGGGGAAAGGCAGGAGCCGAGAGATTAAGGCCACTGCCTGTCTGCTATTAACTCACAACAGTCACTTTGCCAGGGGGAGGCCATTCCATTTTGGAGACTCGTTCTACAGAAGTTCTTGTTGTTTATTTGTTTATTTTTAGTTCAAAATTCTTATTTTGGCATTGGTTTCAGAAATTAGGTTTTAAGAACAATTTATTTTTGGTTTTAAAATGATTGGCCAGTAGCACACCAACTCAGAACCATGTTTTAAGTTCCTTTCATTGTTCTCTGCCACCTCCAGGTTGCCATCTAGGGAAAGGTTGTAGATCCCTTCTGTTGACCTGCTTGAAAATTGGCCTTTGATAAACCTGAGGTCACTTTTGTTTTGAGGGAGAGGGTATGATTAACATGTTCATGTAGCAGCTCCACGCCACCATTTGACGACGATTCCCATTCCTGACGATTAATACTTATTTTGACTCTTTTTTTCACAGCTTGAAGCTCAGCCTGCTCTACTGGCAACTACTCCTTGTCCAGAGTTCAATGTTCATTTTTACTTAATATCCTGTGCTTATTCCTCCAGATCCATTCTCCAGCCTTCTCTTCCCTGCCTTCTGCCTGCAGAGGCTGATCTGAACACATGGCCTCAAGGCCCTCCACTGTCCATGCCCGCTCCCTCCCCTCATCCTTCAGGTCTAGAGGTGGCAACTGCTCCACTTCTGCTGGCCTGAAATTTCTGCACTGTCCCTTCTGGTTCCTCTACAGCTTCCTCAGGTCCTTGTCATCAGTGCTTTGCAGAAAGACCCTCCTTGGATTTTCCTAAATTGATGGCACCATCTGTCTCTTCATCCCTTTATCCCGGATGCTACAGCACCTGCTCAATCATTTTCTCATGTTTACAAATTTTTTATTTACTTAATTACTTATTTATTTATGTAACGAACACTTATACATTATCTACTACTTACCAATTATACTGACAGATTTCTGTAGAACTCATTCTCTACCAAAAGATTTCAACAAATGTGGGAAAATGCTAACCCATGAATTCCTTATATTGTAGCTGCATTGTGTCTTACTGGGATAGAGACCTGGCATGGGGAGACAGGTACTGCCACTCATCTTTAATGTTAATTTCTGTCCTTAAAGTGGGAGCTGGGGGAGGGAGGCGGGGGAGAGAGAGAGAGAGAGAGAGAGAGAGAGAGAGAGAGAGAGAGTGAGTCTATGCCACAGATAAATTATATGGTTTAGTGAGAGGCTGATGGTTTGAGATGAAAATAATTTCTTTTCATACTTACAAAATAGGCATGGGCCTGGAATAGTGTCCATACATTTTCCTCTCATTCTTTCTCCTTCCTGCTTCCCTCCTTCTTCCTTTTTCTTCCTCCCTTCTTTCCTTCCTTCCATTGTGAGATTAAAATTTTTATTTAATCTTAAGTGTTAGCAAACACTTTGATTTCTGAAAGCAATTGTCTAAGTCCCTTAGGGTTGCAGGTGATACCTCAGCACCTAAAATAGCAGGAGAAAAGGAAACAAAAGAAATAATTCAATTGTCCTGCCTCAGAAATGAATAGACCCTGGACAGGAGGCCAGAGCAGAGAGAGCTAATGATAAGGGAACATGGCAACACCACACAAGGGCTTGCAGCCCAGGGAGGCCCAGTGTTCAGCTCTGCGGGTGCTGCTCTGGGGTGACATTAGCCTCTCTGTGCAGTCTCTTCAGGTCCATCTCAGGGCAGAGGTGAAGGAGCAGCTGCCCCATGCTGGGCACAGAAATTATGACAACAGGTTTCAAGAAGAATTGTAGCTAGAAGCCTTTGGACAATTCTGGAAATAGCATTGGTTTTCCTACTGGATATAAAATTAGTGCTCAAGCGGTATTTGGATGGCACTTTTTAATTTATTTTTTATCACTATGTGCCAATAATTATACTGAGGAATGGGACTCACAGGACAATGAAAAAAAAAAAAAAATCACAATAGCCCAGCCAGCATGGCTCAGGAGGTCATGGTTTGATTCCTGGTCAGCGAACATGCCCAGGTTGTGGGCTGAATCCCTGTCAGGGAGTGTGCAGGAGGCAGGGGGTTAGTGATTCTCTCTCATCATTGATGTTTCTATCTCCCTCTCCCTTTCTCTCTGAAATAAAAAATCCACAATATGGTGTGATAAGTATGAGGACAGTGGTAATACTGGTGGGTAGAGGGTGTGCATGCTCCAAAATTTCCACAAAGCCATGTGGCTGCAAGAGGTGGCCTTGAAGCTGTCAATATCTATCATCTATCTCCTATCTATTTATTATCTATCATCTATCTACTATCTATTTATCATCTATCATCTATCTACTATCTATCTGTTTATCATCTATTATCTATCAATCATCTATCTGTCATTTATGGCATGTTATATAAGTTAATATATATAATAAAAATAATAAAATTTAAAACAATAAAAGAGAAAAAATAAAAATAAATAAAACCAATAAAAGGAAATATCCATTATTCACATCAAATAATGCCAGACAGTGAGACTTTTGAGGGTGCTGAAGCCCAGGCAGCCTTGGCAGCTGGGCGAATGCGGGAGAGGTACTCCCCAGGATGACTCCCGGCACCTCCTATTCAGTAGGACTCAGGGGTCTTCAAACTACGGCCTGCGGGCCACATGCGGCCCGCAGAGGAGTCTGATCCAGCCCGCCAGGTTTTTTGGGCAGTGAGCACAGCTGAGGTGTTACAGTAGGAATTAGTAGTTCATATAGTCCGGCCCTCCAACTCTCTGAGGGACCGTGATCTGGCCCCCACTTTAAAAAGTTTGAGGACCCCTGTGTGATGCTGAAGGATGCATGGGAGCTCGAGAACAGACACAATGGGTAGGCATGTGCAGAGTCCACAGCAAACGGAAAGTCTGTCCCTGAGAGAGTTCCTGTGGGAGAGGTTCTGCTTGGAAGCTGGTATCCATGGGCATCAGGACAAGAACCCGGTGATTACTTGTGAATTCTCCCCAGCGACTGTGGAACATGGGAAGCATACGGACTTCCGACAACAATGTAGATTTCCCCTTTGAACCATCTATGTGACCTTCGACCTTGGGAGAATAAGTCAAACAAAGACAGGGGGAATTCCCAGGTAGGGCTGTTATTCAAATAACAATAATAATAATAATAATAGCCAAAACCTGTTTGGCTCAGTGGATAGAGCATTGGTCTGGAAGGTTCAAGGTTCGATTCCGGTCAAGGGCATGTACATTGGTTGCGGGTACAACCCCGGTGGGGGGTGTGCAGGAGGCAGCTGGTCGATGTTTCTCTCTCATCAATGTTTCTAGCTTCTATCCCTCTCTCTTTCTCTCTGTAAAAAATCAATAAAATATATTAAAAATAAAAAATAAAGTAGAACAAAACACTTTAAAAATAAATAAATAAATAAATAAATAAATAAATAAATAAATAATAACAACATACAAAAATGTGGATTCATGCAGCTCTACCCCGGGCATTTGAAAGGATGTGCCAAAGATTTCAGACACATCTAACAAGGCCAGAAGTTGGAAAAGACCAAACCAACATAGTTGAAGCAACCAGAGAACAGTATCATGTAGTAAATTACTGACATGTGGGCACAGACAAGATAGCCCAGGACTCTACTGTAACAGCAGCCTCTTGTCTTTGATCCACTGCAGAATGAGACTAGCAAGTCAATGCAAAGTGCAAAAGACTAAGTGGTCCCCTAGTGGCCAGAAAGAGTTAAAACTACATATATGCTGAGTGAAACAAGAAAGAATGCTACTTACTTGTCACTCTTATTCAAGTCATTCTGCAATTAAAGGCAACTGGAGCTATTTCCCCAAATATTATTAATTGTGCTGGTAAAACATTTAGGCATGGGGCAGAAAGACAGACACTCGTAAAATGTAGAGAAACATGAACCACACATGAACCACGAGTCCATGTTCCACTATTAGATGACCCTTGGTTTTTTGTGTCCACTCTGAGGGAATTAAACTTGAGGTCACTAAGATCAGTGCTATGAGGCAGCATTTATAAAATATACATAATTCCAGAGATCCTTGGACATGATTATATCTCTACGCATGATTTATAGAGATTAATATGCCACAGTAAGAAAACATAAAATACGTTGAGTCTTAGGCAGAAGGAAAATATAGCAAGGAATCAAATGGACCAAGAGTGATGTCAGTACAAAACGTGACCATGATATCTTATGTATTTTCAAGTGATTACTACAAATTAGGCTCTGAGCTTTTGAGTAGCCAACATGAAGAGACAGCCAATGTACTGGCTTGACTATTCCAAGTTTGCGATCCTAGACATAACTATTTAGAGGAATGTGCAGCATTTTATTTCATTGAACATTCAGCTATAATTAAGTTTCATGTTCAACTCTGTGTTCCCAGTTTTAGATATACTGTATCCCTGGGAAAAGAGGAAAAGCTTAAACATCCATTAATCCTAGGTCAAAACTTTATAATAATGAAATAATAACCTCTGGATTTCTCCTGAAAATCTAGCAGAATTAAGTGCTGACAGCCACACTGAAGACCTTTGACTTTCACGGGTCTATGACCAGGACCAACTCAAAATGGTTCCCTCTAGGCCTTTGCAGGTCTTCCTTATTGCTTTACTAAATATAGATGCTTTTGTATTCAGCATTATGCCAATTAATCCAGAATCATTTCACTGATACTTTATAAGTAACTCTTTGGTATTTAAAGTCTCCAAATCTTATTATTTTAATATACATTTTAATGCATTTTATTATATGTTCCACTACCTACTTGACAGATCCTTATTTTTAAGGTTTATTCTTCATAAGTATAAGATTACAGGGTATAAAGAAAAAGTGAAATGCCATTTATAGTATACGTGTATATATTTGTCTCCTGGAGTCATAAATTCGTGATCTTGTTCAAATGTTAAATGTGTATGGCAAAGATGTGAGTACCAGCCAGGAAGAGGGGGGAACAGGTCAGAGAAAATGAGAAGGAAAAGAGAACAGAAAAAAAGGAAATTTAAACATTTAGAGTAATATTTTGTTTCTGAGTCTTCATCAAAATCACAAAGCAGTTTCTGAACGTGAGTATAATTGCATATGCCTCTTTATTTGCAATAATTTTATCCTCACATTTTGAATTGAATCACCCATTAAGATCTTATTGTAGTGGTTGAATTTCCTAAATTATTTGAAACAAATCATGTAAGGAGATAAGCATGCCTCCCTAGAAATCTGTTGTGAGCAGAAAAGCAACTTCCTTCTAACAAGTCGAGAGTCCATTGCTAGATCTCAAAACAATTCTATGTTGCTCTCACACAACCAGCCTGGAAATGCGCCGATCTAGTTGTGCATGAGTTTGAGTTCAAAGCCTTAATGGCTGAGTTAACAGGTGTCTGGATTGCAACACATTATGAAAGGTGACCTCTGGGCTATTTCGGAGCAGCCTGTGCTTGATCTTGAAAGTGTTGACAATTTTCTTTTGTCCTGGTCAGTTTTGGTGTCTAGATCATGTGCTTTCACCCACTAACATGTCTACTTTACCATCACAGTATTTCATAGCATTTCATAGACAGTTTGCTGGGCATTTTCACCCAAGCTCTGCACATTGTCCCAAGTAACACATCACAGCATTTGCCCTGGCATGAAGGTGACTTCAAGAAACTCGGGAAACCCAAATAAGGGTGCCCAGTGACACACGATCTCCAACAATCAACAGTGGTCCTCTTTTCTAATTGAGATCGCAACTTATGAAAGCATGGGGTGAGAGGGGGGCATATTTAAGAGAAAGGAGAATGGCTTCCTAACAACCAGGTCCGCCAAACAAACCCTGGTGATTGCTGAAGTGACAGAAATCACATCCAGGTTGACCTCATGTTGGCTGTCACATCAACACTTTGGAGTGGCCAATGGGGCAGAAAGAGCAGGAAGGAGTCAGGGCTAGAGCTAGGGTGACTGTATCATTTATTATCAAATGGATAAGTATGATCATAAAAGAGGGTGTTACTAGTAAGTACACTGAGAAAAACACATCAACTAGACTTGTTTGTGTATGCCATTTCTCTCAATAGCACTGACCCAGGTGCTTCCTTCAAAAGCTTCATATCTTCATATAAGAAGCCCGACAAATAGGCGCTCAGTGTTATAAATTAATAAAACATGAGAAGTGGAAGGCGAGGAATGCACTGGGGAGCAGGGAAGGTCAGCACAATTAATAGTTTGCTTTTCAGCTTCCTCCATAATTCTATTTGTAACAGCACCAAGAATATAAAGTAATTCTTCCTAATTTCTTCCCCCATTCCTTCCTCTTGTGTCCAGCTCTTCCACTGGGGCAATGCTGATTGACACACATTTCATCCTCTGATGGGAAGTCTGTGGCCTGACTGACCTCGTAGGGCAGGTATTTGCACCATTAGAAGGCTGGTGTGTATGGCCAAGGGTTTTGTTATGTGGTGTATGACTCGCTGCACAGGACCATCTATTACATAAATACCCCCATAGGTACTGCTCAGAATCTGTCCCCAAGATTCCACCGAAGAGGAAGAAGAACCAGAAAGACTAATATTCATCTCAAATTCTTACAGGGATCAGGACATTGGGGGAAGGCTAAAACTGCCTTAAGTTTGATGATCTTATTTCATATTGAATAACAATTTTATTAAATACTAGAGGCCTAGTGAATGAATTCATGCATGGGTGGGGTCTGGTGGATGGGGGCTGTGCCTGTTGGGAGGAGGAGATGGTGAGAGGCGGGGAGGAGAGAGGGGCCGAGGGCAATTGGCTGGTGGGCCCCATTCCCTATTGGGTTGGGGAGACCAACTGGAAGTGGGACCAGCCATGGGGAGGGGGTGTGGGAGGTTGGCTGGCCAGCCCCATACCCTGATCTGACTGTTTCGCTGGCCACAGTGGGCATCATAGCAACCAGTCATTCTGGTCATTACAGCATTCAGGTCGCTGGATTTTTATATATACAGATTATAGGCCCCATTTAAGTTGAATTTTTAATTCACAGAAAAAAACTCTCCATTTGATATGCTCTAAAAAAGCAACCCACATGGTGTCAATGTGATCTACCCAGGATTACTAATGTAAAGAAATCGCTATGCCTGGCTGCATGGCTCAGCGGTTGAATGTTGACTTATGAACCAGGAGGTCATGGTTGGATTCCAGCAAGGGCACATGC